>NC_059331.1:142575444-142886226 GCF_018350155.1 Leopardus geoffroyi | reverse complement strand
AGACATTTTAACAATATTTTTCAACATCATTTTGTTGCAAGGAAAATTGTGAACTATCTCCATATTTTTCTCAATAAATATTCATAGCTGTGTATGGGTGTATATATATACATATATACATATATATGTTTGAAAGTTATACATATATACATATACATATATATACATATACATATGTATGTTTGAAAATTACCATTTTTTGCTGAAAATTTACTAAAAAGACAGCAAGAATGTTCTCTAGGAGTGAGAGCAAGATTTTCTAAAGACAAAGTATGTTATATTGTGTTCTACAAATACCAAGGGAATATAAAGCAAATCAAAGATGGAAGGTGAGGAAGAAATGATAAGTCTATGGGTATATGACTGCAGGGTTTCCTTTGGTTTACCAATGCTATAGACATTAATATGCAGAAACTACCTATCTGCATGTCTCACAGGCATCTCAAATCAATAGCTACAAAACCTATCTCAAAATCCACTAAGTGAGATTCTCTCTTAATTATGTTGTAGAACAACCCTCAAATCCTCAGCTGGAAATGTTGGAGGTACTTTTCATGTAAACTATAGTTCTACATCCTACAAACCCCTTTACTCTGTTTTCTTCTATTCGTACCCACTGCCACTATCCTATATTGTGGTAATACCATTTAACAGTTGCAAATAGTTGCTTCACTAACATTCTTGCTCGAAATCTTCAATTAGCTAACATGTATCCTGTATACTCCTCAGAGTAATTTGAAAATGCAAATCTGATCATCTCTTTCTACTATCTACTTATTGATTTTTGGATAAACTAAAAATATTGTTCTTTAGGAAGTGCATTATTAAGCAGGCTGTACTTACCTTTACATCTACACTCCTTTAAAGAATTTTTCACCCTTGGGTACTACCCATGAACAATATAGAGGATGTTCAACTTCGCAAAAGTGCAAATATCTCTTTCAACTTTGAAACTTACAACAGCTGTAGAGATTAGGCTTAGAACAAAAACAATGTAAATGTTATAAACTATGGATCAAACTTAATGTGGAATTAATAACTATGAGCAATATTAGTTGATATTAATTGCCATTTATATCTGTATTAATTCTCCATTTAATACATTATTAGTTAAACTTCTTATCTGTTATACTGATCAGATTTGTGATTTACACAAGTTAAGGTAGGTGGAGCGTATGTTACTTAGATGACAAAAATTATACCAGCATGATGCAGGGAAGGTATTACCTTGGGGCTATCCACCTCAATAGGGTAGTCTGAATAGAAAGATCTCACTAAAACCAGAGTAAACTGGAAAAAAATAGAGGAAGTCATCAGTCATTAGATGTAAAGATATCAAAAAATTCCGGGAAGAAAAGAAGCTGAAGAAATAGAAGAAACTTAATGCCTGGCGATTTTTGGTTTGTAGCTATAGAACTTACCTGGTTGGGTGCTAGATATTTTACATTCCTAGTAATATTCTTGAGCTTTATTCTGGGAGGCAGTTATTTGGGAACAGTTTGATAATTTTGTGTCTTGCTTTTAAGCTTTGTTAGCATTTAGTTTAGGGCTAATTTTGTCTCCCTGCTGACATACAACACTCAGTACTGTATCCAAGTCCCAAATTTTCACACACTGGCTGATGAGAACAGGAATTATTCTGGCCCTGTGTGTGATCTCCAATTATTGTTTCATCTATCTTTCCAGGCTTCGGGGAGTCTTTTCATCTACATGCCTTTTCTTTTTTAAATTAAACTTTTAATTTTGAGATAATTGTAGATTCATAAGCAGTTGGAAGACATAATACAGAGAGAGCTTATGTATCCTTTGTCCAGTCTTGCCCAGTGGCCTCAGTGATGACATTTGGCAAACCATGTTACAATATCTTACAGCAGGATGATGATATTGATATGATCAATATACAGAACATATTCATCACCACAAGGATCCCTCAGGCTACACACTCACTTTCCTCCCTGTCCCTTTGCCCCTTTTCATACTTAAACTCTGGGAAACATTAATTAACTCACCATTTCTAAAATTTTTGGTATAAAGAATGTTATATAAATGGAATAATATAATATGTAATATCTTTGTGTTTGCCTTATTTCACTCAGTATAATTCTCTGGAGATTCATCCAGGTTATTGCACATATCAACAGTTCATTCCTTTTTTCTAATGGAATAGTGTTCCATGGTATGAATGGACAACAAGTTTGTTTGTTTGTTTTTTAATATGAAAATTACTGTCAAATTGGTTTCCATACAACATTCAGTGCTCATCCCAACAGGTGCCCTCCTCAATGCCCATCACCCACATTCCCCTCCCTGTCACCCCCCATCAACCTTCAGTTTATTCTCAGTATTTAAAAGTCTCTATAGTTTGCCTCCTTCCCTCTCTGTAACTTCTTTTTTTCCCCCTTCTCCTCCCCCTTGGTCTTCTGTTGAGCTTCTCAGCATCCACATATGAGTGAAAACATATGGTATCTGCCTTTTTCTGCCTGACTTATTTCACTTAGCGTAACACTCTCCAGTTCCGTCCACGTTGCTACAAATGGCCAGATTTCATTCTTTCTCATTGCCATGTAGTATTCCATTGCGTATATAAACCACAATTTCTTTATCCATTCATCAGTGGATGGACATTTAGGCTCTTTCCATAATTTGGCTATTGTTGAAAGTGCTGCTATAAACATTGGTGTACAAGTGCTCCTATGCATCAGCACTCCTGTATCCCTTGGGCAAATTCCTAGCAGTGCTACTGCTGGGTCATAGGGTAGATCTATTTTTAATTTCTTGAGGAACCTCCACACTGTTTTCCAGAATGACTGCACCAGTTTGCATTCCCACCAGCAGTGCAAGAGGGTTCCCATTTCTCCACATCCTCTCCAGCATCTATAGTCTCCTGATTTGTTCATTTTAGCCACTCTGACCAGCATGAGGCACTATCTGAGTGTGGTTTTGATTTGTGTTTCCCTGATATGGAGCAACGTTGAGCATCTTTTCATGTGCCTGTTGGCCATCTGGATGTCTTCTTCAGAGAAGTGTCTATTCATGTCTTCTGCCCATTTCTTCACTGGATTGTTTGCTTTCTGGGTGTCGAGTTTGGTGAGTTCTTTCTAGATTTTGGATACTAGCCCTTTATCTGGTATGTCATTTGCAAATATCTTTTCCCATTCCACCGGTTGCCTTTTAGTTTTGTTGATTGTTTCCTTTGCAGTGTGGAAGCTTTTTATCTTGATGAGGTCCCCATAGTTCATTTTTGCTTTTAATTCCCTTGCCTTTGGAGATGTGCCAAGTAAGAAATTGCTGCAACTGAGGTCAGAGAGGTTTTTTTCCTGCTTTCTCCTCTAGGGTTTTGATGGTTTCCTGTCTCACATTCAGGTCCTTCATCCACTTTGAATTTATTTTTGAGAATGGTATAAGCAAGTGGTCTAGTTTCATTCTTCTGCATGTTGCTGTCCAGTTCTCCTAGTACCATTTGTTAAAGAGACTATCTTTTTTCCATTGGATATTCTTTCCTGCTTTGTCAAAGATCAATTGGCCATACTTTTGTGGGTCCAATTCTGGAGTCTCTATTCTATTCCATTGGTCTATGTGTCTGTTTTTGTGCCAATACCATGCTGTCTTGATGATTACAGCTTTGTAGTAGAGGCTAAAGTCTGGGATTATGATGCCTCCCACTTTGGTCCTCTTCTTCAAAATTACTTTGGCTATTCGGGGTCTTTTGTGGTTCCATACAAATTTTAGGATTGCTTGTTCTAGCGTCGAGAAGAATGCTGGTGCAATTTTGATTGGGATTGCATTGAATGTGTAGGTAGCTTTGGGTAGTATTGACATTTTAACAATATTTATTCTTCCAATCCATGAGCACAGAATGTTTTTCCATTTCTTTGTATCTTTTTCGATTTCCTTCATAAGCTTTCTATAGTTTTCAGCATACAGATCTTTTACATCTTTGGTTAGGTTTATTCCTAGGTATTTTATGCTTCTTGGTGCAGTGGTGAAGGGGATCAGTTTCTTTATTTGGCTTTCTGTTGCTTCATTATTAGCATATAAGACTGCAACTGATTTCTATACATTAATTTTGTATCCTGCGACTTTGCTGAATTCATGTATCAGTTCTAGCAGACTTTTGGTGGAGTCTCTCGGGTTTTCCATGTATGATATCATGTCATC
Source organism: Leopardus geoffroyi (assembly GCF_018350155.1). NCBI lineage: Eukaryota > Metazoa > Chordata > Mammalia > Carnivora > Felidae > Leopardus > Leopardus geoffroyi. Next base: position 142,882,068 of record NC_059331.1, on the reverse strand, counting down.
TGCAAAAAGTAAAAGCTTGACTTCATCTTTGCCACTTTTGATGCCTTTGATTTCCTTTGTTGTCTGATTGCTGATGCTAGAACTTCCAACACTATGTTAAACAACAGCGGTGAAAGTGGACATCCCTGTCATGTTCCTGATCTTAGGGGGAAAGCTCTCAGTTTTTCCCATTGAGGATGATACTAGCTGTGGGATTTTCATAAATGGCTTTTATGATGTTTAAGTATGTTCCTTCTATCCCGACTTTCTCGAGGGTTTTTATTAAAAAGGATGCTGAATTTTGTTAAATGCTTTTTCTGCATCGATTGACAGGATCATATGGTTCTTATCTTTTCTTTTACTATGTGATATATCACATTGATTGGTTTGCAAATATTGAACCAGACTTGCAGCCCAGGAATGAATCCCACCTGATCATGGTGAATAATTCTTTTTATATGCTGTTTAATTTGATTTGCTAGTATCTTGTTGAGAATTTTTGCGTCCATATTCATCAGGGATATTGGACTATAGTTCTCTTTTTTTGCTGGGTCTCTGTCTGGTTTGGGAATCAAAGTAATGCTGGTTTCATAGAATGAGTCTGGATGTTTTCCTTCCCTTTCTATTTTTTGGAACAGCTTGAGAAGGATAGGTATTATCTCTGCTTTAAATGTCTGGTAGAATTCCCCAGGGAAGCCATCTGGTCCTGGACTCTTATTTGTTGGGAGATCTTTGATAACTGATTCAATTTCTTTGCTGGTTATGGGTCTGTTCAAACTTTCTATTTCTTCCTTCTTGAGTTTTGGAAGTGTATGGGTGCTTAGGAATTTGTCCATTTCTTCTAGGTTGTCCAGTTTGTTGGCATACAATCTTTCATAGTATTCCCTGGTAATTGCTTGTATTTCTGAGGGATTGGTTGTAATAATTCCATTTTCATTCATGATTTTATCTACTTGGGTCACTCCCTTTTCTTTTAGAGAACCCAGGCTAGAGGTTTATCAATTTGTTTATCTTTTCAAAAAACCAACTCTTGGTTTCCTTGTTCTGTTCTACAGTTTTTAAAGATTCTGTATTGTTTATTTCTGCTCTGATCTTTATTATTTCTCTTCTTCTTCTGGGTTTGGGATATCTTTGCTGTTCTGCTTCTGTTTCCTTTAGGTGTGCTGTTAGATTTTGTATTTGGGATTTTTCTTGTTTCTTGAGATAGGCCTGGATTACGATGTATTTTCCTATCAGGACTGCCTTCGCTGCATCCCAAAGCATTTGGATTGTTGTATTTTCATCTTCATTTGTTTCCAAATATTTTTAAATTTCTTCTCTAATTGCCTGGTTGACCCATTCATTCTTTAGTAGGATGTTATTTAACCTCCATGCTTTTGGAGATTTTCCAGACTTTTTCCTGTGGTTGATTTCAAGCTTCATAGCATTGTGGTCTGAAAGTGTGCATTGTATGATCTCAATTCTTGTATACTTATGAAGGGCTGTTTTGTGACCCTGTATGTGAACTATCTTGGAGAATGTTCCATGTGCACTCGAGAAGAAAGTATATTCTGTTGCTGTGGGATGCAGAGTTCTAAATATATGTCAAGTCCATCTGATCCAATATATCACTCAGAGCCCTTGTTTCTTTATTTATTCTCTGTCTAGATGTTCTATCCATTGTTGTAAGTGGAGTATTAACGTCCTCTGCAATTACCACATTCTTATCAATAAGGTTGCGTATGTTTGTGATTGTTTTATATTTTGGGGGGCTTCCGAATTTGGTGCCTAGACATTTATAATTGTTAGCTCTTCCTGATGGATAGACCCTGTAATTATTATATAATGCCCTTCTTCATCTCTTGTTACAGCCTTTAATTTAAAGTCTGGTTTGTCTGATATAGGTATGGTACTCCAGCTTTCTTTTGACTTCCAGTATCATGATAGTTCTCCATCCCCTCACTTTCGATCTGAAGGTGTCCTCAGGTCTAAAATGAGTCTCTTGTAGACAGCAAATAGATGGGTCTTGTTTTTTTATCCATTCTGATACCCTATGTCTTTTGGTTGGCGCATTTAGTCCATTTACATTCAGTGTTATTATTGAAAGATATGGGTTTAGAGTCATTGTGATATGTGTAGGTTTCATGCTTCTAGTGGTGTCTCTGGTACTTTGTGGTCCTTGCACCTTTCACTCAGAGTCCCCCTTAGGATCTCCTGTGGGGATGGTTTAGTGGTGATAAATTCCTTCAGTTTTTGTTTGGGAAAACCTTTATTTTTTCTTCTATTCTGAATGACAGACTTGCTGGGTAAAGGATTCTTGGCTGCATATTTTTTCTGTTCATGTCATTGAAGATTTCCTGTCATTCCTTTCTGGCCTGCCAAGTTTCAGTAGATAGGTCAGCTACTCCTCTTATGTGTCTACCTCTGTATGTTAAGGCCCATTTATCCCTAACTGCTTTCAGAATTCTCTCTTTATCCTTATATTTTTCCAGTTTCACTATGATATGTTGTGCAGAAAATTGATTCAAGTTACGTCTGAAGGGAGTTCTCTGTGCCTGTTGGGTTTCAATGCCTTTTTCCTTCCCCAGATCAGGGAAGTTCTCAGCTATCATTTGTTCAAGTACACCTTCAGCCCATTTCTCTCTCTCTTCTTCTTCTGGAATTCCTATGATACGGATATTGTTCCGTTTGACTGCATCACTTAGTTCTCTGATTCTCCCCTCATACTCCTGGACTTTTTTTATCTCTCTTTTTCTCAGCGTCCTCTTTTTCCATAATTCTATCTCCTTATTCACCTATTCACTCCTCTCCCTCTCAATCTGCACTGTGGCACTGCCATTTTATTTTGCACTTCATTTATAGCATTTTTTAATTCATCATGACTTTTTTTTAGTCCCTTGATCTCTGGAGCAATAGATTCTCTGCTGTCCTCTATGTTTTTTTCAAGCCCAGAAATTAATCTTATGACTATTATTCTAAATTCTTGTTCCATTATATTGCTCAAATCGGTTTTGATCAATTCATTAGCTGTTGCTACTTCCTGAAATTTCTTTTGAGAATTCTTCCATTTCGTCATTTTGGCTAGTTTTCTGTCCCTTATGAGTTTAAAAGCTTGTGTGCTCTGCACCTGTGAGCACTGCTATATTAAAGGAGGGTCATACACTGTCCAGGGCCTGGTCCTTCAGGAGGTGTTTTTCAGGGATTGTTACTTGCTCTCTGTTGTTGTGACTTTGGTTATTTTATTACCCTACTCGTAGTAATATTTTGGACCCTCCACCAAGTGTGTTTTGATTTGTTCCTTAGAGTAGCCCTATAAAGGAAAACAGACAAACAGGAGACAAAAACACACAAACACACAAATAACACAAACAAAAACAAAACCCTAAAGACTAAAAACAAAAAACTAAAACAAAAGACTAAAAACAAAACACTGACTACAAGTAAAGAAGAGGGTGGAGGCGGTGCTGATGGAAGAGCATATACAAAAAGAGAAATGACAGGAGCAGAGGCAGGGGTGGTGGGGGGGAAGAAAAAATAAACATTGATTAGACAGAGTGATTAAAAGGTTTAATCCAGAGAGAGAGAAAGGAAAATAAAAAGGAGGCGGGGAAAATGAAACAAAGATAAAGTTACCCAGACAGAGAAACTGTATGCCTTAATTATTCCAGAGTGTAAAGAAGGAGGTGTAGAACATGTATCAAGACAATGGATTAAATATGTCTGTTTAGACAAACTAATAACCAGAGTAACCAGCCTAGGGGAGGGAAGAGATAAGGAGGAGAAAAAGGGGGGGGGGGGGTGGGAGGAGAGAATATATCTATATATCCAGAATTGACCTAGAGTTAATCCAGGCAATGCTGCATTGCTTGTCAGGAGGAGCTGTCTGCAGGGTCTGTCCCGATCTGGTGGATAGGCAATTACCCAGTGCAAGGGGACATGGTTTGGCGTAATCTAAACCCACCTCCACCATGGGCCCAGGAATGATCCCTGAGGCCCTGCCTTGGTGGTGGTGGTGGTGGTGGTGGCGGGGGAGGGGAATGGTGATCCCCTAGTCTCTTCTCCATGGATCCAGACCTGGTGGACTCAGTTTGAGTTGTCCTCACTGTGCCACGGGTGCAGAAGGGGTGGTCCTCGCTCTGCCAACTCCCCTGACCCTGCGCTTGACTACGATTCAAAGTCCTGCTCTGTGCGCTCTGGCACTGGGGAAGCAACTCTCAGTGCACTGATATGTGGTCCCAGCTGGCTTTGTCTGTGCCACAGCACTTCAGGGAGGACTGCCTTCTCCTGCTGTGGCCTGAGCCCCCGCCCTTGCCGCAAGTTCCCGGTGTGGCAGATGCAGGTAGCCTTTGTCTTTTCCCACAGCACTCCAGGGAAACAGCGGCCTTTTCCTCCTGCAGACTGTGCCCTGGGCCCAGCCACTGTGCCCCGGGGGTGGGGAGGGTGGGGGGCTGGCTCAAGCCGGTTCTGTACTATTGCAAAGCCCTCCAGGGAGGGAACCACTTCCTCCAGCAGCAGACTGAGCCCCTGACCTAAGACTACACCCAGGCCTGGCTCCTCTCTTCCCCGGGTGCACGAACAGGGAGCCAGCTCCAGTCCGAAGAAAGCCCCCCAGTTAAAAATTCGATCCCTCCAAGTCTCAGTCCATGGACTTTCTCCTGTCCAGATATGGTCCTGCACTTCCCTAGCCGGTCTTTCTCTTCCCTTTGTCTTTCTGCAGAAGCGGGTCCCTTCCCTCCGTGCCCACGTGGCCTGTTTTATCTCCCCCAGTTCACAGTTACCCACCTATCTTTTTTCCAGCTTTCCCATTTTCTTCCTAGTAGATTCAGTCTCTTTTTCTCCCCGGCTCTGGTGTTCAAAGTCCTTTGGCTTCTACACTTCTTTGAGAGATGCTGTAAGCATGGATTCCCCCTACTTCTCTGCCATGTTGGCCCCATTCCTCGGACAAGTTTCTTAAACTATTCACCTGCTAAAGGACTCTTGATTATTCCTCTTTTCGACTATTACAAATAAAGTAGCCAGGTACATATTATATATAGGCTTTTGTGTAGATGTAAATTTTCATTTCTCTGGGATATGTGCCTAGGAATGTAATTGCTAGGTCATGTTAGTTTCAAGTTTAGTTATTTTAAGAAACTGATGGATTGTTTTTAAGAATTGCTGTGCTATTTTATATTCCCACCAGCAGTGTTTGAGTGATTCAGTAGAAACTGAATCAGTAGAAATCACACCCTCACCAGCATTTGGTATTGACAGATATTTTTACATTTTAGCCATTCTGTTAGGTATGTAATGACAGTTCATTGTGGTTTTAATTTAAATTTCCCTAATGGCTGATAAGGTTGAATATATTTTCTTTTTTAAAAAAACTTAAAAAAAAATTTTTTTAATGTTTATTTATTTTTGAGAGAAAGAGAGAGAGACAGAGTATGAGTGGGGGAGGAGCAGAGAGAGAGGGAGACACAGAATCGAAACAGGCTCCGGGCTCTCAGCTGTCAGCACAGAGCCCACGCGGGGCTGGAAATCCCAAACCGTGAGATCATGACCTAAGCCAAAGCTGGATGCTCAACCGACTGAGCCACCCAGATGCCCCATGTTGAATATATTTTCATGTGCTAACTTGCCATCTGTGTATCTTTTTTGATGAAATGTCTCTACGTCTTTTGCACATGCTTGTATTTTTACTTTTGGGTTTTGAGAGTTCTTTCTTTGTTCTAGGTACTAATCCTTTGTTGAATATGTAGTTTGCCAATATCTTCTCCCACTCTGTAGTTTATCTATTCATGCCCTTTACAGATTTTTTAGTAGAATAAATATTTTTAATTTTTGACATTTAATTTATCAGATTTTCCCTTTATGGATCAAACTTTTGGTGTTAAGTTTGAGAACTGTTTGCCTGGACCTACACACTGAACATTTTTTCCTGTTTTTCTTTTTCTATAAATTTTATAGTTTTGCATTTTATTTTTATAACCATGATCCATTTTGAGTTAACTTTTGCATATGGTGTGAGACTTAGGCCAAGATTCATTTTTTGCCTATACATTTCCAGATTCCCAGCACCATCTTTCCTCCACTGAATTGCTTTTGTCATTGAATGGAAAGTTAGAATGATGTTCAAAGATGTTCAAAGATGTTGTAAAGATATTTTTAAGAAATTATTTATTTATTTTGTGTGAAAAGAAAACTGAGGTTTACCTGCTATATGAAATATGGTGATAATAATGGTGAAAGTTAGAAAAATAAATAAATAAAATGAAATTCACCATGAAGACACAGAGAAAATAGAAAAGAAGAAATCTAAAAGAGGAGGAGTAGTAGAAGGAGGAGGGACAGAAAACAAAAAGAAAAACAAAATTAGCTTCTCAGAGAATTTTCAAAAGATAGTGTATCCATGATATAAGAGCAAGATGTTATGAAATAGAGAATAAAGAAACCATTTTTGAACTTTAAAATAATTGCTATATATCTTTTAAAAAGGCATTGATAGGATATTTTTGTGAAATGAGAAAAGTAAAATCCAATTTTAACAACACTGCACTATTTAATTATAGTCCAATTCCATTATACCTATAATGAACACATTGTCAGAAATCACATTCATAGCTATAGCACCTGATGATGAAATGTGGCTCAGACTAACTTCTTTGTAATGAATTAAAGTGAAAATTGCTTTGATCTCAAGAAGAAAAGCAGTGCCCAGACATAACCTTCATCTTCTAAGTTCCAGAACTATTAGAGGGGTCATTTTATTTTGCTGGGCTATTTGTGAATTTATTTATTTTTTTAAATGATTTGACAGATTTTAGAATTTTGAAGTGAAGAGTAAGATTGAAAGGTAATGGTATTTTTATAGGAAGTCAAAGAAGTCAAATCTAGAGTTCAATTTATATTTGCCCTTTTATTTACCAAAAATCCAAAAATGTCGTATCGTATGATCATAAGCCAACAAAGCTCTGTTTATAGAGAAAACTGCAACTCTGAGATTGACAGATAAGTCTTGTGTTGTATAAGATTTTACTTTTAGTGGATTTCCTTCTTTCATGATCAATAAGGCCCTGTTAAAAGAGGGGTCTGTATGTAAGTTTCAATAATGATATTCAAGTAGGAAACACTGTACCTGTATTTAAATGTATTTATTGTCTTCTAACATATTAAATAAATATTCAGAGCAACCAACAATTTTCAGTGATGCAGTATGTGTTATATGTAAAATACTTGGAGATCTGGCCATAATCCCAGTTCTGCCACCAACTGATTATGACCTTGAGAAAGTATATGTATTTGGGGCACCTGACTTCTGCTCAGGTCACAATCTCACCGTTCATGAGTTGGAGCCCTGTGTTGGGCTCTGTGCTGACAGCTCAGAGCCTGGAGCCTGCTTTGGATTCTGTGCATCCCTCTCTCTCTGCCCCTCCCTGACTTGTGCTCTGTCTCTCAAAAATAAATAAATGTAAAAAAAAATTATATAAAAAAAGAAAGTATATTTATTTAATTACTCTATTATTGCCTTTGGAAATAAAGGTATATTTTATTTTTTGACATTTTAATGGGGAGATTGTTGCAGAGATATCATCTGAAATAATGTATATATTATAGTGATGGGTATTGTGATCTCTGTCAGAATTTGTAAACCCTTCAGTATATCCTGCTCCTTGGATGAAGGGTTTTCCATAACTATCAGTTACAGTTATTATTAATAACCTTGAAGATATTTTCTTTTGGATTAGAGTATAGTGTGGCTCCAAAATCTGTAGAGCCTCATTATTTTCAAATATCATTATATCTTCATACATAGATCCATATGCTGCATTTTGTAATCCATACAAGTGTTCATCAGCATAGCTCTAAGAGAGGAACATAACCCATTGCTTTTAGAGCCAGTGATTCAACAAAAAAAATAGAAGTAATTGCTCCTCTTTTTAATCATGTAGGCTCTTTTCAGCTTTGTTTTGTATAAAATCACAGTGTGAAAAATGTGGATATATGTAACGCTTTGATAAATTATTTTGTATGGTAAGTGTTCATATATATATTTACCCTAATATTTACCTTTTGTGATAGTTTTTATTCTTTTCTGAATTTACATGTTTTTTCCCTAGACTCATTTTCCTTTTGCCTGAATAACTCATATAGTGGGTGGTTGGTAGGAGCTGGGGGGGGGCACGGTAAGGAAAATGGGGAATTGATAATAAATGAGCATAAAGTTTCAGTTAAGCAAGATGAGTAATTTGTAAAGATATGCTGTACAATATTGTGTGTTACTTAGGTAATGATAATGGATTGTACACTTGAAGTTTTGTTAATATTGATCTATTGGCAATAAATCATTTTATTAACTTTTTTATTTGGAAAAAGGAGTTTTTTCTTCACATTGACGGAAGTTTATATTAGGTCTAGAACTCTAGGTTGGCAATAGTTGACTTTTAACATTTTAAAGATGTTATTTTATCAGCTGCTAGTTTAATTGCATACCTTTGGAGAACACGTTATTTTCCTGCCCTTGACTGTTTTTAAGACATTTTTCTCTGTCTTTGGTTTTCAGCAATTTCACTATGATGTGTTTAGGTGTGGTCTTCTTATTTATTTACTTGGGTTTTGTAGAATGTCTTCATTCTCTAGCTTGATGCCTTTTGTCAGTTTTGGAAAGTTCTTGACCATTAATTTTTTAAATGTTTCTACTTTCCCTTTCTCTTCTCCAGTCTGCGATGCCAGTTACATTACGTTAGACACTTCAATAAGTCTCTTATGTTTCTCTCCAAAGACAGTTTACACCATCATTTGCCAGGCTCAGAGGAGCAAATCACCCAAATCCAGTTTAAGACAGAGCTACTGATTTCAGGTTTCAGAATCCCTTTTTTCTTTTCTTCCTTACTCCCTCTCTTCCCTCCTCCTTATCTGTCTTCCCTCCTTCCTTTCTCTCTGTCTCTCTCTGTCTCTCTTTCTCTCCCCCTCCCCGTACCTTCACTCCTGCCTTGTAGCTCTCCGTTAGTTGCAAATGTGCATTCCGGAATTTGTATAAAATCTTTCCTGTTTAGTGATTTCTGGATCTTAAGTTTTGTGTTCCCAACACAATGAACTATTATCCCAAATCTCTCTTCTGCATTTCAGATATTTCTACTTGGCTCCTTAGTCCCTTACCCTTGGCAAATGTCTTAAGGGAAAATCCCCTGTAGAGTATTTGTTTTATTTCTCTGTGTTACCCTTTCTTAGGGAACTAATTCATCAACTTTTGGATACCTTGGCCATCCCAAACTCAGTATTTCTGAGTTTCTCAGAGATATCAAGTATGCTGGATTTTTCATTTGTTAGCAGAGGTTCTTTGAAGTATGTCTCAGTGTTTTGCCTCCTCATCTAAAAACTTGGTAAGTAACCCAAGGGCAAGTGGCAAGCTGAAAGTTGGAGTTACCTCCATGTCCTTCCCTAATTTCTAAGATCTGACCTGTCAGTTACTGGCTATATTAGTAAATACCCAATGCCTCCAAACAAAGTCTGGGGTAATTTAAATGAGTATGCAACACTGAACCATGAACAAAGGAAGGAACAACACAAGCAGAGCAACATTCTGTGCAGAGTCAAAACAAATATAAAGGTAAAATATGTGTAGCATGTCTGGAGGAAAAGGACTATTTTGCTTTGACTAGCGCATAATATGATAATGAGTTGATGTTATATACAACTAAAGAGAGGGGAGGCAGAATATGTAAAGAATTTTATGCCATTTTAAAGTGCTAACATTCTTCCCTTAGCCTTTTCCAGTCAACTGTATAGAAACGTTAACAACTTAGCATCTGGGTGTCTGTTCCCATATTGAGTCTATAATACTGTGCACTTTTTTTTTTTTTTAGTCTCTGAGTTACTCTTCCAGCTCTGTGCTTCACATATCTGAGTGAAGAGTTTTGAATTAGAGCAAAGAAATCAAGAAATAAAAAAAGAAAAAGAAAATAGCATTAAAAAAACCAGTTTATGATTTTTCCAAATACATTTTAGCCACAGGTATTACATTTCAAATATTTAATCATATTTTATGCTCTACTGTTCAATTCACCCTGAAAATTTTCTGACAGTAGACTATTAAAGTATAAATTGGCATTATATATATGCATATAAGGCATATAAGGTGATAGGTGTGTGGTCTTCCTATTAAATAATATTATCCTAGAAACAGAAACTTTATCTGCTTTTGCTTCAAATTTGCTGTAAAAAAACCAAAGGTGGTTTCCTTGGCAGGAATAGTCTTTTCACTTTTCTTAGTAGTAAACTTTTATCTGGTCCATATTGTAGCTTTCTAAACTTGTTAATACTGGCTTACAGTTAATAATATATAAACCATGTCAACAATGTCTGGCATTCACAAAATGAGTAATCAAGAAATAAAATTTCTTTTGGTTTCTAGTTCCCTTAATCCTTCAGAAACTATCACAAATCCAAATCATGTTCTCAATGTTAAGTTTTGTGCTGGGATCTCATCTATAGTAGATAAAAGAGCTATAAGATTATATGCTGCAAGATGCTTCCCTATAGGATACAAAACAGCAGGTGTTAGAGAACAAAGCATAAGTTGCCCAGATTTTGCATTGTATTGTGTGCAAATGGTCTCTATCGATACTTCTCTTCAGTATCAGGGTGTTTATTATCTTATCATTTCATTTCCACATATTGTTATTCAAGTTGCATAATATCAGGCATTTGTTGTTTTTAATAAGATATTTGTCTAGAATCATACTTTTAAAAATGCATGATGGCAGCATTAACAAGGTGCTGAGTGTCCTATGGTCTATTAAGTATATAACTACACTTGGTAGCATGGAGATTCTTTCTCATGTTACGTGGCCTATGTAAACAAATGGATAATTCTGAATAATGAGTACCATATTAAACCATGTTCAGCAGTTTTCAACTGTATCATTCAGACATAATCAGTAAATACAGGAATTCTTTTTTTATTTTAAAATTTTTAAATTCCAGTATAATTAACATACAGTGTTATATTAGTTTCAGATGCACAATATAGTGATTCAACAGTTCTATATATTACTCAGTGCTCATCATGACAAGTGCATTCTTACTCTCCCTCACCTATTTCACCCATCCCCTATCCATCTCCCTTCTGGTAACCACCAGTTTGTTTTCTATAGTTAATAATCTGGGGTTTTTGTTTGTGTCTTTTTTCTTTATTTGTTTTGTTTCTTAAATTTCACACATGAGTGAAATCATATGATATTTGTCTTTCTCTGACTTATTTCACTAGAGGTATAGCCTCTAGATTCACAAATGTTGCAAATAGCAGGATTTCATTCTTTTTTTAACAGCAGAATAATATGTATATGGCCCACCTTCTTTATCCATCCATCTGCCAATGGACATTTGGGTTGCTTCCATAATTTGGCTATCGTAAATAATACTGAAATAAACATAGAGGTGCATATATCTTTTTGAATTCGTGTTTTTGTATTCCTTGGGCAAATACCCAGCAGTGCAATGACTGGGTCATATGGTAATTCTATTTGGTTTTTTTCCATACTGTTTTCCATAGTGGCTGCACCGGTTTTCATTCCCACCAACAGTGCAAGAGGATTCCCCTTTTTCCACATCTTTGTCAACACCTGCTGTTTCTTGTGTTGTTGATTTTAGCCATCCTGACAGGTGTGAGGTGATATCTTATTGTAATTTTGATTTGTATTTCCCGTATGATAAGTGATGTTGAACATCTTTTCATGTGTCTGTTGGCCAATACAGGAATTTTTCTTTAATTTTTTTGGGTCGCCTAGGTGTCTCAGCCAGTTAAGCACTGGACTTTGACTCAGGTCATGAACTCGCAGTTTGTGAGTTCAAACCCCATGTCCAGCTCTGTGCTGACAGCTCAGAACCTGGAGTCTGCTTCAGATATGTTTCCCTGTCTCTGTGTTCCTCCCCAACTTGCACTCTGTCTCTATCTGTCTCAAAAATAAAATAAAGATTAAAAATGTCTTTTAAATAAAAAATAAGTGTTTAATATTTATTTTCTTTTTTGAGAGAGACAGAGCATGAGCCGGGGAGGGGCAGAGAGAGGGGGATACACAGAATCCAAAGCAAGCTCCAGGCTCTGTCAGCACAGAGCCCAATGCCACACAGAGCCCAATGCGGGGCTTGAACCCACAAACTGTGAGATCTTGACCTGAGCTGAAGTCAGACGCTTGACCAACTGAGCCATCCAGGTGCCCCAGCGAGTAGAGGAGTTCTTATGTGGCGTATTTCCACATAAGAGTGCACAGAAGGAGGGATGTGTGCAAAATTGCATGCTGTTAAGTTGTCTGGTCCTCAGTAATAGATAAGGCTTTGGGCTGTGGGGACACCTGGTGCCTCTGCAGAAGATGGAGGATGCTCCAAACTTCAGAACAGAATGGACTTTCTTTTTTCAATACCTAGTAGGGTATTGTCTCTCCTAGGCATGACAAAGGTCTTGATGTCATTTAGTGATTCACAGTGGCCTTCCTGGGACTACTCTAAATGGGTAGTACCCTTTTTGTGGGGTGCCTTGGAGATACAGAGCTTTCCCCACATTATAGTGTACAGATAACCAGACTAGCCTCAGGCTAGAACAGGCCCACCAGGCAGTCTTTTGGATCTCTATCCCATTCGGAGGTGCTATGACTTGTGCAAGGTTGTCACCATCAGTAAAGTGGAGGACAGACTGGAAATAGAGTGAAAGAGGGATGTTAAAACCTATCCAATGGAGTATTTTAAGTTTCCAACTGTTCTTTCTGATTTACTCAAGATTCATTCGGAGTATGTTTTACTTATATTATTCTTACTTCCAATTATCCTTTGTCCTCTAAAACTAAATATTAGACATGTTCAGGACTCCTGGGAACCTAGGAGCTGAGGCCTTGTGGAAAAGGAGTGGGTGATAGAGCTCCTCAGGCCACACATTTTCAGTTGCTTTTTTTTTCACATGTTCATTGTTCAGGACAAGATTATTGCAAATTATACCATGGAAGTATTCACAAAAATTTATTCCAAGTGAGCAAGATGAATTCTAAGCATATCCATTAAATCACGTTAGTTACTAGTCAGACTTTAATGTTGTTTCAAATAATGGTTACTGGCAAGTACTTTTACTCTTTTTAAATCACTCATATTATTTTGGAAGGAGGTCCTAAAAACTGCTTTATTAAACATAAATTTAAAAGGTTCATTATTTTCAGTTATTTTAGAATGCAGATTTTCTCTGGCAGGGAGCCTCATTCTCCCTACTTAAAAAAGATGCTATGTTTTAATCATTTCCTTTTCCGGACAAGCAATAGGCATTTCATTGTTGTTCTACTCAAGTGTAGCTTGTTTCTCCTCCTGTCTAGTTAAAAAAAATTTTTTTTATTAATAAGGTCAAACTGGAATAAAAAAAAAAAAAAACTGTGAACATAGAGTGATCATTGCAGAAAACATCACGACTATCACTTCGTATTTTTCTCTACATCTCCTTATCATTACATAGTCAACACTTCACTGTAAATTGTTTTAACTCTTGCCTCCCTTTAATTTGTGGCTTCCTTGACAATAGGAATTAGACTCTATATCTCTATGCCAATTGCCTGAAACAATATCCAGTATATATGATTGGAACAAAAGGAAAGGACAGTAAAAGAAAGGAAACTTTTATGATTGAAAGACAATTAGTTATGTTAGCATTCCAAGAGAAGCCTCTCCTTGTATGGGACTTAGGCTTTATGCCATAAAATTTCTAATTTGTTCATTAAATTTAGGAAGTAGACATGTGTGGTTGACAGGGCATTATCTGAGTTGGGAGACTGCTTTGGGGTGCTATTCAAATCTCTGAATACATTTCCAGTTTCAAAAACAATACTACTGTATAATTTAATATATTGGTAATGAGAATAAAAATATTTGATGCTCTAAATTATAAAGAAAATATAGGTTTATATTGGCTCACCAACATTTTACTGGTGATCCGGCAATAATGTCAGTACATCATTATATGTGCTACTTCAGTTAACCCCCAACCCAAATAACCCCCATAACAAACCTGTGATGTAGATGTTAGTCTTAATGACCTTTTTACCATTAAGATATAAGGATTTTAAATAATTTAAGTAAGTGATAGAGCCAGGGTTTGAATTTGAGCAGTCAGAATCTAGAATCTACACATTTAGAATAGATTGTTATGTTATATAAATAAAAGCTAGGTCTTATGTTTAGAACAGTGAAAAATAATGGAAAAATAGCAAATTATATTTTAGTTCAAAATCTAAGCATTGGGTTTTAAATTTATTATTTTCTGTATTTTCAGGTGTGATCATGTGAAATACCATGGTGAAAAAAGGGTTTGCATAAAAACTTACTGTTTGTATTATTCAAATATTTGCATGAATATGAAAACACTTAATTGATGATTTAGTAACCTTTAATCAAGTAAAAATCCATCAACTCCACAATTAACTGTCTTTATTTAAAAGACAAATACAAAGTACTTTACTGAATGTTCTCACATCAAGCATTAAATAACTTTTTATAATGAATATAAAGAAAAGAACCAACTCTGTTGATATGAAAGGTTTTTGATAAACTTTGACTTCTGTTTCTTACTGTAATAATCTAGCTTTCAGTAGACCATTTCTTTTTTAGATTATAGTTAGAAAAACAGGGTAATACTCTCAGCACAAAGCAAACAAACATCTATTTTAAAGCATAGGAGAAACAATGAGTCAGGTGAATTAGTCAGGTATCTTCTGATTTCTAAGCATGGAGTTGAAGAATGAGAGAAGCCAAGATAAAATTCTGAAAAAGAAGAGAAGCTGTCCAGCTTTCTGTGTGATGGTCTTTCACAAATTACCATAGACTTATTCATAACTATTTGATTCTTTTGATTGTCATTACAGTTGATATTTTAAATTTTTCATTTTTTAATGTCAGTAGTAGAAAATAATTAATTTTCATATATCAACCTGTATCTTGTAATTTTGCTGAACTCACTGATTTCCATACTTATCTCTAGGTGCTCTCATACTTTCCATGTTGTCTGCAAAAAAGGAAAGTTTTATTTCTTACTTTGCAATCATTATACATTTATTTCTCTTTTCTTACTGCTTAAGCTATGATTACAAATTCACTATTCAGTAGAAGTGGTCATAGAAGATACCCTTTTTATTCTTTCAGGAAAAGGCGTTCAAAGTTAGATGAAATGTGATATATGCAGTACATGTTTTTATAGATAGTCTTTATAAGATTAAGATAAGCTTTTATAAGTTAAGGAAGTTTTTCTCTATCATTAGTTTTTTACATATATTTATGAAGAAAAGATGTTGAATTTTAGGAAATGCTAATAAGATTACATGATCTTTCTCCTTTATTTTTTCATTGATGTGAACTTGTGCATTAATTTTGAATTGTTAAAACCAATACATACCTAAAATAAACACAACTTAATCATGATATATTCTCCTATTATACAATCTTGGATTATTGTTAAAGAGTAAATTTCCCCTCCACAATTCTTTTTTTTTTTTTTTAAGTTTATTTATTTTTGAAAGAGAGAGGGAAAGAGCACAGCAGAGAGAGAGGAGGACAGAGGATCTGAAGCAGACTCTGGGCTGATGCAGGGCTCAATGCAGGGCTCAAACTCACAAACCATGATATCATGACCTGAGCCAAAGTCAGATGCTTAACCAACTGAGACACCCATGTGTCCCAACAATCTTGGATTTAAATTATCAATAATTTGTGATACTTACATTTCTGTTCTATCATACTTCTAATTATTATTTTTGAAAAATTTTTAAATGTTTATTTTTGAGAGAGAGAGAGACAGAGTGTGAGAAAGTGAGGGGTAGAGAGAGAGGGAGACACAGAATCTGAAGCAGGCTCCATCCAGGCTCAAGGCTGTCAGCAGAGAGCCCGATGTGGGATTTGCACTCAACGAATGGCAAGATCATGACCTGGAGCCGAAGTTGGATGCTTAACCGACTGAGCCCCAGGTGCCCCTCATACTTCTAGTTATTATTCAGTTAAAATGTTTTCTAATTTTATTTGTGGTTTCTTTTTTGACCCATGAGTTATTTAGAAGTGCATTGATTAATTCCTAAATATTTGATGAGTTGTTTAGATACATTTTTATTATTGACTTGGCTTAATTTCAATCCTTTGAAATTTGTTGATATCAGAATTATGACATGGTATATGGTTACCTTTGGCAATATCCCACATGAATTTGAAAATAGCATGTATTCTTTTTTTTTAAATTTTTTAATGTTTATTTATTTTAAGAGAGAGAGACAGAGTATGAGCAGGGGAGGGGCAGAGAGAGAGACACACACACAGAATTAGAAGCAGGCTTCAGACTCCTAGCTGTCAACACAGAGCCCAACGTGGAACTCGAACTCATGAGCCGTGAAATCATGACCTGAGCCAAGGTCGGAGGCTTAACCAACTGAGCCACCCAGGTGACCTGAAAATAGTATATATTCTTAAGTTATTGAGTTGTTCTGTATTAGCTAAGTAGATCATGTTTCATAATCATTTTTTTCCAATTTTTCTATAGGTTGCAGGTATTTCATCTTTTCATTTTATAAAAAATAAACACATTGACACATTGAGAGCTGCACCTCTCTTTTTAGTTCTGGTAATTAACATTATGCCTACAAATTTAGAATTGTTATATATTCCTGGTGAGTGAATACTTTCATTAATTTTAAATGCCTCATTTTATCTTTAACAATGCTTATTATTAAAGTCAATTGTTGGGGCGCCTGGGTGGCGCAGTCAGTTAAGCGTCCGACTTCAGCCAGGTCACGATCTCGCGGTCCGTGAGTTCGAGCCCCGCGTCGGGCTCTGGGCTGATGGCTCAGAGCCTGGAGCCTGTTTCCGATTCTGTGTCTCCCTCTCTCTCTGCCCCTCCCCTGTTCATGCTCTGTCTCTCTCTGTCCCAAAAATAAATAAATGTTGAAAAAAAAAATTTAAAAAAAATAAAAAATAAAAAATAAAGTCAATTGTGTCTGATACTAACAGAGCCAAGCAAACTTTGATTATTGTCCACATGTTATATATTTTTACAACTTTTAATTCTCAACTTTGTGTTTACACCTGAGGTGTATCTCTTGTAAAAGGAGTGAAAATAAAGTCTCCAAAACAACAGAGCATCACCAACCTTTTTTGTTTCTGTGCCTCTCAAGTTATGAATATCCTGCAAAGTATGAGTACAAAAAAAAAGTAAAAGCTGTATATTTATAGACAGAAGTTGTAAAGTATTATTTCTGAGAAATAAAAATATGCATTTTATCCTTATATACTCTAAAAATGCCATCATTATTTTCTTGCACAAACATATAGGATTAAAGATTAAACTAGTAAAATAGCTTAGTTTAAATCTAATAAAAAGCTATTTATTTTTAAATAATTATTTTATGCAGTTTTGCAGTGGTGTTCCTGATTATGCTTTTCTCATAAGGAAGGTGACTTTCTCTTTCCCTAGCTTCTCCAAATATGGTATTGTTATTACCTAATTAAAATGATTTAATATCTGTCAGTTGGTTACATGGTAATGCCCAATTTCTTTTAACATGCGAAAAATATAGTTGCTGCCTACAGCCCCTAATTCTTCTTTTTAAAAATTCCTCAATCCTAAATTGCAGTTCTTTGAACAAAGCATGTGTGTCTGTGTGTTTTGAACAATCTAATCCTCACACAAGTAGAGCTACTTTCATGCTACTCTTAGATGGATCCTGTTTCTTGAACACTGTGAGCTAGTGTATTTCTTTGGGGGAGCAATGTTTGACCACATCTCTCTTCCCTACTCTGATATATATAAACTCCTGAACACATAACCACCAAATAACCTGTGCCTGTTTCTATTATTAACATTTATTACGCTGCACCGAATTTCCTTATCTGTTCACTAGAAATAATTTTGAGGGCAAGGATTATGTTCTTCATCTTTGTATCTTTAATTACTAACACGTATATAACAATGAACAGTTTTTGTAAAGTGGATGAATTCTTTTGAAAATAAAAAGCCATATCTTAAAGTATTGTTTGCCACCAGCAGCATCCCCTAGCAGCAGTGGTTTGGAATATGAGCTGACAATCAAATGCATGATTCACAATAGGCTTCGCTCAGAGTGTATAAACTACTTTACTTGAAGAAAACTATCCTCCCTGGAATGCCTTAACTTTTATGCAGCTGGTCACAAACCCCCCACTCATGTACCTATGACTGGTGTGACTAGCCCTTATTAACTTGAGTTGCTGATACTTGATAATAGATGAATGCTCTGATACATAGTCCTCATCTTGTTTTTAGTGTACATAAGCTACTAACAATTATTTGAGTTACCAAGAGTCAAAATCTAGAGGCTAGAAGAAAGGAAAGGCTAGAGGAAAACTAACAGAGCCACTGTTAATTCTTCTCTTCTACTATTGCAAAGTGATTCCGTTGGGTAAGCAAATTAAGAGCATTTTGGAAAAAGGAAGCTAGAATCTTTTCAAACAAGAAAGGAAAAAATGTTCCTTCCATTACTGATTCCTCAGGGCAAGACTGTTGAATCACGAGAGTATGTGCTTTGTTTCATAAAATGACGTGAAATGAGCAGGTTTTCAGGATCGACTTTCAGGGCCGATCCCCAACTCCCAGCTTCCCAATTCATCTTGTCTATAGCTGCAATCATGACAAAGAAACAATCAGGGCAGAAGTTTAGCATCTTATTAATGTATTTAATGAGGATTGTTGATGGTTAACAAGTAGCATCAAGCAAAAGATCATAAATGGGCATGTTACTACAATAATTTTTAGATCCTTGCAGAAATTTCAACTATTGTTCATATCGATAATGATTGTGAAACATTCAAAAAGTTCAGGGGTTCTTGAATGACTTAACAAAATACTTTTTTTTTTGCCTTAACAAGATATTAAAGACTTTATAAAACAGATTTTCCAGGGACGCCTGGGTGGCCCAGTCGGTTAAGCGTCCGACTTCAGCCAGGTCACGATCTCGCGGTCTGTGAGTTCGAGCCCCGCATCAGGCTCTGCGCTGATGGCTCAGAGCCTGGAGCCTGTTTCCGATTCTGTGTCTCCCTCTCTCTCTGCCCCTCCCCCGTTCATGCTCTGTCTCTCTCTGTCCCAAAAATAAATAAACGTTGAAAAATAAAATAAAATAAAACAGATTTTCCAATTCCAAAAAAAAAAAGTTTGTAATCACATACATGTATAAACAAATATCTTAGGATTCTCCATTCTTCAAATTTATAAGATATTTTTCTTTGCCATAAACAAGATACTTACAACTCTATGAAATGTGCTTAATAATTTACATACCTATATATAATTTTAGTATGATTCAAAATTTTAAGTGGCATCTATTTTCATGAGATCATAAAGATATTTTAAATATAACATGTATTTTTTATTTTCAAATTGTATACCACTCTAAATTTTTTAACATTTTCCTTTTTAAAATATACTGAATTATGAGATTCTATGCATAGTGGAGAAGGTGACATATTTCAGAAATAAAAATGCTGAACACAATCCCAAAAAAGGCAAATGAGGATTCCACAGGGACAGGTCACTGGGAACAGCAAACAAGACCACATTGTATTTTGTAGTTTGGCATCATGTAAAACATCACTTGCTGCTGCCTTCATGGCATTCCCTTTGGGACAGAGCAGCAATGACTTGCTGACATCCCCTTCTTGTAAGATCATGGAAATATCCTCGGTTATTTCCAATTGTTTATAGGCATCATTTAAGGGATTGCAGCTGTGGCTTCACTTGCACTTTCCACCTGTCATATGGTAATTGCCTCAGAATTAACACTGTAAAAGGAAGCAAAGATTCTTAAGAGATGTATTTGGCCCCAAATTAGCCAGATATGTACATAAATGTGCTCATTTTCCCATTAAGAAGAGAGCCATAGAGGGATGCTCTTCTGCTCTTGGCAGATGGCGGTAGAAACTCATCAGTTACTCTCATGCTGCTTTGCCATAATCCCAGGGAAAAACAAAATTATCATCTACTGGTTAGATTTATAGCACTTAAATTATGATATCTTTTAAGTAAAGGCCAGAATTATCATCAGGGGAAGATGGATTAAGTGTGTTATCCATTATGTTACCAAATGCCGAAGGTGAAACATTTCATTTAGAATTTCAAGTGAAATAAAGAAGCTGCATGATTTAGATTTTATCTCCCAAAATTATCCAATAAGCTCATTAAGCCTTTTGAGGAGGGGTAAAGTATAAATAGAAAGGCAGACTGGCAATAATTATAGCTTTATACATACACTTAATTGGAATGAAACTCTTAAATCATGCATAATAAAGTAGTATGATTTAAGAATTTCATTCCCATTAAATGTGCATCTTAGGTTCTCATGTTAAGTGTGAACATAAAAGTTCAGCTAAATGTTATGATTTAACGTGAGAACTAAAGTAGATAAAATGAAAAAATAGGCCAAGATTCTGAGGAGAATGTTCTCCTTGATGCTGCTTCAGTTTCTAAGGCAGATAGTTGAAAAAAACAACTTTCCTTAGGAAAACCAAACCAAACAAAACCTGGGTGTGTATTTTTTAGTGAAACCTATCAGAACGTTTGCTATGCAAACGAGTTTTTTAGCTACCTCTATAAATATATTAGCCTATATTTCCAGTTTTGTGGTGTGTACATTCTACAATCTAGAACTAAGATGTGAATCAACAATTATCAAATTTGCACCCTATGCCAGATGCATCCTTTCTTTTGACTTCTCATTTTTTAATCTAATTCTCCTTGAAGCTCATATCATAGAATTTCCGAAAGCTGAGTACTTTCTGTTTAGTCTTTTTTATGTTCTCCCCATGGAGATTTTACACGATGCATTCAATTCTCACATTTGGCGGGATGATGTGAATTCTGCCATGACATATTCAATAGGTATCCAACATCAGTCAAATGCATAATTTCAACAAAGAGACTGCTCTATTTAGCTTTTTTTTTTATTTTCATCAATAACACTGCAATTCTATCAGGTTTAAATGTTTGAGGAAGTCCAGATCTATCTACTTTTGAACATAGATCCATTAAAAAATCAAATATTCTTGACTACTATTCATATGCCATTTTGATCTGTTAAAAGGAATACAATAGAATACATTTAAAAATGAGAAAAAAAAAGACTCATAAGATAAGTCAGGAAGTTAGGCTTTGAAAATCTTACGTTTTAAGAAGTTTAAATAAATAAATAAATGCCATGGGCAGACAGAACAGCAGATGATTTATTGGGACTGGGAGAATCAAGTGAGGCTGTTTAGAGAATACTTCATTTGAGTTTAGGTTGTGAAAATTAAGTAAAATTTCAACAGGCAGAGAAAAATATTTCAGGTAGAGTGTCATCAAAACCTAGAAGAGTCAAAGCATTAGGCATATACCGTCTAGAGCAAGGAGTCATTGAGAGGCATTAACAGAAGATGAGATGAAAAAGATAGATTGGGAATAGAATGGAAAAAGCCTTCATTCTATCTCCAAAAAGTAGACTTTATGAAATAGTCATGAAGAACTAAGCAAAGGATGGATATGCTGTGACTTCTTTTATAATGATACCTTTTGGCAGCTGTTGTAGAATGAAATGTGTTCCTCCAAAAACACTGAGTATCTATAAATGTGAACTTATTTGGAAATAGGGTCTTTGCAGATGATTGAGTTAAAATGAAATCATTAGAGTACACCCTAATCCAGTATAACTGGTATCCTTATCAAAAGAGGGAATTTAGACAGAAACAGATGTTTACATGGGGGGGGGGGGGGGGGGGGGGCGATGTGAAGGTACAGAGAGAACGTCTAGAAGCCAAGAAATGCCTGAGACTACTAGAAACAGAGGCATGGAACAGATTCTCCCTCACAGACCTCTAACACTTTGATTTTTGCATTTCCAGCCTTTAGAATTATTAGACAATATAAGCTTCTGTAGGTTATGCTACCCAACTTGTGGACTTTGTTTTGGCATCTCCAGGAAACTAATTTAGCAGTGTTGTGGATTATGGATGTAAGGGTCTGAAACTGGAGGCAGAAAAAGCAGTTAAGTAACTGCAATAGTTTGCAAATAAATGATGTCACAAGATGTAAAAAAGGAAATGTTGGTCCATATATGAGAAATACTTTAATAAAGAAATATTAAGATTTTCAGTAAATTAATTGTAGAAGAGGTATAGAAAAGAAAAAAAATAATAAGGACTTACAATTTTCTAGTTTTGCCCATTTAATTCAATGTTGAATAAGTGACAAATATGATAGTCATATTTGAGTCAACTGGAAGAATTGGAAGAATTGATACTGTTTTAGAAAGGTTTGAATTCAAAGTAACTCTGAGACATTGGTTTGTTGTTTTAAAAGAAAACTTGAAAAAAAGGTCTTGGTTGGACATAGGGATTTGAGTTCTATTACCATTTGAAGTAATGCGTTTACATAAAGTGGAGTGGAGGTAAAAATTGCTGGGGATAAAACTCTAAGGAGCAACAATATCTAAAGACCAGATGATAAAGAAGGATTTTGTTACAGAAACTCAGAAGTAGTCAGGCAAATAGAGGACATCCACAAGAGAGAAATGTTAGAGAAGCCAAAGAAGAAAACAAGTTTCAGGACAGATGGAATGGAAAACATTTAAAATGCTAATTGAAGACGAAGACAGAGAAGTATCCATTAAATTAGGCAAATGGATCATCATTGTATAACCTGATGATCATTGTTGGAAAAGAATACACACACTTCTGCTGTATTAGCATATTCATCCAAGAAATAAGAAAGGCATCTGTCTCAGAATAGCAAAGTATGTGAGGTAATTCATTTTCCTGTTTCTTCCTCAACTTAGTTTCAGACTTCCAAATATCTTTATTGTCACTTTCTGGTTGGTACAATTATAGCTCATTAAACCTACTCTCTGGATATAACTCTTTTGATGACACAGTTATTGAACTGTGTGCCAGAATCTTCTATTATGCAGTGATCCCCATCTTGGATCTTGCTTCCCTTTCCTTTTTAAGGGCTGTATTTCATTTAGAGAGGTTTCATATTCAAGGCAAAATTTAGAAGAAGGTACAGAGATTTCCCACATACCCTCTGCCCCCACACATGCATAACCCCCTTATTATCAACATCTCCCACCAGAGTGGCACATTTGTTACAATTGATAAACCTACATTGGCACAGCACAAGCACCCAAAGTTCATAGTTTACATTATGGCTCATTCTTGGTATTGTAATTTTATGGATTTTGGCAAATTGATTATGACATATATCTATCATTATAGTATTGATGGGGTTTTGGGGTGACAGTGGGATTCAGAGCCGACAGCCAAGAAAGAATTCTTAAAGACATCTTTAGTGCAAAAAGGTGATTTTTTTAAAGCCTTTTTAAGCCTGGGAATAGGACCTGTGGGCAGGAAGAGCTGCACTGGGGTTATGCAGAGTGACTGCTTATATGCTGTGGAGTTGGAGGAGGTAAAGTCAAGAGGAAGTTTCCTAAAGGGATTTCCATATGCTAAAGAGGATTTATAGATTACTGGAGGCCTAGCTATTGTCAAGCTAAGGGTGCCCCCATCCCCTCGCAAAGCATTATCATTAAGATAGTAGGGAGTTCCTGGAGATTAGGCTATTGATGAGATATTTGTAAACTACTGGAGACTATCAGTTTAACCATTTGTTTTCTGCCTTTCTTTTGTCCTTGGGCAGCCAGGAGTGCCTGAAGAATATGCACATATCCCACCTGGGAGGGTGGTTTGTGGGGTGTCAGCTTGATTTATACTCCCTCATCAGTATCATACAAAGCATTCTGACTGCCCTAAAAATTCTCTGTGTTCTGCCTATTTATCCTTCTCCCTCCCTCAATCCCTGGCAACCACAGATCTTTTTACTGTCTCCACAGTTTTTACTTTCCCAGAATGTCATAAGTTGGAATCATGTAGTATTTAGCCTTTCAGACTGGTTTCTTTTACTTAGAGATATGCATTTAAGTTTCCTTTGTGTCTTTTCATGGCTTGATAGCTCATTTACTTTTAATACTGAATAAATTCCATTGTCAAATACCCAAGGAGAACATTTCAACTATAATTAATACTTAAAACAGCTAAGGACAAAGATATCAGGAAATACTTGAACTTTTTTCCTGTTCCAGGGATACAGCTTGTCTTTGAAGACTGTGCCCATCCTAAGATAGATTGCTTCATTTGGCTTTTCCTGTGGTCTTCAAGAACAGCTGGAATGAAGGGTATTAAAAAAAAACACTCAACTATTGTAAAGTTAAAAAAAAAAGCAAAGAATAGGGATGTCAATACCTATTATTGAAAAACAGTAATTAAGGAGGAATTGAATGTTCATTTGAGAAAATACTTGTGGAGTACTTCCTCTTCTCAGTCCGGTAAAAGTCATGGGGTATTTCTGTTTCTGTTTTGTTTTTATAATATAGTAAGAGAATGTACATTAACTATATAAGTTGAGAAGATCCTGGATGCTTTTATTCTCCCCTCCCCTTTAATTTGCTGGAAGCCAATAGATCTCTGGGTGGAGCGTACATGCATTGTCATTCCCCAAGGAAATTTAAGAAACATCAACACTTGGACCCTACCCCAGACCTACTGAATCATAATTGCCAGAAGGTATTTAAAACAAATAGCCAGGGGCTCCTGGGTGGCTCAGTGGGTTAAGCGGCAGACTTTGGCTCAGGTCATGATCTCGCGGTCAGTGAGTTCAAGCCCCGCGTTGGGCTCTGTGCTGACAGCTCAGAGCCTGGAGCCTGTTTCAAATTCTGTGTCTCCCTCTCTCTGACCCTCCCCCGTTCATGCTCTGTCTCTCTGTGTCTCAAAAATAAATAAACGTTAAAAAAAATTTTTTTTAAACAAATAGCCAAAAAAAGTCCTCAGCTTTTTTTCTCATGAATAACTTGTTACCCACAACTTGATAGACCTTCAACAAGGCTAATTTCAAATGTGTCAATCACCAGAAAATAATACAGAAAGGGAGTAAATAATACATGATTTTGGAGAAACTTGAGGAAATAAATTAAGCCACTTTTGTATATTTAAAAAAATTTTTTTTAAGTTTATTTATTTTTGAGAGAGACAGAGACAGAATGTGAGTGGGTTAGGGGCTGAGAGAGAGGGAGACACAGAATCTGAAGCAGGCTCCAGGCTGTGAGCTGTCAGCGCGGAGCCTGACGTGGGGCTCGAACTCAAGAGCTGGGAGATCATGACCTGGGCTGAAGTCGGACGCTCAACCGACTGAGCCACCCAGGTGCCCCCCCTTTTTTTAAATTTTTTTTTAATGTTTAAAGCCACTTTTGTGTATTTGTAACTAGAGGCCAAACAGTCATTTACTTTAAAAACAAATATAATGCAGGTCTTTGTGTGTAACTTCCAAATATTCTATCATTAAATAGATTGGGAAACCAATTTATTCCTTATTATTTTTTTCCCTTTAGCTGAACAAGATTCTAACAATCTCCCTTTTCTTCTCCACATGCATTATGAACTTACTCTCTTTTACTAATAAAATCTGACCAATAACTATTGTTTTTATTCGTGTGTATCTAGATAAGTCTCAAACAGGAAGTGAACCAGGAAAAGGGATATGGTAAGAAAAATGATGCATTACAGAACATTTAGAGAGAGATTTTTTTTAAGTTTATTCATTTATTCGGGGGGGGGGATGACAGAAATAGAGGGAGAGAGAGAATCCCAATCCCCAGAGAATCCCTGATGTGGGGCTCAAACTCATGAACCATGAGATCATGACCTGAACTGAAACCTGGTCAGATGCTTAATGACTGAGCCACCCAGGTGCCCCTAAGGAGAGAGCTTTGAATGGAAATAATAGAAATCTGTGCTAGATATATACAAGATGCTCAGTAAATACTAATTATTTAAATTTACATTATAAAATGTGTTAATGGATAAATTGTGGTCTGCATCTGTAATGCTTCTGTGTAGGGCAGAAACAATTGGAATGATGTGGCCAAAACCAGTTTAGATAATTGGAAAACTTCTGAGTCAGCATCTAGATTAGAACACATCTGGTAACCCTCTCCTTCCAAAGGATCTACTTACATGGGATCTAAGGAGACAGCTGGTAAGATCCTATCTGTGTCTATATTTGTGATGTAGGCATATGTTACTATGGCTGGTAGAGTAGTGGGGACCGCAGGTGGAAGGTGATATATGCCAGCTTGGAGCAGGAGTTTCAGGTATATCTGGAGGGAATTCTTTATAAGATAGAAGTTTCAAACAAAATAAGCTGAATTCACTAACTGAACCCAAACATCATTGTCCTAGAATGGGGTCCATCCGAACACAGATATCTGTGTTTCCTGAGAAGAAACACACTAAACTAAAAATGTCTTGATTTAATGTTTCCAGAAATGATGTTAAAACTGATCAAAATTAGAATGTAAAGCATTTGGGATAGGGCCAGTCTTCCCACTTCTAAAAAGCCTGCTGTGTCCTTGGAGCATAGGAATATTAAATGTTCCCTTGGGTTGGGGTTCAGGAATCTGTATTTTGCAGGAGGAGGAAGGCAGTGGCAGAAGGGCAGCTTGTGGAAAATGGGATCAATGGGTGACAGAAGCTTTCTCTTTACTCTGAAAAAGCTTCCATAAATATTGAGGAAAGTGTTGCAGAAGGAAGGGCTTTTGTGTGAGCTGATAAATGCATAGAAATAGAAAACTCAGATTTAGTATATACACCGATGTACTTATAATCACAACCTAGGAAACTTCAGAACACATAAATAAGAAAATAATTTTAAATAATCATTTGATATGTCTTATTCTACCTTATATTAGTCATTAATCTCATGATCTCATGACATCTACTTTAAAAATATGAGTAGTATCTGGGGCGCCTGGGTGGCGCAGTCGGTTAAGCGTCCGACTTCAGCCAGGTCATGATCTCGCGGTCCGTGAGTTCGAGCCCCGCGTCGGGCTCTGGGCTGATGGCTCAGAGCCTGGAGCCTGTTTCCGATTCTGTGTCTCCCTCTCTCTCTGCCCCTCCCCCGTTCATGCTCTGTCTCTCTCTGTCCCAAAAATAAATAAACGTTGAAAAAAAAAAAAATATGAGTAGTATCAAGAGTGACTGGGTGGCTCAGTTAGTTAAGCCTCTGACTCAGCTCATGTCTTGATCTCACGGTTTGTGAGTTCAAGCCCCACTTTGAGCTCTGTACTGACAGCTCAGAGCCTGGAGCCTGCTTCAGATTCTGTGTCTCCTTCTCTCCCTGCACCCCCTCTGCTTGCACTCTAGCTCTCTAACTCTCAAAAAAATTAAATTAAATTAAATTAAAAATTAAAAAAATATGGGTAGTGTCTGAAGCCATACCATTCTTCTGACTTAAGGTGGCAAGCAAAGATTGACTTACCCATCATCCAATCCACTGCTATGGAGGATGATAACTTAAATATTTATAACCCAGAATCACTTGAAGGTAGTATTTCTCACGTGGGCTGCAATCTTGAGTCCCATTTGGAGTCTGTACTAAGGCATTGCGATAGCAGCGGCATGCACAATGACTGGATCTTTGGTCACATATGATGGCAGGTGCACCTGATTTTATATGGCAACTTGTTGGAGTTTCTTGATTTTTACTTCATATGGCTGTAGAAGTAAAGGTCTAGGTGGTAGTAGCTATGGTATTTCTGACTATATTTTCTGTTCGATTTCTTAAAATATAAAATTGCTCCAAAAGTAAAGTCTATGAATTAAAAAATAAATACTTTAAAAACAAAAATATAATGCATCCAGTTCCTATCACCTCCACTGCTGCTGCCTTCACCTAGACCACCATCATTTTTCACATTATTTGGTCCTGCTCCGGTACAGGGTGTTCTCACTGTAGAGGCCAGAGTGATCCACTTAAAGCATGTCTCTTCTCTTTGTAAAATCTTTCTATGGGTTTTAATTCAGTTGGATAGCCTAAAGTTATCACAGCAACCTACAGTGCTATGTATATGATTTCACACCACCTGATTCTATATCCCTTTAACTTTTTGACATCTTCAGCTCATACTTTCACCCGCCTCATTCCACTCTAGCTTCGCAGACTTTCCCTTTATTGAACACATCAACACTTCCTCTAACTTTGAAGATTTTCATACTCTTCCCTCTTCCTGGAATGACCTTTTGCCAGATAGCCTGATAAGGTTGGTTCCTTGTCTCCTTCAGGTTGTCTCAATCATCACCTTTTACTAAGTCATGATTTCCTTAATCACCCTGTATAAAAATAGCAGCCGTTTCTTCCCAGGAATATTTCCCTGCTATATTTTTTCTTCACAGCATGATATGAGATATGCTGTCTATTTCACAGTCCACCTATCTACACTCGAATGTGTAGGGAGAGATGGAGGAAGTGAGAGAATGAGGGAGGGAAGGAAGGAGAATAAAGAAGAAAGAAAATAAAAATGAGAAAACTAAAAGTGAGAGAGAACTTGGCTTGCTGAAATTATCACACCAGATAGGTGCAGAACCAAGACTTAGCCCCAAACACAGTAAAATATGAGTAACCCAAGATTCATGTATGACAATTTAGACAAAATCATGTATGATTTTGATATTCATACTTATGGTTCCTGCCTAATTTATTTATCGTGATAGCATCTCAGAATATATTTATTTGGTCACATTCACATTATTCTATGGGAGGAGTTATGAATTTGAAAGAAATGTATTCCTTAAGAGCATGATGTTATAATTATCAGACAATGTTGTATTTAAGTAGGAGAAGAACATTTTTTAAGTAGAAGAAAACTGGGGTTTGGTTAATGCTGATTCTTTTTTTTTTTTTTTTTAATTTTTTTTTTCAACGTTTTTTTATTTTATTATTTTTGGGACAGAGAGAGACAGAGCATGAACGGGGGAGGGGCAGAGAGAGAGGGAGACACAGAATCGGAAACAGGCTCCAGGCTCTGAGCCATCAGCCCAGAGCCTGACGCGGGGCTCGAACTCCCGGACCGCGAGATGGTGACCTGGCTGAAGTCGGACGCTCAACCAACTGCGCCACCCAGGCGCCCCTAATGCTGATTCTTTTTTTTAATTTTTTTTTCAACGTTTATTTATTTTTGGGACAGAGAGAGACAGAGCATGAACAGGGGAGGGGCAGAGAGAGAGGGAGACACAGAATCGGAAACAGGCTCCAGGCTCTGAGCCATCAGCCCAGAGCCCGACGCGGGGCTCGAACTCACGGACCGCGAGATCGTGACCTGGCTGAAGTCGGACGCTTAACCGACTGCGCCACCCAGGCGCCCCCCCTAATGCTGATTCTTAACCAGAGTTGGGTCCAATGCAAAGAGAGCAATTTGCTTTATCATGATTGACCCAACAAAAATCTTTGTATTTATTTATCAGGGTCATTCTTAAATGGGTCTGTCTGAAAAGCACATTTCGACAATAGATCGATCCCCATGGCATTTTAAATCTTTGGGTGAGCAGCTTCAGGTTAGAAATTAAAACATCCTATTGTATATCTACCAAATGGAGTTCCGTGCTTCAGGCATTTTGAGCTTGTCTAAAAGTCCTGCAAAGAGTATCTGTTTTGTAAATGTCTTTTATATAAAGTGAAGTATGGAGGGGTGAGTTTAAATGTTAAGACAAAAGAAAGAAAGGCATATGGAGAATATTACAACCACAAATTTAAGGTCACAACAAATGGCATCGTTCTTAACAAAGCAACAAACCTGAATTTTGG
Organism: Leopardus geoffroyi; assembly: GCF_018350155.1. NCBI lineage: Eukaryota > Metazoa > Chordata > Mammalia > Carnivora > Felidae > Leopardus > Leopardus geoffroyi. The sequence continues at coordinate 142,852,430 of NC_059331.1, read as the reverse complement.
AAGATCAAGAAAAGTTGTAATTTAATTTAGGAATATGTTAGTTGGTTCATATCTTGTTTAGACCTAAAAGGTTTGTATGTAATTTAAGAAGGCTAGTTTCTTCATACCATCATGCTATAATGTGATGATTTTTGTTTTTGCAACATTTAATTTCTTTTTTTGGATGGACAAATTATCCTTGTGTCCCCTGCAGCCAACTGTAATGATTTCCACTGACTGCAGTAATGAGGGCAGAGCTGATTAACTTTAGGCCTTTTCCCACGAACATCAGGAAACAATTACACACACACACCCACAGACACACATGCACACACACATACCCACACACAGAATCTTGTTAAACAAAAATATTCTTATCTTCTCTTTCACCAAAATAAAAAAAAAAAAAAAATAGTGAATTCACCAACATGGCAATTGCCAGTTGGCCAGAGGATGAGGTCACTTGCATGTCCTCCCTCAGCACACAGAGGATTTGCATACTTGGCTGCAATCTTGTTTTGAAGGACAGCTGCGCTGGTGATTCTGCTCTCAGTGGGATGTAGAGGCACTGTCTTAAACAGCTTTACTTTAACCCGTTTACATAGTTAAACTAGATTATAGAACTATTTAAGGAAAATATTAACTCAGATGTGTAAAACCTAAGTAGACCTTAATTTGCCCTTCTTAGTCTTTGATAATTAGATATTTACCTTATTTTATAGATGGAGGACTTGTGTCTGACTGTACCTACTGTATTGTGTGATTATCCCTTGAAAAAGAGGCCATTCTTCTCTAGATGTTTTTTTGATCTTTGCAAAAGACCAAAGAATCTTCTGCAAAGAAATTATCACTCAGAATTTCCCTTTATGCCTCTACTGGAAATTGCACGTTGGTTAACTGTACAGATCTGAACTTCTAAACTTCCTTGAATATTATGGACTATCATTGAATGCCTTGTACTTTTCTTGGTACTATGGGAACAACAAGGAAGTAAAAGAGACATATCCTACTCTAAAGAATTTTCCAATCTAGTTGTTGAGTAAGATACCTAGAATTTTACATTTTCTATGTTAGTTTTTATTGTATATTGTATTATGTACAACATTGTATATTGTATAATTATTATACATAATTATATGTATAGTTATACATATAATTCTTTTAGAACACTTATTACACTTCAAGCTGGTTATTTACATAATTATCTCTCAAGTTCGTGAATACATATTTTTAATCCCTAATCGTGATACAAAATCTAATTTGTAGTAGATATTTAATAATAGATTTTTATATGCGCAAATGTTTTAATTCTATCAGGAGAGGTTTAATTACTTTCATGCTAGATATATATTTTTATGCAATATTTATATACTCTTCTTTTATCTACACTTTTGAGCCCATCTCAGTTGAAAAGCCAACCAAAGAACTAAATAGTCATCCTTTATTCCTTTCTTTCTTTTACTCATATATCGGATCCATTATTAGGTGTTACAGATCTAGCAAAATATATATCAAATCTATTCACTTGTGCTAGTCACCACTGCTGTTATCCATATCACTACCATTATCTAGATCTCTGCAAATCTCTGTTAATGGATCACCATGTGTTACTTTTGCCTTTCCACTTTCCATCCATAGGAACCCGTGTGATTTCTTTAAAATGTTAATCTAGGTAGTGTCATCCCTAGATTAGAAAACTAACGGCTCCCATACTTTTAGGATGAAGCCAGACACTTTATCTGACTAGCAAAGACCCACACACGTTGATCCTGATACATCTCTAACCTCCTCTTTGTTTCCTGTCATCCTTCCCATCTAGCCTCAGACACATTATGTTCTTTAACAGAAGGGTTATTCCAGCCACATATTCTTTGGACCAGTTCTTTTCTCCGTCTGAAATATACTGCTTTCAAACTCTCAGATAGCTGAACTCTTTGTCATTCCTGCCTCAACTTAAATGCTTCTTTTGTATCTGTTAATATGTGTATATTACAATAAATGAGAGATGTACTTAAGAGTAATTTTATAATGGGTTTAATTATTTCACCTACAAAAATTCTGGAAGAATGGGGTGCTTGGGTGACTCAGTCAGTTAAACATCCAACTCTTGATTTTGACTCAGGTCATGATCTCATAGTTGTGAGCCTCATGTCAGGCTCCCTGCTGAGCTTGGAGCCTGCTTTGGATTCTCGCTCTCTTCCTCTATCTCTGCCCCTGCCCTGCCCAAGTTTGCTTGCTTTCTCTCTCTGTCTCTCAAGATAAATAAATAAACATTAAAAAAAATTCTGGAAGGAGGACTATTACAATGCTAGCTAACGAAGTCCAGGGATATCAAAGCACTTGTGCAGTTTTTCTGTTCATTCTCTTTATTTTCTTTTCGAAGTTACATTGCTTTCTGAGCACTATATACAAGAGTGAATAGATGACTACAATAAATACTCTTTCAAGAAAGAAGAAGTGCCAGGGGAATGACCATTAGATTGGCAACAAAGGGTGTTTGCCACATTTCCTCAGAGAGATCATCTCTGACAGTCCAGTTTATAGTTGCCATTCAGTTACTGTTTAGCACATCACCCATTTTTATTTTCTGCATAGCATTTATAATCATATGGTATTTTTTTTTTATTTTCCTGTTTGTTGTTTTATTTATTATCTATCTCCCTTCATTAAAATATAAGCTGTGGATTGTCTATTTTGTTTATGGTTATATTTTCTGAATCTAGGATCATGCTCCTGGTACATAATTGTTTCTCAAAAGAGTAATTATCATGTGGATGGGAGTGACTAGATAAATCTGTGTGAACAGACTTTAAATATTACATAGCTATCATAATTTCATACTAATGATACTGAAAACATCTTTAAAATTGGAAAAAAGTTTAATCTTTCAAAAATTGTAACCAAAAAGAAAAATAAACAACAAAAGAAACAAAAAACATCAACCCTGTAGCATATCAGTTAATCAAAAAAGTATCTTATAAGTAGTGTTACATGGTAGTCAATCTAATTTCCTTACTAAACCAGATGTCAAATACATCCAGAAACCTGAGGTCTACAGTGTCAATTTCAAAGTTTCTTTCAATAATTTGTATGATATATGGATGCTTGTTCAAGGCTTTCTTTGATTTTCAGCTAAGGTTTGTTGCTAGTGGGAATTGCATGTGTTTAGGCAGAAAGTCATAATGCAAAAGCACATAGCAAACAGAATACAGACCAAGGGGTCGTCGTGGAAGCTCTGTGAGGTCCTGTGACACTTGCTTCATGTCTTGTGCGTTTAAAAAATAGTCATACTTCCTGCTGTCAAACATTGTTAGCACATGGATTTGGTGGCACATGCTTAATATTTTATATTAAAATTCTAGTAGAAAAATTACAAGTGTTCTTTCCTGCTAGGTGCTTTTCCTAAGTTTATGTGCATATTTCCAATAGTTATTTCCTCAAAAATAATTTTTCAGGGTGTTCACATAACAACATACATTTCTGTAGCCTGGCTACAAAGTCATTGCTTATTTAGACAGTACTAATGACTCCCCCAAATTATTTAGCTTGTAGAGAGAAGGACAGAACTTAAACATGTATGTATTAAAAATTATCTTTGGTTTTAAAAGTAGGTTCAATAGCTCAAGTGCAGCAATTATTACAGTCATATTGAGTCATGACATGCCCTGTGGATTTGATTTAAAAATCAGTTAATGCACATGACCTAGTGAGCAGCCATATCACATTTACTGCAGTCAGAAAATGGAGATTTGTTACAAAAGGACCCTGGAAATCTTTTCCTTCTTTAAGGATCTTATTTAATAAGTTTTTAAAAGTAGAGTTTATGATCCATCAGACTTCTCATCTACAGCTCATTTCCCTCATAGGAAAAGTATAAAAGATCTAGCAAAAAGAAACTAGCAATTGTAACATTGTTCTTACTCAAATTCGGCTTGAATGTCTCCTTAAAGGAATTGTGAAATTATAATTTATAATAAGAAATACATATTTGGTTTGGTTTTTGTCCTAAAATCCTTGGAATTTCCTGAGGAGAGACATAGATGTCTTTTGTTATGTTAAAGTGACTTTTGGACCTCACCTAAGGATGGCAGCTGGTGGCCAGGGCACTCAACCCTTTGATTGGAGGGTTGGAACTTTCAGTCCTACCCCCACTACCTCTGGGGAGGGGAGAAAGGTTGGAGGTTGAATCAGTCACCAATGACCAGTGCCTTAATCAATCTAAACTATGTAATGAAGCCTCCATAAAAACACAGAAGGACAGCTTCCAGCTTGGTGAACCTGCCAAGGAGCTAGGAGAGCGGCGCACCTGGAGAGGGCATGGCAGCTCCTTCTCCTTTCCCTAAAGCTTGCCCTATGTGTCTCTTCCGTCTGACTGTTCCTGAGTTATATATTGAACATAAACTGGTAATCTAGTAAGTAAAATGTTCCTCTGAATTCTGTAGGCTACTCTAGCAAATTAATTGAACCCAAGGAGGAAGTCTTGGGACCGTTCGATTTATAGCCAGTAAGTTAGAAGTACAGGTAAAAACCTGGGCTTCAGTGGGCAGCCTGTGTTAGGGAGAGTCTTTGGGACCTCCAATTTGAAGCCAGTTGGTCAGGAGCAGGTAACAACCTGGTCTTGTTGACTGGTGTCTGAGGCTTTTGAGGGGGCGATCTTGTAGGACTGAACTCGTAACCTATGGCATCTGACGCTCTCTCTAGGTAGTGTCAGAATTGAGTCAAACTGTAAGACATCCAGCTGGTGTCCCAAAGAATTGCTTGTGTTAGTATAGGGAGGGGTGGGGGGAGGGGGAAGAGGGAAACCCCACTATGAATTAGAATTAGGATCTGGACCCTTTTAGGAATGAATGACAAAGAATGAAGATGATTCTTCCTCATTAAAAACTCAAGCAATGCATGGTAGAATATAACTGAAGGAAGAGAAAAGAAAAGAATCAAATAATACTTGACAGGAATAAGAAAAGGTAACTATTGAATGACAAAAAGATTTTTTAAAGTGTTTTTAAGACAGCAAATGCAATGAAGCAGTATAGCACAGATGTTAGTAATCAGGGTTAAAATATCACTTCCTAGCTGTGTGACTTAAGATATATAATATCTGTTAACCTTGAGTCAAATAATCCTTTCTCATAGGTATTTTGAGGATTTACTGTTCAAATACATGCAAAATGCTTAGAGTTTGGGCATGTGGTAAGTGCTTAGTAAAAAATATTACCTATTGTATTTCTTGAAATGTCTTAAGTACTTAACTTTAAAGGAGTGGAAATGTTTATTAAAAACAAATTGACTCTATCCCAGAGTCAATTTTTTTAATAAACATGTGGAGATTATATATATATATATATATATATATATATATATATATATGTATTTCTATGTGAAGACTGTAAACGGATTCATGCACATGGGTACATAGGAAATGGTATGCTAAGGAAAACCCAGGTTCAGGAGTAGTGTGAAATAGCAAATGCTGAGGACATGTCCATGCGTGGGGGACGGGAGTCCCTTTATAAGGATGTAGGAATCTGAGAGGCCGTAGTGTTCAGATTTTTGTAGATAGCCAAAGTACTGAGCTCTGGGTTAAAGACAAGGAAACTCAGGGCCTTGTGATATTGACAATGTGTTACAGGGTCTTGCATATTTAGGCAGTGACCAAGGAAAATGGACATGTTGATCAGCTAGGGCAATTTCCTCTCCAGTGTTCTCAGTGTTCTTTTGGAAAATAGTGGCCGTTTGAACTTTACAGAATGTGTCTGAGACCTGGAAAAAAAATGGGCTTTGGTTAGAAATGGACCAAACGTTTTCCTTGATCCACAGGTGTTTGTTTGTCACAGAAATGGACCCTGTCTGTGGCAACTAGAGGCAGGGAGCAAATCAGCTCGAATGAATTCAGAGACCCTGCTTAGAAAGAAAATTTCCTTTATCCTAGAACTACCTCAATATTTTCTATTCCTGTCTCCTATAGAACTGAGAGGGAGAATTAAGTAAATCTGAATGAAGTAAAAGTTATACTATTCTAAGCAGCACCACGATGTTCTGACCAAATTAAGTCTGCATGGGTGTCTGGTCCGCACTCTGCTTATTGGCCCTGAAACTGCTTAAGTCCCAGGGTAGCATCCACTTCATAGCATTTTGGGATGATTAAAGGAGTTAAAGTAGGTATAGCATTTAAAACAATGCTGGAATATTGAAAGCTGTCAATAAATAAGGCATGTTCTAATTTTCTTTTCTTTCCATGTTAAAAAATAAGACCAATATAAAATATACCAAATGCTCTGATGAGATCCCAGCAGAGAACTACAATCTCATAAAATATAAACTTTTCAGAAGAGTTGGAAGAATACTGTACCAAAAAGAACATTGTGCTTACTTCCAAACTTTCTGTCTTAATCCTGCCTCCACTTCTGAATTAGGGTCTGATCTTGAGCTGGTAACTTTAACTCTTTTGGCTTTAGTCTTCTCATCTGTGAAATGTCAGTTACCATATACATTTTTCCAGTTCCTAAGAAGTTGTCAGGGTAAAGGGGACTTGTAAGCTGTAAAGATGTATTCATTAATATATTTGTAATTGAGAAAATGCAGTATCTTATTATAATTTATTATTAAATAGAAGTGTTTTCCTTATCTCCATCTGAGTGGTGGAAATAGTAAGCAAATTGTTAGATTAATAAATAGTAACTGGTTGAGATATACAGTTGAGTAAAAATTACTAAAGGATGCTATAAGAAAATTTCCTCTTATACATTATATGTATATATTATATATTTATATATTACATTTATGTGGTTTTTATAATTTGATTCCTACTGAGATTTCATTGATTATCTGACTATCTCTTCAAATGTTTAAGGTTTCTATTGTTGTCAATGGAAGATACACAAAGAACAAGCTACTTTAAAGGGAAAATATGCAGGATAAATAGTGGTCTTTTCACCTACTTATAATCCTATTTGTAGTTTCTTGTCAAGGTTTTGTAAATAATGTCTTACACCATCTGTGAAATATGGTGCTTAGAATAGTATAACTTCTCCTCAATTCAATTTTTAATTAGTTTTCCCTCTACATTCTATAGGACAGAGGAATAGAAACTATTCAGATACACCAGGATAAAGGAAATTTTCTGGGTAGTGCCTTTCATAGGAAATGTCAGGAATCTCAGCCAGAAGAGTATGTTAACATACTAATTTGAAGAAAATTATTTGAAATATTTTAAAGCTGACTTTAGTATAAGTCTTAACTTTAGATATCAATTCTGATAAAAGGAAGAAAGAAGAAAAACGGAAAAGGAGTAGACAGCTAATCACACAAGTATTAGGGATAGGCACGGTAGCATTGACAGCTTCACACACAGATTAGCTTCACATATTTTTTTTTCTTCTACATGAAGAAAATGTAGAGGAAGGAGAAGATATCTTTACAGAGATGAATTACAAAAAATGGATAAAGAGAAAAAATTATGAGAAATAAGAGTAGAGTTGACGCTAATTTCAAAAACTGTACCTGGGAGATGAAATTACCTCTATGGCTGATTGGTCTGCCTCCCAGGTTCCCACCCTGATGAGGAATAAAGAAACTTCCATCTATCCAGATCTCTCCCTCTTCTGTCTTAAATGGTTACATTTTACTTTCCATATTCAATGTACTCTAAAATGAATCACAGAGTTGTTTTACAAGGACCCCGGGATGACTTCTTCATTTTAAGTAAAAGTTCAGCATATTTAAGAGATGGGATCAAGGTATGTGAAGAGTGAATCTTCTTGGGTTCTTGTGGGGAAGGGAAGGATTGTTTGAACCAAGTGATGTCCCTGTGCTATTCAGAGGCACCTGCAGGAACAGGGTACCATGTCTGCCTGATCATTGCTTGTCCTACCAGCAAATGCTGCTAAAACCTGTAACTGGTGTCTTTATGGGGTCTTTTCCCTCTTGCCTATATTTAACTCCTTGATCATTTGTTAGCTTAACTATTTTAATTATTTGATTATTTCTGGGAAGTATTTGAGTTCTCTATGGGTAGGGTAGCCAGATAAAATACAGAATGCTTAGTGGAATTTGAATTTCAGATACACATCAACTGGTCAACAATGAATACTATTTTAGTATAAGTATGACCCAAAAATTGTATGGGATATTTAATGTTTACCTAAAATCCAAATTTAAGAAGGTATCTTCTATTGTATTTTCTATATATTATACCTCACTCATGAGTTTTTATTTGTCTGTTGATTCTCTCAGTTGGCACGGTGTAGTATTATCTTCCCTCCTCAGGTATATTGCCTTTTTTTTTTTTTTTTTAAGATTGTGTGCTACACCTGTATCAGCAAACTTGTTTGTAGACATAGTCAGGTCTCATATGAAGTCATTCTCTCTCAAAATAATACTATTTGTTTCTGGAAGGCATTTTAGAGATGCTAGCAATCCAGGATCAACTTAATCAAATTTCAAGGATTGAGTAGATTTAAATCTGAGCCTCAGTTCTTGTGAGTTTTGTGTACTTATTGATCATACTTATCTCAAATTAAGATGGGTCCCCCGGGTTACCATCTCTGAACTCCAGTTTCTGTCCTCTGGCACAGAAGGACTGTTAAAAGTGTTTTTTAGCCTTTCAACTTTTCTGCATCTTGCTCTTGAGTCAGAAAATACTTACAAGAAGCCCTAAATTTGCCTCTCTAGGCTTTCATCTTCCCGTGGATCTTGGCTGGTTATTCTTCACAATCTTATTATTTCTTTTATGCCTCCAAGTATGTGTTTGTGTCTAGATTTTCTAATTGTTCCCAGCAGGAGATTTAGTGTGTATCAGTCTTCCTTTACTGAAACAAAGTCAGACTGTCATTAATTAGTAAATACTTCTTAAGGATGAGAAGTAAAACTGTAGGAAATACAAAGGGGAATATAAACAAAAGTGATGTTCCTTTCTTGACTATCCTAAAATACATCATATAAGAGATGGTGTGTGATTCAATGCTACGTGTTCCCCTCTTATCCAATCTTGAAGAGCAGTGGAAAATATCAGACAGATCTTATTCATATGCAGGTTTCAGACTTCAGAAGCTCCCGTAATTGAAGTTTTCACAAGATTTTGTTTTTAAAAACTCCCTTGTAATTCCTAAACCATTAACTTGGGATATTTTAAATATCTCCAAACAGGCAGAGAATTTGTTAATCTTTCAGCTGGTTTGTTAATGCAGAGGCAGTGGGTTTATAAGGATTGTGTTCAATTCTCTTAAACATGGTTGAGTGAATTTTCTTTGTTACAGTAGTAATTGCATCTACTGTAGAAAAAGTTATTTTAAATCTCTTACAAATTGCCAAATTTCCTTTCATTAATATCCTGTGAACATAAGTTTTTGTTTTATATTCAATGCTATTTTTTAGCTTTTTATAGATGTTCTTTATATAATCACTCATACTCTGAAATTTTAGGAGCATTAAAAGGAATAGCACAGCTTTTAAATCCAAATCTTCCCTGGGGCACCTTGGTGGCTCAGTCAGTTAAGCATCTGACTCTTGATATCAGCTCGGGTCATGATCTTATGGTTTGTGAGATCAAGCACCACATAGGGCTCTGCACTGACCATGTGGAGCCTCTTGGATTCTCTCTCTCCCTCTCTCTGCCCCTGTCCCGTGCACATGCCCTTTCTCTCTCTCTCTCTCTCTCTCAAAATAAATAAAATACAAAGAAACTTAAAAAAAAAAATCCAAATCCTTTTTAAAGACATTGATAGCGGATGTGTTGGAACAATATAATCATGTTTATACCCATCTTAAATATAAACCTGAAATTTAGAAATTCTTTTATTCTTAAAAATAATATATCCATTAATCAAAATAAAGCTATGTGTTCATGTATCAAAATAAAGCTCTGAAAAACAAATACAGCTATGCCTCATTAATCTGACAAAAGCATTGTCAAGTATCTTTCATCAAAATGTAAAATATTTCCTCTCAAACCAACAATTCAATTGAAATGTTTTCTGTGTAAAACTCAGATCACCATCTTCAAAGAGAACAAAGTGTTAATATTTGAGTTCTTCCAATAAGAATGTGAATAGATTATATTATCATTTGAAAGCAGTATTATATTTGCATGCAAAGGAAAAACACAGAAATTTGAATGCAAAATTCATATTGTAGCTTCCAGCTAATGACAAGGATAGTAACCTCAAAGATGCAGAAAATTCCAGAAATAAACACAATAAAAAATAATAACAATCAAAATGCCTATCATACCCTATGGCATTGGGATAAGAAATAATACTATTTGTCTGTCTGGCAGAAGGTATTTCTGGTAATAAGTTTTAGATGCTGAAAGCAAGATGATTATTTATCAAAAAAGAGATTTGTTTTTCAAGCTCCATTGGTAAAAATGACTAAACTTCTAGTAGGGAAGATATAAGAAATTGTGTGTTATAAATTAAATAATCTTCAAACAAGCTCAAGTATTTAAGAGGGGTTCAGTTGAAACGCAGATATCCCAGATACTGTTAACCTTATCTCCTGGTGAGTGACCATTTCCTTTAATATCTATTATCAGGGCACTGGTTTTAAAAGTAAAGTTTTAGAATCCAGTTTCTTGAGTTCTGACAGTGATTCTACCTGTTACTAAATGTGTATGCTTAGGCACCTTACTTAACATCTCAGGACCCCAATTTTCCATCTATTAAATGGACTGATTTTGAAGGTTGAAAGGCACATTAATGTAAAGAATTCAAAAGAATGCCTGGCACATAATTAGCCCTAACTGCTAGGATTACTAATACTAATTATTATCAAAGAAATATCTGTAAAACTCTACCTATTAAATTAGTGTGGAATTTGGTCCTTTTCTAAAGGTTTTTTCCAAAAATACTTCTGTGGGTCTCCAGGGTTACCTCTACCTGTCATTGAATGAGTCCTTCCTGTGTTCACCTGAGATAGCCTTCCAGGAAATCAGAGGTCCTGATTAGATAAGACTCGAAACAGTGACTGGTTTCATTTTCCTTCATCTTTCTGGCTTCATTCTCAGAACAGATGAAGACAAACCATTACCCCTGCAAATCCGTGGTTCACTCATTACGCTCACTTCTTGTGCCTATTTATGCAGATCAAAATGGCTCCTTTTGCTATGAGGAATGATACTCTTTTTGGTATAATGCTCAGTGAGGGTAGCAGAGATGTCCCTTGTGATTTAGCTTTTTATAATTAACCTTCCTCAAGTCCTCATTGTGGGACTAATACTCAGATGGGGATTTGTATTCTTGTTAGTGGGGAAGGCTCTTTCTGCATTAGCTGCATGCTGTGCAGAGTCAACACTTGATTTCTATATCCCAGGCTCTAAAGTTGAATTTGATTACCTGAGGAGACCTATTTTCCATATGGTAAGTTTTCTCTCGGGAACTACTATTATCCTTCATTCCCTTTTATATCAGACTGATACTGGATCAGACAAGTTTAAGGAAGTGTCGAATATCAATTTATTTTGTTCCACATTTAGTCCCCTACAGGGGAAAAAAGATATCCAACTATGTACCCTCCAATTCCCAAACCGCGTGGCTGTATTTGGGGAGAAAGGGCACCTGATAGAGGGCAAGTAACTCCTGCTTAAGTACACGGTTCTTGACAAAGCAAACTATCTTTTTAGATTGAATTGTTAATTAAATAGTTTACTAAATTCAGAGTATGTTGCGTTTTATGGATTTGGGCATTAATGTTTTTTAACCCAGAAATAATTACTTAAAAATAACATTCTTTAGGGAATATATATATATATATATATTTAATTTTTTTTTTTTAGCGTTTATTCATTTTTTGAGAGACAGAGTGCAAGCAGGGGAGGGGAAGAGAGAGAGAGAGACACACACAGAATCTGAAGCAGGCTCCAGGATCTGAGCTGTCAGCACAGAGCCCAGAACTCACAAGCTGCGAGATCATGACCTGGGCCGAAATTGATGCTCAACCGACTGAGTCATCCAGGCTCCCCATGGGAATATATATTTTTTAAAGTTTTAAAACAAACTTGTATCCTGGCTTTCCTATGAACCTGTCATGAGATGACATATTTGTTTTGGCATTACATATAACTTTACCATGGGGAGATTTGGGAGACTTTTTTGTTTATTTGTTAGCAAAATCACAGTTAGAAAGTGATTTTGATCCCCTTAATGCAATTTTACTACATCTTATGACGCACCTATAACTTCATTTCAACTTTTAGTATTAAAAGTCACACATTAGAAACATGATTTACAGAATCATAGTGGTTAACTAAAGTTGTGACATTAAGTAATGTACATAATATACAATGTACAATATAAATAATATACAATGTATATCTAGACATAGTTATTTTAGGGGTTTTCATTTTGGTATCTTACAATATAAATTACATCTGTTGAGAAAGGCATTTATATTCCAGGAAGAAGAATTTTAAAAAAGACTTAAGAAATGATTTATAAAAAAGTGCATTTGGGCTTCATGATAGTAAGAAATTAAATTATTCCATAAGATGCTATTCTTCTATTATTAAAAAGGAGTGTCATTGATGTCTATAGGCATCTGATGGGAGGCAGGATTCTGAAAGGATCACAAAGATTAATCAACATGCATTATTGTATTGAGATCAGTGTGTAAATACATTTAACACACGGATAAAACTTGAATCAAAATTGGAAAGAAGACTTTCTAAAATATTAACTATATTTACTACAAAATTTTTTGAATTTTTATTCCTAATGTGCTTTTATTTATTTCATGTGGTATGGAAGTGTCTCCTATATAGTATATTTTTCAGATACATCATTATAGCTTTAAATAGAAATTTATGTATTTTAGTTTTTTCTGTTCTTCACAGTTGGAATACATTCAACTTTAAAATGGATGTTATGAATGTAGGAGAGGTGTAAGAAATAGTAAGTGCTTTTGACAAATTTTATTATTAGCTAAAAAATGAAAATCAGAGTATTACCTGATTTTTTCAAATGTATAATGTATGTATATGCATATCTGTAGACAGATTCATTGATAGGTAGATAGACATATTACATATATATATAATATCCAGGTAAAAATATATACAAAGAGCTATGAGAAAAAAACCAGAGAGCCACTAACTGAAGCTAGGGATTCAGAGAAAGGTTTAAACCATTCAGTACTTGAACTGGTCTTTGAATTATGGAAAGGTCACTTTGCATACAAACATATCCTGGTTTGGTAATAGTATCTGTTACAGAAAAGTTATATACCTGCTATGTTTCGTAGTATCTTCAGTAAGACTAACTAAATCCAGGTACATCATGAGGAGGATATATTTGTGTGTGTGTGTGTGTGTGTGTGTGTGTGTATGTGTGTGTGTGTGGAGTGTGTTTTGCTCAAAATTGTTGACGCAAATGACATTACTAAGTAGAAAATTCTGCAAGTTAGAACTGGTAATGTCAAGACTTCTGGGGTATAAGCAAAGCAAAACAATTCATCATTTTTAATGCTCTCTGAAGATAGATTACACAGTAATCAATAATAATATTTCCTCAGAAGAATGATGTAATGGAAACTTTTTACATTTTCATTGATCCAAGTAGCGGAACTTCTTTTTCATTATCTCACATAAAGGTCCAACATGACATCCAGAAATGAAGATTACACAGTCCTCAACAAAAGGTCTCATAAAACTAAACAAATAGAATAATAACTGCATAGAAATCACTCATGATGAGCTGTAATGACTGATCTTAAAATTGGGGCTGATGCTTCTGACATAGTGGGGAGTTCAGGCATTTTATCATTATTGCCTTATTCCACGAAGCTCTCATTATGTCATCAGAAAAGAGTCAATACTTTAGCAATAAGGCTCAGGAAAAATATCAAGAATAATCATACCTTATTCTACAAAGAATTGCTGAATGTGATAAGATATAAAAATAAGTATCAGGCATTTTAACAATAAAGACTTGAGAAGAAGAATAATAAAAATGAAGAGAGGAAAAGACCATGTAATGGTAGGTATTATACTTTGGCCTTTAAAATCAGAGACTAGCAGTGTAACAAATGGATCTTTAAGGGATTCCCTCTCCCCAGACTTGCGGCTATTAATAAGAACATTGGTGTTCTTTTAGGAATAAAGAGGGAAATGAGAAGCAACTGAAATATGGATGGAAAATGATAAGGACTTCTGGTTTGTGTTTGTTTATAAGCTGCTGAGTATTGTGAAAAGAGATCTGAGCTTGGAAGATTGGACACGTATTCCAGTAGTGATGCCCAACCAAGTGGAGAGCTTCCTCTGAGACTCAGTTTTATCAAACAAAAGCCAGAAATTTTACTTGGTCTGTTTGCTTTAGAAGAATCCCGAAGCATCAAGTAAAATAATTAATGTGAATATAATATTAAAAATATGAAGTTTTAGGAAAATAAATATCACTCATAATCATTTCAGTCCATGCTCATTTCTTTATCAGTGTAGATAGACCACACTGCAGTGCTTTTCAGTCTTTTTTCTTTCCTCTTTTTGCTCCTGTGACTCTTCTCTCCCTCCCCTTGTTTTCTCCCAACATCAAGTGGTCAAAGTGCCTGTTTAGTTTGGGGCCATTGGTAGAATGGATCTGAAGACCACAGCTGAGGTTACTACTTCAGTAACTTTCTGCTAAAATTCAATGAAAAAAAAAAAAAAAAAAGACTGAGAAACTATTTATAGCTGTGCTCCTCAAACCAGAGAAGGTCAGAAAACAAACCAAATCCTCCAAATCCTCTACTTTTCACTCGTGTGTACGAGTCTTGGTATTTGATGTTCACTTGCACAGGGTATCATATGCAGTATGTTTATTTTACAAATAAGCAGTTTGTTTTGGTAGAGCCAATATCTGGAAAAACACCTTCCTAGGCATTGTTTAGAGAATAAGGATAAAGTGAATTTTAAATGAAATTCCTTAGAGAGATCTGTAATTCAGGCAACAGATGTCAAAGTGAAATCAATCCCTGCTTCTTTCTTACGTGACTTCACTTGAACATGAATTAACTCTATTGAATATGTATTGCATGTTATTTTCCCTGTATCTTTTCTTTTTCTTTGCCTTTTTTCTTTAGCATCTTTTTTTTTAAATTTTTTTAACGTATTTTATTTATTTTTGAGACAGAGAGAGACAGAGCATGAACGGGGGAGGGTCAGCGAGAGGGAGACACAGAATCCGAAACAGGCTCCAGGCTCCGAGCTGTCAGCACAGAGCCCGACGCAGGGCTCGAACTCCGGGACCGCGAGATCATGACGACCTGAGCTGAAGTCGGCCGCTTAACCGACTGAGCCACCCAGGCGCCCCTTTCTTTAGCATCTTTTAATTTTCGTATTATCCAACCCCAGAAGCTGATAGGAGATATTGGGCAGGTCAGAATTCAAGAGCTGTGACCGATGACAGTGATTTGAGAGGAAGGTATACAGTCTCTCTTTCCTGCCTCAAAGTTTATAAAGAGTTAAAAAAAAGTTTAAAAATAGGAACAGAGACAGTCAATAAAGACATTCAGCAGTTTTAGCAGAACATAAAGTTACCTTAAGAACAAGTAGTGATAATTGGTTAATTAGAAGTAGAAGATTGGCTAGGTATTAAGAGATTTCTGAGAAGAAAGCATGAAAATAAAGGAGTAAAAGCTGAGCTATAAAGATAATTCTCCTTTTTTAATGTCTCAAGTTCAAAAAATATTGGTGATCTTTTAGATTTTAGGAAATAGTGCCATGTAGAAAACAGTCGAAGTAATTAAAAGAGGATCATTATAGAGCAGAATGAATAGTTTGCTTTATTCACTGATGATCCACCAATTTAAAAAATGCTGAATAGAAAAGAGATTTAAGTGTTGACATTCTCTAAGCTGATATTATTAATAGCTCAAAATTCTATTTATTTAAACAGATGCAGTAATCAGCATTAAGGAAGTGAGCTGTCTCATGATTTGGGGGGTAGGAGGAAGTTATCTCCTTACAAAGGAGAATGATTAAAAGTCCTAAAATTTTTATTACTTATTCGTTTACAAAATTGAATTTCTAATTTACATACATATAGTAAAATTAACTCTTTGTGCGTATTTGTGTGTGTGTGTGTGTTATGTGTTTTGACAAATGTGTAGAATTGTGTTACCTCCACCATAATCAAGATATAGAAGAGTGCCATCATTCCAAAGAAACCCCCTCATATTGTCACTTTGTAGCAAAACCTCTACCCCCTTCCCTCCTCTTTTAAACTCTGTCAACCACTGAAATGTTTTCTGTCCTCATGGTTTTGCCTTTGCTATATTATACTGGACCAAGCGATAGAGACACTTTACATAAAGGAGAGGGAGACACAGTCATGGGAACATGCCCATGAGATCAACTGGACCTATTCTATGCTGCACCACTCAGAAGCTGACAGTTGGTTAGAATAATGAAATGGCCCCATGAGATGCCAGCTTGCTGAACAAACTCTGTAAAGATAGGATTCATCCTCCATGATGAGTGTATACTCTAAGTAAACAAACATTGTTTTGTTTATTCTGTGTAACCTGTGGACCACTTGGATATGAGAACTCGGGAGAGTAAGTAGGAATGGCTCTATTTACTATCTTGCCCAGAGGCTCACTAGGATGCATTTGTGTTATGTAAAGTCAGGATTCTGAATTCTGCAGGTTTAGAGGGTTTTCAGAGGGAAAATGCTTTCAATACAGGATATTTCAATACAGGACATTCAATATCATTTCATTTCAAGCTCTGTCAATCCAGTTACTTTAGTTGATCACTAACTCAAAGAATAACAAGCAAAATAGATATTTGGCATGATCACCAAGATATTGTAGGGCTGCTGCTAACCAACGGAGCAATATATGACTTTTAAAAACTGAATTAATAAGTTTTTAGTTACTTAATTATTAAAGTATAAGCCGTGAACATGTTAATATAGTTAATGCATATAGCAAATCATGTTGATGTTTTAGACTTTTATTCCATGACTGTTAGTTCAATGATGTTTATTTCTTTGATTCTCTATTTTTTAAAAGTTTATTTATTTATTTTGAGAGAGAGCGAGAGCGCACAAGCAGGTGAGGGGCAGAGAGAAGGAGAGACAGAATCCCAAACAGGCTTTGTGCCATCAGTGCAGAGCCCGATGCAGGGCTTGAACTCACTGTGAGATCATGACCTGAGCTGAAATTAAGTCGATCACTTAACCAAATGAGCCACCCACGTGCCCCTGATTTTCTATTTTGATGTATTATTTTGAGTTCATCATTAGTTCTGCAGTTTGATATCCATGTTAGTCTTGAGAAAATCACTTCACTCTCTAAACATAGTTATCCACATCTGGAAAATATGGGTAACAATGGCACTGGTTCATAAATTTGGGAGAAATAAATAATTAATTTTGAATGAGAACAGCACACTTATTAACTGGCTGTGGACTGACAAGCTTTTAAAACTCTTTGAAACATGTATTCCTTACTTGTATGCTGAAAACCTTAATAGTGGTAAAAATGAAATAATATTTTAAGTAAAATGCTTAGGTTAGTGCCTGATACAGTCTGTTAGAGTAATTTGTTGCTGTGGTAGTTATTATCATTATATTTTTAATTTTTTAAAGTTTATTTATTTTGCGAGTAAGAGAGAGCACACACAGGAGGAACAGAGAGAGAGGGAGAGAGAGAATTCCAAGCAGGCTCTGCCCTGTCAGCACAGAGTCTGATTCGAACCACAGAACCAGGAACTGCAAGATCATGACCAGAGTGAAACCCAGAATCTAGTGTTTAACTTCCTGAGCCACCCAGGTGCCCGACTGTGGTTGTTATTATTACTCTGCAAGAATCTGGTTGAGCAAATCCAGATTCCACTTTTTCTTATAGTGAGCAAAATTATCATAATGGTAAACATACCAATGTGGAGCTCACCATTGTAAGTTAAATTTTTTAAACCGGTGTTTCCTAAAATGTGTGTTGTAAACATTAAAGTCGTAATTAATTTCACTGGAATTCCAAACTTTGATAACCTGAATCTAATCATTCCCATA
This sequence comes from Leopardus geoffroyi, assembly GCF_018350155.1. NCBI lineage: Eukaryota > Metazoa > Chordata > Mammalia > Carnivora > Felidae > Leopardus > Leopardus geoffroyi. The sequence continues at coordinate 142,834,467 of NC_059331.1, read as the reverse complement.
AGCAGTCATATACAATTCACCAGCAAGGGCTTAAAAGGAGATTTAATCTCTTCCCATTCAGCTGGCTATTTAAATCTGTGTCCTCTAAAAGATGCAAAGAGCCAATGTCTTACCACAGGAAGATAATGATAGCAATAATAATAGTGATAAAATGAAAATAAATGTCAATTCTACTATGCTTGGCCTCAATTAGTTCTTATGAGACATTGCATAAAGAAGATAACTAAATGATAGTTTAAATCCTATAAAAGTGTAATTAGACTTAAAGATAAAAACAAGTGTCTTCCAGTGTCAATCGCCCTATGTGGTTTTTAAAGCTTAATGTTCCCCTTAAATGAGACCACAGCTATGACATTTCACATCCTCTGAACCAAAGATGTACAATTAATGCAAATTAAATTTTGTTTGCATTCAGTATTAGACATTTTTTTTTTCTCATTTGCCATGACTTTCCCTTATTTGTGTCCTTAGGCTCTTCATGTTTCATTCAAAATGAGAACAATAAAAATATAGATTTGTGTCTCCTTTTTGATCTTCATAAGATCAACTATAATCCTAAGCACTGTTTCATCTAAAACAGCAAAAAAAGAAGACGAGAAGTCTTAGGTAATAGAATCAGAGAAACTATTCAGAAAACTGCATGTGAAAATTATATTAGATAATCGTATTTGCATCAAAGTTGAACTTAGAAAATAAGAGAAGAAAGAAAAGATCAAGATCAGGTGTGAGAGGCAAAACAAGTTGCAAATTTTGTATGATATTTGTATAAGGATAATAGAGGGGATTTATTAGTAGATTTTTTTTTTTTGGCAAGCAGATCAAAATATTGTCCTAAAAGGAGCAAAATTAGCTCTCTGTCCCTTCGCTCTTCCTTAGTGTAGTGACCTTGAATGGTGTTGAGGCAAGATATTTGGCTCTGTTGGACCCTAGATTCAAAGATACAAAATTTTCTTAAGAGTGTCTCTAACCTTACACTCTTACATTCTAATTTGTGCCACAAAATATACCCAAATATGTGAAAATGCAATGTTTCAGAAATTATAACGTAACATTATAATCGAATTCTCTAATTAAAAAACAAAACAAAATAAAAACACAGTGCCTTTATTCCTTTATTTAAGGGGAAAAGCTGAGTACTCCTCATACAGAACTGCATTTCAGAAAAATTAAGGAACTTTCCCACCAGCTCTAACAACTGTCAGACACCAAAACAGAAGGAGCTTTCAAAACCTATGACTCGATACTGAAGGGCAGGTGTTTGTTCTACTGTGTACTACTTTTCTTGCTCAGACTCCATCCGAAATATTTTCTGATTGCCACATTCCTTAGAAATCTTTCCCTAGGGGCGCCTGGGTGGCGCAGTCGGTTAGGCGTCCGACTTCAGCCAGGTCACGATCTCGCGGTCCGTGAGTTCGCGCCCCATGTCAGGCTCTGGGCTGATGGCTCAGAGCCTGGAGCCTGTTTCCAATTCTGTGTCTCCCTCTCTCTCTGCCTCTCCCCCGTTCATGCTCTGTCTCTCTCTGTCTCAAAAATAAAATAAACGTTAAAAAAAAAAAAGAAAAGAAAAGAAATCTTTCCCTAATCAGAGAACCTGTAACATTTGTTTTCTGTCCGCTTCTCTAGCTCATGGTTCTGTTCACTAAGATGCATGAGGACCACTATCTCTCGTGAAAGAGAAAGTAAAGGAAATTTAAAACTATAATAATATTCTTTTTTGTTTTACACAGATTACTGGCTCAGGGATGTGAGTGAATAATTTGTTCTATTCCATATTGATTGGCAAATACTTTTCCTTCATGGAAAGTATTTAGATTTATATACACACATGTTTGGCTCTTAATGGCAGGGTGGCCAACCCAGGACCTGAGAGACCTCTTGCTATTGAGAATCTTGTGAACCCTGATCTCTTCCCTATTCACCACTCTCACTGACTCTCATAAACTTACTTCTTCTTTAGTTAGACAGTATAACTCAGAGGACACAATTTCTTTTCTTGTTTTTGAGGTTGCCTGTATTTTCTTACTACATGATAACAACAACAAATGCTTAAAGTGGCAAGATAGGGATTCCTGGGTGGCTCAGTCCCCTAAGAGATTGACTCTTGTTTTCTGCTCGGATCATGATCTCATGGTTTGTGAGACTGAGCCCTGTGCTGGGGTTCTGTGCTGACAGTCCTCAACCTGCTTGTGATTCTCTCTCTCTTTCTCTCTCTGCCCCTCCCCTGTTTACTATAAATAAATAAATACATAAATGAACAAACAAACTTAAAAAAATAAACTATTAGAAATATCTAGGAATCAAGTCAATGTAACTATAGTGTTTATGAGGAGAAAACATGAAAAAATATTTATTTTGTGACAAGTTTCATATTCAAAATGTTTCCTGAAATCTGAGCTCAATGGGAGCCCAAAAGATTTGTAGTAAATTCTTCATTGTCAGAATATTTGTTGAAATCTATGTGGAGACTCAGTTCCCTGTGTAACTTTCTTTTGTCTTACCAGAATCTTGTGTAAGTGATTGTTGGCTTGTTTGGAAATTGAAATTATTTCATAGTTCTTCAGTTCTTGGGCCCTTTGTGAGAAATTGTATAACACAGATGGAAATTCATAGATTCAGATGGCAAATCGCAATAAACAAATAAGCATATAGCTATAAGTTACCAGATTCTATTACTTAATAGTGTGCATATTAACCACAATGTGAAAACATTGCAAAAATTTTTAAAACTTAGTGAAAAGAAACAGCTGCTATGTTAAAGAAAGAAAGAAAGGAATTGTTAAGGAGAAAACTTAGTTACAAACCAATATAGGATCAATAGACATTCAGTTACCATATACTCACTATATGGCCCAGCATTGAAACACAAATTTTGAAACTGAAGTGATTTTACATATGTTTAGTAGGATTATTATTTTCTGTGATTTCCAACCTCACCCTTTCAAATTCTCCAAGCCCCTTATCATTTTAACTAAAAATAGCTTATAGGTGTTGGTGGAAGAGTAGGCAGTTGTGATCATGAGTAGGATGAGAGAATTATTTCAGTCCAGCTCAGGAAATTTTCCCTGTGGATGGACTTGCTTGAGGAAGCCCAGACATGATGATGAAAGCAAACTTCAGGTCTCCAGTTTGGGTTCCCTGGGGCTAATACTGATGAGTCCTGAAGAACCACAAGATTGGCGGTCCTTTGGGCTGGTAAATGTATTGCAAAAATACTCACTGTAGTTGATAAAAGACCTCGTATCTCTGGCTTTTGGCATCACTGATAGGTTGGTCATGTCAGTTTTAAATCATGACTATTTAAATGACTAGGAAATAAGGGCACTACTTTCTTTTTTACTTCTAATTGTTTGAAGCACCGCTGTATTTTTTTCCATTAAGCTTTTTGAGATTGAAGTGTAACATATATATGACTGTATATCTTAAATATAGCCCAGCATGCAGATTAATAATCTTATTAAGAAATCACCTTTGTGCCCGTTTCCAGTCATTGTCTCCCCACTGCAGCAATAACAAGCATCCTGATGCAGTGAAGTTTCACTTCTTTTTGAACATCATTGAAATAAGATTATACACTATTACTAATTTATGTCTGGAAACTTTTGCTCAATAGTGTATTTGTAAGATTTGTACAAGTTTTGTTTGTCGTTGTTTAACTCTAGTTACGTTACCTTATTGCATTACTATATTACTACTTATGTATCCATTCTTGATTCATAGGCATTTAGGTTGTTTTCCAGTTTAGGGACATTTGACTATTACTCTATGAAGAGAGCGTATGTCTTTATTGAATGTAAGCAGCATTTCTGTTGGTTACTTGACGAGAGGTGGTTTTGCTGATTCATAATTATAAGAACATTAAGGTATAGTTAGGTAAGGCCAAAGATTTTTCCAAAGTAGTTGTACAAATTTGTACTTTCAACAGCAAGGTTAAAAAAATTCCTTCTGCTACACATCCCTCTTTTTTCCTTCTTTTTTAAACTTTTGGCTCTATAGTGGTCATTTAGTGGTATCTAGTTGTAACTTGAATTTCCCCAATGACAAAAAATTGGACACCTTTTTATTTGGAACCGTCTTTGGTGTTAATATAATAAACTACAGTCATTTTTCCAAAATATAATTTTTGGAAACATCGTTTTGAAGTATACAGGAATAATCATTTTTTAAAGGTTTATATATTTTGAGAGAGAGGGAAAGTGGGGGAGTGGCAGAGAGAGAGGGAAAGAGAGAGAATCCCAAGCAGGCTCCACGTTGTCAACACAGAGCCCGATGCAGGGCTCAATCCCACAACCACAAGATCATGACCTGAGCCAAAATCGAGAGTTGGACGCTTAACCAACTGAGCTACCCAGGCGCCCCAAGGAATAATCACTTAAGTATTCTTACCATTTGTTGTGGTCAATTCATTCATATCCTCTTTATTTTGTTTTAATTTAGGGGAAAAAGTTTCTATCATCAGGTTGGTAATTTACATTTTTTGAATCTTAAAAGTCATTTTTCTTACTCTTTCATATTACACATAAAACTAAATTCAATATTATGGCTATGAAGTAAGTGTATATTATTATAAAATATCATTTTCCAAAACAAAGTGTGTATATAAACACATGTACACTCATATGCACTCATATGTAATTTACCATTTCCATAAAGGTTAAATAAATATATTGCCTGGTCACCACATTCTTTTTGACATGGTTGTTAACTTTTCCTTCTACAGGTAAAGTGACCCTTGGAATTAGTGGGAGAATCAATAGGAAACTAAAGGAAAAACATATCTAGATGAAAAACAAGCTTAAGAATAAGTCTATTTAGTAGTGTTTTCAGTTGAATGTATCTAAGAATTTATCATTAGTTGGGTGTCACTGATGTATACTATTTTAGGTGGACTGAACTAATTCATTTATGACTTTTTATTAAACCATTCTTCATAGTTTTATAAATATCACCTCCAAAGTGAACTTGGACTTTTATGATAGCCCTTGCCATTTAAATATCATCTTATAAACTTAGAAAAAGGGGTAAACACTGAGTTAAATTGCTTAGTTATATAATATTCTATAGCCTATTGGCTATACTAGGATCCTATCACTTGCATCTGACAAAATGTGTCAGATTAGAGATTTATTTTAAATCTCAGAAATAATTGTTGCACACCTTCTGACTTGAAAAAAACAGATCAGTTCATGTTCATCGTGTAGTGTAAATGTATGCCATTATGTGACTTCTGTCACCATTTTTTGTTCACTTAATTTCTGGTTTGTTAGATATCTTAATTTTTAACCTGAATATTGCATTGCCTTTTGATTCTGCATTTCTGTCACTTTATTCTTGGTACATATTCCCATTAAATAGTTGCAAACTATCATCTAGGTCTAATCTATGCATACTGAAAGTCATAAACGTTTTTATATTTAAACTTCAGATACCTTGGTAAGAAAATTGCAAGCAATACCTTTTCTGGGATTTTGGCTGTTAGCTAGTTGTTCAGAATATATATTATCTGTAAAACAACACTTTTAAATAGTAAAGCATATAGCCTTAATCTTGATGATTATTTTTATTATTGTTAATAGTTTGGTAAAAAAAAATACATTTAAAAAAGGTTTCATTTATTCCAGTGTTCTCTGTAATCAGAGCATGTTGAATTCCTTTTATGTCCTTAAGAAACTGGTTTATAATTGCATAAACCTGATAAATCTAATAATAGATATTAAGACCCTATTTGAAGTTTATAACTTTTGTCAGTAGAAAATATGATGGAAAGCAAAGGAAAAAGTAAATTAGTTGTAAAACTCAGGAAAATATTAAGCCAGAACCTTGAAAGAACATCATTACCATTGTGCATTTCCTTCTGATAATATACATTGGAATAAGAATTGCAAACAAAATTTTCCTTTTATCCATTGAGTTAAAAAAAAAAAAAAGAAATGCATTTACAATGTGGAAATATTTAAAATGGCCACATTAGCTAACAAAGGAAATACTGGCCAATACTGGCCCATAATCAGAAGGAAATTAGGACAAGCTTACTGGAAATTAAGAAGTGATGCTAATAATATTTTACATTAGAATCTCTCTTCTTTTTACTCTTTGTTCTCTGTTTTCAGGAAATCTTGTCTGTAGAGAAAATCTGCATGTATTTGCTTCAGGCAAATGTTTGTTTATATTCTCTTAGCTTAGTGGCTCTGGGAATAATTGAAGAGTGTGTGCATAGCACTGAATATAAATAATTGAACCAGTGTACATTTTCTGAGCAAAAGGAAACCTATGCATACCCATTAGCATTTGGAAATACCTTGCAAAATTATGTCATTCTGTATTTTATAAAAAAATTTAAATTCATAACAAAATTTTGTGACAGAGTTATTCCAAAAGATATATTTAAAGAATAAATGTTGTAACTGGAAAACTACAGCTAACATGATTCAGAATTCCAGAATACCAACACAGAATGAGCTACTGCAAAGATGTGGCATGATTTTCACTCTTCTTAAGATTTGTCTCTATATAATAAATAATCCACAAAGACATTGTTTTTGCAAAGTTTCCTTAAAATTCAAATGTATATGAAACAAAAATAGATAGTGCCACTTTATCATTCCTCAAGCCCAATGTCCTTTTGGCATTTCTTCTCCTAGATTTTTGCTCTAGGAGTAACATATGAATAATTGTACCTATAACATACATAGATACCTGAATACTTTATTTTATATGTTTGTAATGCATGCATATATATATGTGTGTGTGTGTGTATATATATATATAGCCTTCTATATTTATTCATATAAACATATGCATAGTATATCACTTTATACATGTATCTGTATGTGTGTATATATAAATACATATAAGTCCATCTACATACATATAATACATATGTAAACATGTAAATGCATTTATAAATACCATATTCTTCAATCTCTGACACTTTTAAAATTTTCTTTCAGTACTATAAATGTTAACTTGGGGATGACTTTTATTTTATTATTTTATTTTTTTTTAACGTTTATTTATTTTTGAGACAGAGAGAGACAGAGCATGAATGGGGGAGGGTCAGAGAGAGAGGGAGACACAGAATCTGAAATAGGCTCCAGGCTCTGAGCTGTCAGCACAGAGCCTGACGCGGGGCTCGAACTCATGGACCGCGAGATCATGACCCGAGCCGAAGTCGGCCGCTTAACCGACTGAGCCACCCAGGCGCCCCTTGGGGATGTCTTTTAAAATGGTTTTGACAATGAGGTTCCAACTTACTGATATGCAAAAGACAAATGTTTTGAATTGTGTCTTGTTATTGTTTTAAAAGAACATTAAAATTTGATCGATAAAAAGAGATTTGAAGTCACACCATGCATTGACCACAATGCTGTGAAACTAGAAATGAACCATAAGAAAAAACCTGGAAAGAGCACAAATACATGGAGGTTAAATAACCTGTTATTAAACGATGAATGGCTCTTATCTAGAAATCAAAGAAGAAATAAAAAATTACATGCAACAAATGAAAATGAAAACACAACTGCAAAATCTTAGGGATACAACAAAAGTTTTTTCAAAGAGGGAACTTTATAGCAATACTGGCCTATCTCAAGAAGCAAGAAAAATACCAAACATAAGATCTGACTTTACACCTAAAAGAGCTAAAAAAAGAACAAAGAGAACCCAAACCAGCAAAAGGAAGTAAATAATAAAGATTCAAGCAGAAATAAATGATACAAAAACTAAAAAAAAATAAATAAATAACCATAGAATAGATTAATGAAATTTGGAGCTGGTTCTTTGAAAAGATCAACAAAAGACTCATTAAAAAAAAAAAAAAGAGGACCCAAATAAAATTACTAATGAAAGAGGAGAAATAACAACCAACACCGCAGAAACACAAACAATAGTAACAATATTATGAAAATCTATATGTCAACAAACTGGACAACTAGGAAAAATGGATAAACTCCTAGGAACATATAAAGTACCAAAACTAAAGCAGAAAGAAATAGAAGAATTGAACAGACCAATTACCGACAATGAAATGGAATCAGTAATAAGAAAAAAGTCCCGGACCAGACAGCTTCAGAGGCAAATTCTACCAAACATTTAAAGAAGAATTGATGCCCATTCTTCTCAAACTATTCCAAAAAAATACAAGAGGAAAGAAAACCTCCAAATTCATTATGAGGCCAGTATCACCATGATACCATGATATCATGGTAAAAACCAGATAAAAACACCACAAAAAAGAGAACCAAAGGCCAATATCTTTCATGAATATTGATGCAAAAGTCAACAAAATATTAGCAAACTGAATCCAACAATTTACTTTTAAAAATCATACACCAAGATCAAGTAAGATTTATTCCCAGGATGCAACAGTGGTTCAATATTTACAAAACAATCAACGTGACACATCACATCAATAAAAGATAGGATAAAAACTCTATGGTCATGTCAATAGATGCAGAAAAAGTATTTGACAAAGTACAACATTGAATTATGATTTAAAAAAAAAACAACAAAGTAGGTCTAGAGGGAACATATCTCAACATAATAAAGGCCTTATATGAAAAACTTATAGTCAACCTCATACTCAATGGTGAAAAATAGAGATTTTACCTTGAAATCAGGAACAAGACAAGGATGTCCACTGTCACCACTTTTATTCAACAGAGTACTGGAAGGCCTAGCCATAGCAGTTAGAAACATGAAGAAATAAAAGACATCCAGATTGGTGAGGAATAAATAAAGCTCTCACTATATGCAGATGACATGATACTATATATAAAAATGACATGATACTATATATAGAAAACCCTAAAGGCTCCATCAAAAATCTACTAGAACTGATAAATGAATTCAATAAAGTTGCAGGAGACAAAATCAATGTATAGCAATCTGTTGCATTCCTACGCACTAATAATGAAGCAGTAGGAAGCAAAATTAAGAAAGCAATCCCATTTATAATTGCATCAAAAACAATAAAATATCTAGGAATAAACTTAACCAAAGAGGTGAAAGACTTGTACTCTGAAAACTATAAAGCACTGATGAAGGAAATTCAAGGTGATACAAAGAAATGGAAAGAAATTACATGCTCATTGGTCAGAGCATGTAATTGTTAAACATTGTTAAAATGTCTATACTACCCAAAGCAATCTACACACTTAATGCAGTTCCTATCTAAATACTAAGAGAATTTCTCACAGAACTAGAACAATTATCCTAAAATTTGTATAGAACCACAAAAGACCCCAAATACCCAAAGCAATTTTGAAAAAGAAAAACAAAACTGGAGGTATCACAATTCTAGGTTTCAAGGTATATTACAAAGCAGTAGTAATTAAAACAGTATGGTACTGGCATAAAAATAGACACATATATCAGTAGAATAGAATAGAAAACCCAGAAACAAACCCACAATTAAATGGTGAATTAAACTTCAGCAAAGGCAGAATGAATATACAACAGGAAAAAGTCTCTTCAACAAATGGTATATGGAAAACTGGACAGCCACATGCAAAAGAATGAAAATGAACCACTTTGTAATACCATACACAAAAATAAACTCAAATGGATTAAAGACCTAAATGTGAGACCTGAAACCATAAAGACCCTAAAAGAGAGCACAGGAAGTAACTAATCTAACATCAGCTGTAGCAACATTTTTCTAGCTATGTCTCCTTATAAAGTGAAATAAAAGCAAAAATAAACTGTAGGGACTACATCAAAATAAAAAGCTTTTGCACAGCAAAGGAAACAACCAACAAAAATAAAAGGCAACCTACCGAATGGGAGAATATATTTGCAAATGACATATCCAATAAAGGGTTAGTATCCAAAATATGTAAAGAACTGATACAACTTAATATTCAAAAAACAAATAGTCCAATTAAAAAATAGGCAAAAGACATGAACAGAGGTTTCTCCAAAGAACACATACAGATGTCCGACAGACATGAAAAAAATGCTCAACATCAGTCATCGTCAAGGAAATGTAAACCGAAACCACAATGAGATATCACCTCACACTTGTCAGAATGGCTAAAATCAACAACACAAGAAACAACAAGTGTTGGCGAGGATGTGGAGAAAAAGGAACCCTCTTGCACTGTTGGTGGGAATGTAAATTGGTGCAGCCACTGTGGAAAACAGTACGGAGGTTCCTCAAAAAATTAAATATAGAACTACACCATGATCCAGGAATAGCACTACTGGGTATTTACCAAAAAAATACAAAAACACTGGGTCCCCTGGGTGGCTCAGTCAGTTGAGCATCTGACTTCAGCTCTGGTCATGATCTCACAGTTTGTGGGTTCAAGCCCCACATCAGGCTCTGTGCTTACAGCTCAGAGCCTGGAGCCTGCTTCAGATTCTGTGTCTCCCTCTCTCTCTGTCTCTGTCTGTGTGTCTCTCTCTCTAAAATAAATAAACATCAAAAAAAGTTTTTTTAAATACAAAAACACTAATTTGAAGAAATACATGCACCCCTATGTTTATAGGAGCATTATTTACAATAGCCAAATTATGGAAGCAGCCAAAGAGTCCATTGATAGACTAATGGGTACAGAATATGTGTCATATATATATACATATAAACATATGTATATATATATACATATATATATATATACACAAACATACATACACAATGGAATATTATTCAGCCATAAAAAGAATGTCCATTTGCAACAGCATGTATAGAGCTAGAGAGTATAATGCCAAGCAAGATAAGTCAGTCAGAGAAAGACAAACACCATGTGGTCTCACTCATATGTGGAATTTAAGAAACAAAGCTGAAAAGCAAAGGAAAATGAGAGAGAGAGAGAGAAAGAGAGAGAGAGAGAGAGAGAGAGAAACCAAGAAAGAGGCCTTAACTATAGAGAACAAACTGATGGTCACCAGAGGAAAGGTGGGTGGGGGGTGGGGGAAATAGGGGAAGGGGATTAAAGACTACACTTAATCATGATGAAATGAAGTGAAATGAAATGAAATGAAATGGTTTTGACAAGGAGGTTTCAACTTACCAATTTACCAAAATCAAATGTGGTTTTGAATTTTATCTTGTTATTATTTTAAAAGAACACTAAAATCTGATTTAGTTTCATTTGTCATTATTTTTCTTAAATTATTTAGGAGTCCCCTTTCCTAAACACATGTTAGTTTATATAAAGGTGTTTGAAGCACTGTCTTTGGTACTTGTAACTTTCTCTCTAAGCACTACCATATTCTAGACAACGAACAGTACTGAATGGCAAGCCTCTTAATTTAAGCAGTGTGAATTAAGGGGACTGATCTTATTTTAGGTTTGGTCAACCTGGGTTTCCAGTTTTGCTCTGGTAGACATAGATAGTCAATCCTTGGGCTAAGAGATCATTACAAAATGTAGACAGGTTAAATCCACATAGAAACTAACCTGATTAATAGAGTGCAATGTACTCGTTCTGTCATTAAGACTTGTTAAAATTAAAAAGGTTAAAAAGTGAAGAAGATTATAAGGAAATATAGTAAGATAGAATTTCAATATTTTGTTTACAGTAAGATACAATTAAGATAAAGCCTGTGCAAATATATTTAAACATTACAATTTATAATGTGAATTCAAGTTCTTAATGCTGTAATTATTCAGAGATCATCAGTATCTACATATACTAATTTTTAATTCGATACTAATTGCAATCTTTGATGTTATAAATCATGGGACAAGGAAAACCCATTTGTCTATTTGCCCAAGCAATTTGCTGTTCCATAGTCCCATGACATTTTCTTTGTTTCAAAGCTGCTTTACAAAATAGTAGCTTTGCCTGAAATCACTTGCACATTTGTCAGAATGTACTCCTGGGAAAAACATAGCCCAATCTTAGATACCTGAAAACCATCCATCCATCCAGTTACACCAGCATGGCAAACCTACCTTAGAAGTATTACTCCTAAGATCTCGTATTTTAAAATTAAAAGGAACTGACCTTTAAATGCATTGAAGTATCTATTTGCATAACATTTGTCACTTATATTCAGGGTTTTCTTTAAAACCAGTAAGGGATGATTGTAGTATGCAGCAGCATTTCAGCACAATAGATTCAATGAGAGAGTTCAAATCAATAGGGACTAATTTAAAGAAGACAAATAAAGGATACTGCCTTACAATATAAAACAGGTGGGGTTTTTTGAGACTATTTTTCTTCATGTTTTGGGAGGATGAATCCAAATATAGTAACTTTTGTTGTATATAAGGGTCACCATTAGGTTGATATAATTCTGACATCAAACCACTAAGAGAGAGACTAGATATCATCCTTGAGTTAAGTCTAAATCCTGTATTTTTTAATATTCACGTGCCTGGATGCTATTGGACAAAGTTGATCACATTTCAAGTTGTGTTTATTGTACACATATCATAAATGTATTATTATATTTAAAATGCATTGTAAAAATAAATCATTGAGCCAACATTGCTACTAAATTAGAAATCAGTTATACTCTTAAGGAAAAACTGAACTTTAACAAAAAGCTTTGGGGACATAAAGAACATTGAACTCTAAATATTGGAGGATCATCTAAAATGTTACTATCGTATATTTTATAACAATACTACAATTACCTTTCATTTTCACTAACAGTGATACAAAAATCATAAGCTGGCATAAGTATTCATACATAAAAGAGTAGATATAAAAATACAAGTGATAAGTAGAAAATTTTGAAATTTTCATTTACATTATTCATTAACTACAGATGTAGCAATATAGCAGAATTTGAGATTTTCCACTGAAGATATGACCCCTACATTCATGTGTGAGTGCCAGCTATTTAAGCAACATACCAGTGCTTACTTTAAAAGAAAATGAAAATGTCCTGAATGTTCAAGGTTGGATGAACCCTGAAATTTGTCCTAAAGCCTAAGAAACTCACTCACTGGAAGACAACTATAAGAGGAAAAGTCTCTGACATTTGCAAAATCACATTATTCCTGCTGCTTTTAAATTCATTTTTCTGTGTGAAGTTGACCAAACAACAGATCAGATGATTATATCATTTTCAATTTTGTACTTTTTTCAGATAATTATATGAAATGATCATGTCTTCAAAAAAGCTAACAATTTTTCTAAGAGAGAAAATGGAAGAACTTGTCACCTAATACATTTCACCAAACCACATGGCTCATTCTGTATCAAATCAACTCAGGGTCAGGCAGAACTTATTATATGCTTCCATCAAGAAAAAAAGAAAAAGAAATTATGATCCCTCTCTTCAAGAAGCTATTATTTTACTGAGAAGATTAGATATATTATCCTTCAGAGCTCCATGCTACCTTCAGCTTCATAAACATTTAAAAAATATATAACATTCATTAGTAATTTCAAATCAGAATTATAAAAAAAGAATAAAGATGACTCACTGAAAGGTAATCTCTATTTACATTTTTTAAGATTAATCTATGTGCATGATGAAAACAATCCAAGGTAAGAAAAGTTATACAATTATTAGCAAATTTCCCTCTTTCTCAATCTCTATTCCCTCTGCTCAAGTGTAACTGTTACTAAGAATTGTATTTGTAATTCCAGAACTTTACATATATGCTAACATATATGTATATATTTATATTTTGAAATAAAGTCTTTTAATTTACACAAAACTAGTTATAATATGTGTGTGTTTGTACTATCTTTTTTCCACTTAACTATGTAATTTGATGATTGTTCTATATAAAACCCATAATTTTCCTTTGTACTAGCTTATGAAAATAAAATTCAGCAGTTTATTTTCCATAATTGCTGTGATAAGCGACTTTGAATGTAGATCTTGGCTAAATCTCACTAGGTATTCTTTCAGTACAAAAGAATTTTTGCCTCAGCTCTGATTTGTTATTATACAAGACTGAAACTCAGGGGCACCTGGGTGACTCAGTTGGTTAAGCATCTGACTCTTAATTTCAGTTCAAGTCATGATTTTGTGGTTCTTGGATCAATCCCCATGTCGGGCTCTGTGCTGCAGCACAGAACCTCTCTCCTTGTCTCTGTCTCTCCCCTCTACTCTCTCTCTCTCTCTCAAAATAAATAAGCATTAAAAATTTTAAAAAGAAAAGATATCTTAAAGAGTTTGAACAAAGACTGAAACTCAGTATAAATTTATTTAAACAAAAGATGAATTTACTGAATGATGTGACTGAAAATTCTGACTATTTCTGATTTTAGCTATAACTGTATCAGGTATTGAAATGTGTCATCAAGTCAGTCTAATGTATTTTTGGGACAAGCCTCCATGTTGAGAGCATGATATTGACTATCACTCTGTGGCTCATCTTACTAGATATTTCCTATTGGAAACAGATATTATTTCTAAACATCCACGCAAGAAAATCAGAGAAAGGATTTTGACTGTCCTTATGTAGTTTTCTGTCTCATTGTTGAACTGCTTCTGATGTTCAAGGTAATGAGAGTAGGTCTCCATCATGCCCTGAGCCCAAAGAAGACTGGCAGGTGGGGTTAGGCCCATTTGAGCCAAAAGAGAGAAGTTCTGCTTCCCCAAAAAGGAAAATGATGCTAAGAAGGAGAACTCTACATATGTGTAACTCAACAGTTATACATTCACTGTATTGTATTGTATTGTATTGTATTGTATTGTATTGTATTGTATTTGTTTGTTTGTTTGTTTTTGACAAAGAGAGCATGCACACATGTGAGGTAGGGATAGAGGGAGAGGGAGAGGTTCCATGCCCAGCATGGAGCCCGACACGGGGCTGGATCCCATGAAGACCATGAGATCATGACCTGAGGGGAAATCAAGACTTGGATGCTTAACTGACTGAGCCACCCAGACACCCCAAGAAACCAGAGACTTTAATAATTTTTTAATGTTTATTTAGTTTTGAGAGAGAGAGAGAGAAAGAGAGAGAGAGGCAGAGAAAGGGAGATACAGAATCCAAAGCAGGCTCCAGTCTCCCAGCTGTCAGTACAGAGCAAGATGCGGGAATGGAATTCAGGATCCGCGGGATCATGACCTGATCAAGTCAGTAGCTGCTAACTGACTGAGCCACCCAGGTGCCCCCAGAAAGCAGAGACTTATAAATGGTACACTTTATCAAGACAAAGTACTTTGCCCTTAAAAAGTATGTCCTTAAATCATGTCTAGTATTAATGTCATGCGCCTATCTTTCTTTTAGTTAGCAATTTTCCAGTATATCTAATTGTAATGAGGAAATAACAATTTCCACCCTCAAATTTCCATAGAGGGAAGTGAAGCTCCGCTTCTCTCATGGGAAAGTAAAAAGTATGAAGGAAACTTCCTCAAGATAGGATTCATTGATCCAAGTGGTAGGGTTGGTAGAAAAATACTAAACATGTTTTGCTCGGCTCTGCCCTGTTTTTTGGTTCCCTAGACCAGCAAGACTATATTCTCTATTTCCCATGTGGTCAGGTGGGTTCCTTGGTTCAGTGTTTCTTAAATTCAATATAAGAGGGAGATAATAGAAGCCCATTGGACTTCATATTAAACTGTATCCTCATGTAACTTTTATTAGTATTAGTGTTCACATATGATCACTTGTCTGATATCTGAGTCCTATTTCTGTACTTGGGATGCACTCTTAAAATCCAGACATATATTTTGTTATTTAGAAACTTTGAGAAAAAATCACAAATACTAGTTTGAGCACTGAAATACTAGGTGGAAAATTTGAGGCATTTGACTAAGCCAAGTCCACACCCTTAGATTAAGAGGATTTTTATTAAAATAATTCAGTTTCTGTGGTTGACTATCCCAATTCCACTGGATCATAGCCTAGATTGCAGTTGGTGAAGGAATCCCAATAATGAGATTCATCTGGCTAAGACTGAGCATAATAAAAATATTAGCAATATGATTTTTTAGATTTTAATATCTTTAGACTTAAGAATTTTAGCCTTGATTTCTTTATAATTTAATTTAAAGAAGAAAGTTATCAGATTTATGGCCTTTAATTTCAACTGGAATCTGATAATGTGAGGGAATAAATATTGTTCAAATTTAGCATATTTTAATAATGCTGACATTTAACTATTGGAGTAATTTTCTATTGGCATTTGGATTCACTGCATAATACTCATGAGCCATCTCAGAACACATGGCTGGATATATTTGATATAAGAATTAGACTAGGGTGTGAATATTTTTGCCCGGAATGCCTTTCAGAGCTTTGAGGCTTAAGGATAAAAGCTGAGCTGCCTGTCAGTGATACTGGGAGCATTCACAATGGAGGTATGTAATTGGAGATAGGAAAGCACAGCTTCTTGAAGGCAAAAATCTTACTTTCCTGATGTAATGCTGACCAGCCTCCCTTTGGTTGACTACAGGATTAGTTGTTAAGCCTGGTGGGTTAAAAAAACAAGATGCTGGGGAGCGTTGGGGGAAGGAGCACCTAAATGCATCTCCTGTGAGGGAAAATACGGGAGGAATACATCTGTGCTCACCCCTCACGCCCCACCCTCCAGCCTTGATTCTTCCCTAAAGAAGAGTAATTCCTAATGTAAGAATGGCTGATTGAACTGAGAAGACATACAGGAAACTGAGTGAGAATGCCCAACTCAGCTTTGGCTTTATCCCATGATGCTGCTTTTCTGAAATTGCCCAAGTCCCTTCTCATCACATGGTAGATTCATTGAGGCAGCTCTCCTTCCTCTTGTTTAAGCTGCTTTGAATTCAGATAGGAGAGTACAGAAGCATAACTGATTGTTAATAAGGATGTGTTTAAAACATTGAGTTGCAAAGCTATTCCTGGGATGTTGTGTTGCTAGTCTTGGAATACACTGAATATAGTCAGGCAATCCTGCAACAAAAGCATTGTCCTGGCTCAAGACTGATGAGACGAATAAAGCAGTCACAGAGCAGTCACTAACGAGCTACTCCAATAAATCGTTTGGTAGACAGTGTTGGGTACCTTCTTGCCTATGTTCCGATCTCTTGGATCTAAAGAGCTTTAGAGACAGTCTTCTCTTGTATTTTAAAAATCGTACATCAACACGTATTTTTGTCCTCCTGTGTTTCATCTACCTTTTTAGTAAATTTTGACCTTCACCTCTACTATGTCTTTTCTGTTTCAACCTACCATAGTTTTCTTCTGAATAGTTGTCCCCACATGTTACAAGCTTCCTAGGCAGTCAATACCACCAGTTCCCTGAACCCTCTCCAAGTCTACCAGAGCTCAGGATTTATTTAATCATTCCATACTTTAAATGTCTTGAATAAAACTCTTGGGCTTAACATTGGAACTTTCTGCACCAAAAAGACTTAACAAATAATAAATTTTTCATTTACCAATGTAATTTTAAAAATACATGTCTTCATTTTGCTGTTACTATCTATCTCTCCAGCAATAGATTTCTAGATATCAATGCATTTCCTCTAAAATTATAGACTGTGCAGAAATAACCAAGGACAAGTGAATATTCCAGTGCTTCCAGAGTAATTCATAGATTTGAATGAAAAGTAACCATTAGTGGAAAGGAAAAGAATGTCACAAATATAGTGTGCTAATTTTAAATTACCACATGGCAGACCAAATCTATCCCTTTGTCTAAAATATTTACACTTCAAAATTTAACTCATTTTTTTCTTTTCTAGAAAAAGAGATATTAACGGTATGATGAAGTCCAAGCAGACCAGCAAAAATCACACGTGCATGACCAATTTTCAGCACTGATATAAATTCCCCTTTATTCTTTTGCCCAGCCTTTCCAAAATCCTGTAAAAGTCAGTATGGGCCCAAAGCTGATCACTTGTCTAGTTCTTACAAATAATTTCCTTAAAAGAGTGAAAATTATCAGACAGCTGCAGCAGTTCAGCTTACAGGGAAAACGTAGAATGTCATTTTCAAGGTAAGTATGCAGCTGTCTTCCTGTCACTTAAGGTTTTTTAAGACAAATCCAATTAAATGTCTACCTAAAAAGGCTGACAGAATAATTCTTTGCATACTAATGAAATTTGTCATAAGGCGGTATGACCACAATTCTGCTTCTGTATTCTGCCTCTAGTCAGCAACCTGGAAGCCCTTCTTATTTGAAGTAAAATATATAACCTCCTTCCTGACCAAGATGCTCATGGTATATATTAAACTAAATTGTATTTCATTTTTTAACTGAGCTTCTTCCCTCAATAGGAAATAGAGCATTCATCAGGATGGGGATCGCTAAATGCTTCCTGGGTGAAAGAGGAATTTTTATCTGGTCTTCTGAATTAAACATGTTTCCTAACTTCCTCCTCTGTACCTACCTTTTTGTTTTCTTTTGTAATATATGAGAAAAGTATTTTGAAAATATTTATGTTAGGAACTGAAATCAAGCCTGAATATCAACCTCATTTCTTTATCTCAATATAGCTTATATAGCTTGCAAAACCTTTCCAAATTCCAGGCTTTTTATGGGAATATAATTCTAACAAGCTTCCTTTCTCATTATTATGAGTTTGTATCCAGAGTCTATATGTAATAATGTGATGACTAAATTCTTAGTAAAGTTGCATATTTATTATTTGTCTGGCAGATGTCCTGGATGAATACCTATTTATTTGTGAGTTTGCTTTGTTTATATTCATCACAATTCAAATGGAACTGTAATTTTATTTTTTTGAAAAGTAGATTTGTGCCTATGACTTGAGCTTTAAAATATGCCCTGCATGAGGCATTGGCTAGTGGCTCTGCAGTGGTTTCCTTAATTCAGGCTTACAGTCAATTTTGCTAATATGTGCTGATTATTACATCTAGTATTGCATTAGTGCAGGTCTATGTATCAGTTGTTATGAATATCATTTTATCAATTGGTTGACAATTTAAATATTTAAAAAAATTTTTTTTTTAACGTTTATTTATTTTTGAGACAGGGAGAGACAGAGCATGAACGGGGGAGGGTCAGAGAGAGAGGGAGACACAGAATCTGAAACAGGCTCCAGGCTCTGAGCTGTCAGCACAGAGCCCGACAGGGGGCTCTAACTCAGAGTGCGAGATCGTGACCTGAGCCGAAGTCGGCCGCTTAACCGACTGAGCCACCCAGGTGCCCCGACAATTTAAATATTTTGTAGGTACTGAAGAAAGTCTAGAGTATAAAGGAGGGCGGCGCAGGTGAATCCAAGGCAGGCTTTCTCATTGTTTAAAGGGGATGGGAAAAAATGGTTATTTCTGGGGAAGCATACTATTCAATTTAAATGAAGAAGAGTTCATATTCATGGTAACTTCTTATCATATAGTTTGTTTTTGTTGTTGTTTTTCCACACAGGAAAGAAATTTCAAGTATACCTATGTATCTGCGAGAACAGAACAGTGAGACCAGGTTTGTAATATTGATTTGAGGGCATGTAGTGAACATTGTTAGTGACAGAACCTGTGTTCTGACTCCTGCTAGAAAGTGGTCCCTCAACACTGAGTTCTCATGCATAGAATTCTGGTTTCCGCAGAATTCGTATCCCCAGAGCTAGGAAAGAGAGTGTCATCAAATGTGAAAGCATTCGCTAATGAACTGACCACACTAAAATGCTGCTTAAAATTAACTTTTATTCCTGCTAACCATATCAACTTCATTGTCAACCTCTTAATCCGCTTATAGTACAATAGAAATAGCATTTAAAACATTACTTCAAATTTGGGGGAAATTGAAAGATTTGGTTAGGTCGAAGATCATGTTAGGGTATCGTATTTTTTAAAACAAAGCCATTGTCAAGATCCAACGTGTTATATCTGTTAACACCTATAGAAGAGAAAAATCTATAAGGATTATAAAAGAGTATGTTAAAGAGAATTTCCAGTTATTTTGAGAGCTTTGTAGAAAATTTAATGAAAAACTTTACATTTTGGCAAAATTGTTTTTTTAATATTCAAATAAAACATGAGGTAAAGAATACTATGCCATGACGTCAAAACACAATTTTTACTAAGAAATATTGTAGTTTGCTAAATACAAACTAAAACTTCCTACTTAATGTAGTGTGATTTTTTAAAGAAAAAAAATTCAACATTTCAAATGTCCCACATTTAAGTGAAGTTACTATAAATCAACTTTATTGGAGTGGAAAATGTATTTATTTTAAATATACCTATTGATGAGTTTTGATAACTGTATACGGCTGTGTAATCACTACCACAATCAAGAGAAAGAACATTCATCACCCACACCTGGAAAAGTTTCCCATTTGCCTTTGCAACCTATTGCCCCTTTCACCCTGAGCCCTACACAATCACTGTGGATTTACTTTATTTTTTTTTAATGGTTATAGACTCCCCTTGTTGGAGGAGGTCATCTAGAGGACATGACCTCCTATTGACCTGCAAGTCGGACCCTAGCAATCAAAGGCTTCTTATCCCCATTACCTGTCCTGAATATATGATTTGCCCACTCTTCCCCTACTGGGAGCTACTTCAGTGACACAGCTTTGAGAGATTAACATATCAGTGAGACCATCTGGAAAGATACATGACTGAACCCAATTAGTACCTCTACATAAACTCAGAAGGTAGTGGGCTGAGGGTGGTGCGTGGATGGAAATCTTTTTATTTTCCAGTTGCTGGTTGCCGAAGACAAGCATGGTAAGTCAGTCCTATTGCTTATTAAACCCACCACTTAGTCTGGAGAGGTCCCCCCTTTTCTTAGCTGTTGGGGTTTGGGGGCCAGTTTGAAATTTCACTCAGGAACTCCTGAGTTTGCAAAGCTGCGAGCTGGCAGCCTGGTCCTACCACTCCCTAAGCTGCTCACTAGCTGGTGGGAGATTTACACTTAACTCTCGGCTGAGGAAGGAGCCATTTTTCCTTTAGTCTTTGGCTGGAGATGGGCATGTATTGTCACAAAGGTTTGCTTCCAGGCCTGTCTTTCCCTGATCCTTTGGCTAGGGTGAGCAGGCTTTTCTTGGGTTCCTTTTGCCTCTGCCTGTACGAACACGTTTACCTTATGAATCTGAAATATTGCAAGCTGTGTAAACTCCTGTCACTTCTGGTAGCTTTTTTGGTAGATTCTGTCAGATTTTTCACATAGGTAAGGTGATCGTGTTCTTTGTGAATAAAGAGAAGTTTACTTTTCAGTCTTGTTTGATTTTGTTCTGAACTGGTTACAAATGCAGTACAATGTTGATGATAAATAGTAACAGATTTCCTTGTCTTGCTCCTAATATTGGGGGAAAATATTCAACTCTCACAATTGTGAGGTTAGCTGTGCTTTATTATTTTTTTAAGTGCCCTTCATTAGTTTCGGGAAATATCCTTGTGTTTCTTGATGACAGACTTGTTTTTGTCTTATGAGGAATAAATGTTTTTCTATGTGTATTGAGAGGATCATGTGATTTTTTTTTTCTTCTAAGTTACGTGGTGACTTTGAGTATTTTTTCAAATATTAAACCAGACTCGCATTCCTGGGATAAACCCAATAGGGTCATGAGGTATCTGATATGCCAATATTTTAACATCCCTGCATGTATCGTCAAATCACTGTGTCGTACGCTTGAAGCTAATGATGTTGTACTTCAATTATACCTTAAAAAACTTGGTGTTGACAGCATGGTTGGACCTATAGGTGTTATGCTAAGTGAAATTAGACTGAGAAAGACAAATACTCATATATATATATATGGAGTCTAAAAAAAAAAAACCAAAACGTGAATAAATGAAAGCGAAAAGTAGAAACAGACAAACAGACCCATAGACAGAACAACTAACAGCTGCCGGAGGGAAGGGAATGGAGAATGGGCAAAATGAGTGAAGGAAAGTGAGAGATCCAAGCTCCCAGTTATGGGTGAATCAGTCATGGGAGTAAAATTACAGTATAGGGAATATAGTTCGTGGTATGTTTCTCTTTTTAAAATTTTTACTTTTGAGAGAGAGAGCAAGCGTGAGCAGGGGAGGGGCAGAGAGAGACAGAGACACAGAATTTGAAGCAGGCTCCAGGCTCCGTGCTGACAGCATAGATGTGGGGCTCAAACTCACAAGCCGTGAGCTCATGACCAGAGCCGAAGTTGGACACCCAACCGACTGAGCCACCAAGGCGCCCCAGGTCATGGTAGGTCAATAGCATTGTATGGTGGCAGATACAGTAGCTACTACGTTTGTGGTGAGCATAGGGTAACGTATAGACTTGTGGAATCACTATGTCATACACCTGAAACTAGTAACATTGTCAACTACAGTAAAAATTGCATCTATGTTAATGAAGAAATTTATAGTTTCTTAAAATTCCCAAAGTAATGAATGGATTAGAAAATCTTTCCTCTTCAATTACCTGGAAGTGTTTGTATAGAATTAGTATTACTTCTTGGAACGTAGAATTTACCATTAAAATCATTTGGGCCTGGGGTTTTCTTTATGGAAATGTTTTAAATAATAAATTCAATTTCATTAATCAAGTGCTAACTGTTCATGCTCTCTATTTGAGCTTGTGTTGCTGCTGTTTTTCCAGGTGGAGGAGGAATGTTACCGTGAGTTCATTCCTGTTACTTTACCCTAGGGGAGGGCAGCAAAATCCTTTCTACTCAAACAACTCTAGTGGGCATCCCTACTCTAGGCAGGGAAATACCATGCATGAAACCACAAGGAGGAAACTTTCTCAGGGAGGGGGGAAAAAAAGGCAAAAGATCAGACTGAAATAATGGCTTTTGAATTTTTTATAATTTATTAAACTTCTAGCAAGAACAAAGATCTGCTTTCTGGTGTTATGATAGGATACTACCACTGAAATGAATGGTGTTTAAAAAAAAAAGTTGTTTATCTTTACCTCAAAAATACATTTAGGAATCTGGTCCTGAGGCCTGAAAATCTTAGAGATAAACTTCTAGACATCTATATGCATCTGGAAAATTGAGCCTTTGGAAATGTTGAAGAAAAACTGACAATCTTCATTCTAAAAAAAAAAAATGAGATCTAAAATTGTAGATATGGGATATGTACTCTAGAAATTTAAAGTTACTTATAGCTGGTAAGTCTATAGAGAAGAACATTGATCTATTATTGATATATCTAAAATGAATCCTAGCACTTCAGTGAGCTGGAGGAAAAGAGAGGAAAAACCCTATTGGGGAGAGTTTAATGAGGAACTTTACTTGATTGGCTTTAAATAAAAGATCACTAATCTCAATCTAATGTGGCTACTAAAACTTGTAAGGAGCCATGCCCATCATTAAACCTATTTTTGAGATTAACATCCAACCTGAGTAAATTATAAGTACACGTATTGCTCTAGGATAATTTAAAACCATCTCAATATCTCAAAATTGCTTAGTCGTGGGTTTCCTTAAAACACACAAAATGTGGGTATGTGTATATGTGAAGGAAAAATGTGTGCATCAAATAATATACACCTGGAATGCAGAAATCATCAAAGTTATATTTGCTCCTTTTTGCAACAGTCTATACATATGCTTAAGAATTATGAAAAATAGAATTATTAGGGTCCCATTTCTTAGGCTTAATGGCTTTGTTTAACATGTTCTGAAGCATAATAAACCAATGCTAGGGTTGTACATAGAAACCTTTGTCTGACTTTATAAATGTAAATGACTTTATGCAAAAGCTAGCCAATTCAGTGGAAAAACCCCATCTACCAAATGAGCTTTTTTTCTACAAAAGGGCAAATAGCAGAACAGATATGTTTAGTGCAAATCTCAGCGAACATTGGTAATAAGTCACAATCTTATTAAGTAAATATATACTAGCTATTTTGATTTTAGAAGCAAAACTTCTCTAAGCCTAAAACTTCTCTGAACAATAGACTTCAAATTCTTATCTGTGTTATAAAATCTAAAAATCCTGAATAAGTTATGGTGGTCACCTACCACCTAAGGTTTTGATCATATAAATAGCATTTTTCTTGGTATTTCTTTCGTTGTCTAGTAACCATTATTAGAAACTTATTACTGCTTAATCGTTGATTTACTGATTTATTTTAAAAAGTGATGAGTCCTGTTTAATCTTCATGATTAACCCTTTCCATGTGTATCAACACAGAACTATTTTCACATTTTAAAAACACACTCTAATTAGTTTCTAGTGTGTAAATAAAAAATTTATCAAAATTTGATATGCTATTCTTGGTGTCAGGTGCATAAAGCATAGGAGTTTCTTTGTTTTTTAAGCCCAAAATCTAAATTCAAAACCCTGAATCTAGGGTATGGTGTTGTTTCAGGAATATCATCATTTCTAATGATACTAATACATAATCAATATACAATCAGTTTCTATTTCCTTTGTATAAATTGCTATTCATTACTAGTCAACATATTCCTATATCAATGCTTATTGAAAAAATTAAATATAGTCCTGTTATATATGCCTTAAATCTAAAAAATAGATTAGCTTGGGGCACCTGGGTGGCTCAGTCAGTTAAGCATCTGACACCTGATTTTGGCTCAGGTCATGATCTCCCAGTCAGTTGTGAGATCCAGCCCATGTTGGGCACTGAGCTGACCATGCAGATCCTACTTAGGATTGATATTCTCTGTCTCTCTGTCTCTGCCACCCTCCCTGCCCCCTGCTTGTGTTCTTTCTTTCTCTCAAATAAACTCGGAAAAGTTTTGAAAAACCAACTTTTTTTTTTTTTATGTAATTCAGCAATTACTTTTAATTCTTCAAGGCTATTCCTTTTTTTGATGGTGGAGGCTGCATTTGTCCTCTAAATTTGGATCTATCCCAAGTTCTTTTGTTGTTATATCTAATAGATCCAGTGATTAATCAATACATCTGATTGGCTGTTTTATTGCACTATTTTGAAGAATAGAAGATTTGTCATTTCTCAGACACTTCATATTTAGTTCACATGAGCGAATTCTAAATTGAAAAATCCCTGAGGAAGGTTGGAGATGACTGGATACCTTTTCTGGAATGTGCAGTTTTGTATAACAACATACTGCAATAATGGGTCTTTTTCCATATTTCATGGCAAGCTATTAAATGATTTAATACACTTTTGGTTTCTCTAGTGCTGTGAACTACTTCAGTAACAAACATGTTACCTCTGCAGGCACTATCCTTCATCTGTGGACTTCACCCTGTCTCCTCTTCCCTCACCTCCACGCCTATTTATCTTTAGAACAAGCAGCCCTTGCTGCAAGTTCAATCCATTGGTCTTTGTTAGTTCATTTCTTTTTTAGACCTGACCATTGGCCTCTTTAGCTTTCTGAGTCTTCAAAGGGTGCTGTATTTTGATTTTGTGTCTTATGAATTTTGTTTTCCTGCCCCTTCATTTTCTAGCTCCCCTCTATCTTTCCATTTTTTACTGTCAAACTGAGCTCTTGATTGCAGTTTCCCTGATACCATGCTGTTCGAGGTATCTAAACATGGGAGGGTTTTTGTTTTTTAGTTTTTTTTGTTTTATTTTGTCTTTTTGTTTTTTTGTTTTGCAGCTACATGACCTGTGTTTTAAAAATTAGCATACTCCTAATTTGAAACTTTGAAGTGTTGGTAGAAACTTAAATAGCCTATTTTTCTCATGAATATATTCATGTATTTTCAGTTAAATACTATGTCAGCAGAGTTTCTTTATCAACTTATTTCCTTTTAGACCTTATGAATCTTTTTATGGAAAACATTTTAAGGCAGATTTATAATCAATTTTGTATTTCTATTCTAATCAGTGCCATGTGGCAGATGTTTACTAATAAACTCATAATTTTCTAGGCAAACAGTTTATTGTCTTTGAGATTGGAGAAAAAGTTGTTGTTTTAATCTTGGCAAAAGTGCAGTGTCTAGGCGATCTTTTGTCAAAATTTAAGAGGCAAAAGAACATATACAACTAAATACTTAGTACTGAAATATGTTAATCTATCGGAGAAGGGAACCAACCACATTCCAGATACACAAATAATTATTCTACAGGGTATAATCCACCATCTACACAACAGTTACAAATAATCCAATGTATTGTATGAAAATGCAGATGTTTGGTCACTCAGTTAAGGAATGTGGGACATTAGAATTTATTTTTATATAGGCTACAGAAAAATGACTTCGTCTTCAGTTAATTTGGTATCAACTTATAGACCCTAAAAAATATAAAATGGAACTAAAACTTATTTTTGTCCCTCACAGAAGGGAAAACACCGTATCTTTTATGCCTGTCCTGAAGATTTATAGCCTAAAATGAGTGACCCTTAGAATCTTTAACAAAAGCCAGCCAAACAACGCGATGAACCCCTCTGCATCCTCTCAAATGAACAAAGCTCTAGCTTCTTAGTGGTAGAGCATTCACCAGTTCCTAGAATAAGCTATTTTGGTTTTGGTGACCATTTTTCCATATATACAGATAAAATCTGTCGTCTTGCAGCTCCTGCTTACTGATTTGAGTTTATTCACATGGAGCTTGGTAGTGTTAAGTTTTTCTAAGTTATCGCCCAATTATTTAAAGAAAGGTAAAGCCTCAGATCTTCAGCTAAGTCTCTTAACTTACTTTAATCAAATGCTCACTTGATGAGCTGAGGGACCCCTTTTTAAATTGGGCTTACTGAGGTGTAATTTACATAATAAAATTTACTCATTAAAAAATCTAGTTCAATGAATTGTGACTATTTCTGTCGTGTAACCATCATGCCAATCAAGAGGACAAAGAGCATTTCAATTGGCAAAGAGTTTCCTCTTGCTTTTTTGCTGTAAATCTTATCCACCCTCCGTCGGTGACCAGATGAATCTCTTCTCACTGTTCTACTTAACCTATCTATGTTTTGGACATGTTGGGTTGTTTTTTCTTCTAGGCTATTATAAAGTTGTTATAAACGTCCATGTACAGGTCTTTGTGTAGATCTAGGTTTTCATTTCCCTTGGTTAAAGACCTGAAGGGATAGCTAAACCTTATGGTAATATGCTTAATTTTATACAAAACAAATGATTTCCAAAGAAGTAATACCATTTTGCATTTCCATCAAAACCCCTACAATTTCCTGTCCATACTGTTTATCTTTTAATTGACTATCTTTTAAATTTTAGCATTCCAGCAGTATCTTCACTCAGTGGCCTAACTTGCATTTCCCTGATGACTAATATTGTGTAGGAATGCTTGTTTGTAGTTCTTATTGACCATCTGTATAACTTGGTGACTTTCTAAATGATTTGCGTTTAAAAAAAATTGAATTGTTGATTTATAAAAAGATTTCTGGATACAAGTCACTAAACATCTGTGTATTACAAATATTCTGTTCTCTGGCCTATCTCTTCGTTTTTGTAATAATCTCTGTTGAAGACCAGAGTAGTTAAATTTTGAAGTCAGGTTTTAATTCAAGGTTAGTGCTTGTGTATCTAATACATTTTTGCCTAAAACAAGATTGAAAAATCTGTTTTATTGATATCTATGGTTTTAACGCCTGCAGGTTTCTGATCAATTTCAACGTAATTTTTTATATGGTGCTACGTAAGAGGACTTCATACACTTTAATGTGTGGATACTCAAATACTCCAGAAATACTTGCTAAAGACTATTGCTTCAACAACTTGGCAATATTGTGGAAGATTGACCATATATGTCGGTTTATTCCTAGATTTGTTATATTTTATGTATTTAATCTTCCTGTACTATGCCTCAATTACTATAGCTTTATCAGTCTTAATTTATCAAAGTATTTGTCTTCTCAGAATGTTTGAGGTTTTAGCATTCTGGGTTGATTGGGGTTTTTCCCCCTTTGGCTATTAAGTTTTCTTTTTTAATCAGTTTGCACCTATGTGTAGTTTTCTTTGTAACAACCTTGAGGTTTAAGAAGTTAAAACTTCTCTGTTTTATTTTGGTCATTACTGTCTTATATTCTGTTCCTTATAGCTCTCCTCCTATTGAAGTTTCATGTAGTATGTTAGATTGTTTAATATGTTCCATACCTCTCAGGGGCTATCTTAATTTTTTAAGTTTTTTTTTCTACTTTTTTTTAGAATGGGTGATCTGTTAATCAGTCTTCAGTGTTACTGACTTTCTCTAATAAAGGTCTAATCTACAGTTAAATAACCCCAGTTTGTTTCTACCTTCAGATATTTACTATAATCTAGAAATTCCATTTTCAAAATAGTCTCTTCACTTGTCCACTTATTGTAGCCATCTTTACTTCTTGTCATGGACATTTCTAATTGCTCCTTTAAATGTTCTTTATTGCTAACTCTAAATGCTAAATCATCCCCGGATCCATTTCTCCTGACTGATATTAGTCCTTATTTTGGGCCACATTTTTTTGTATGTTTGTATTTTTAATAATTACCAAAACTCATTTTTTTTGTTATGCATATTAAGAATTTCAGTGATAACTTATATAGAATCTAGTGTCTTTCTCTCCCAAACTTCCTAAACAGTACTTTTAGTTTAGTTTTGTTTTTTTTTTTTTTTTCTTCTATCTGGTGCTCTATTATGTTGGAAAAATCACCTGGACTAGTGGAGTGTTGGTGTAAAATATGGTTACTATAGATAGGTCTCCTTTTCCCCTGCTCTCTTAAAGTATGATCTTAAAGTATGAACTTAAAACCCTAGGTGACTCAGTCAGTTGGACTCGTGATTTCAGCTCAGGTCATGATCCCAGGGTCTTGGAATCAAACCCCATGTCGGACTCTGTGCTGAGCAGGGAGCCTGCTTAAATTTCTCTTTCCCCTGCTTGTGTTCTCTATTATGAAGTGAACAAATTTTTTTTTTTTTTTAATTTCTTCAGGGCATTTTCCTTCCCTTGCAAGCCAGCTCCCTTGTTACCTCCTCTTCCTAACTTGAGTCCTAGGGATGCCGTTCATGTTCCTTCTTTAGGTTTTATCACTTTTTCTTTAGCAGCGAATCCTCCCCATCGTGACCTACCATAGAACACAAATGCATTATAGCTTGCATCCCAAATAAGTGAAGTATATAGCATATCAGAATTCCTCATGTATATTTATATCTAAGATTCTTAAAAAGGCAGAAAGGAATATGCTCTCACAAACATAAAAATCAATAGTGATCTTCTCAAGAGATGAGAAGATTTTGTGGGATGATAAGGCTATGGGGGGAAATGATAGCAACCCTAGCTTAAAAAGAAAAGGCTAAAAAAAAAAAAGGCTGATAGTAAATATCTTGATTTCCCATTCTCCAGTCCAGTTCCTACATGCTATCTGATCAATAGAACGGGTGCTGATTAACCAGAGGATTTCTAAAGTCTACGCTCCTATCCTAGAAGTCCTAGTCATCCACAAGATCTAGAATCCCTCCCTGGATTAACACTTACAGTAGTAAATCTTAAAGACAGACCTCTGGAATTCATGCTTAGCCAACTGCATACCCTTCCATTTCATTTAGCTCACAAAATACAATTATAGGACAAGTTTGAGGCATTGGTTATTTTGTTATAGCGATTTTCCACTGTAATTACAGGTGTGATGGTGACAAAAGGAGTATATAAATACACTATTGAAGTGCATACATTACAGGAATTGTAACATTCTGAATTGGTGTTGTAATATTTGTACCATATGTGTATGGTCAGTTATATTTTAGTTTGACTTAGTTACATAGCATCTCTTTGGAAGGTAACCATTTTATATAGTATTCTATGATAAACTGTCAATACCAAGTCATTGATACATGAATGTTGACTTTTGGAATATCTTTTACTCAGAACTAGAGCCTGTTTACTCATAGGCTGAATCACATCTCCTTTACTAAGTACAAAACTTCCATGGTATGATATTTGGCTTAACCAATGCTACTCTAGGGGTACCTGGGTGACTCAAGGGGTTAAGTGTCTGATCCTTGATTTTTTTTTTTTTTTTTTTTTTTTTTTTAATCTCTGGTCATGATTCTTTCTCTCCATGTCTCTTTGACCCTCCCCTGCTCATCCTCTCTCAAAATACAAAAAATAAGAAACTAATGCTCCTCTAATATGGGCAAAAATCACCTGGTCTCTTGTCAAATCCAGATAACGGAGGTATATACATAGCTTGCATCATGGAACCTCTTTGTTCAATAAACTTTTTGAATGTTAAGTGGCTTTTCACCAAAACGTTCACTTGGAGATATTAAAGATTCTAATTTTTTTTGTATAAAGTGGGAAAAATGACTAAAAAAAAATTGGGGAAAGAGGCTAAAGTGATAGGGCACTTCTAGAAAACTTAATTGACACTCATTGTTTCTATTATTTTCTCTGTTGGCTAACCAGGGAATTAAATCTTGCAACAGGAACGGGTAGGGATATTTTCTGGACTGCTGCGGCTGCTGCATGTTCATGGAACTTTCCAGCATTGTGGATACCCAGTCTTGATCCTGCAAAGCAGTCGGTGGTCAATGCTTCTCTAGCATGATCCTATTCTTTCCTACCATCTATAAGATGATACAGGAAGGTGATGATGATTTCCTGAGTTACTTCTTTGTCAGTCAAAACTGTGTGTCGGAATAGACCGGAGATTTAGGAGAGTGTCCATTATAGTGACAAATAGATCTCAAGGGAGGAATATGAACTGAGAGGTCCTGTCTTTGTCAAGTCATTCTCTTGTACTGTGGTAGGGGACAGCTTCCAAGGCAGTGCTATAAAAGAAGTTTCTGTTGCCCCTCATCCCTGTATATTTTTTCCTCCTTTCTCTTTCAAGCCCCTCTTTCAGTCTAGTGCTCCTCCTTTTTCAAGTGCTCCTTTTGAAAATGTCTTCACATTTTCAGACAACGGAATCTAATTTCATATAGAGATATGCCTCATGTGAGCATAGCATTGTCCCCACAACTTTCATTTATCATGTGAAGAAACCTTTCCTTTTTGGTGTTAGATATTATTATAAATTAAACTTTGTTAAAGGAAATTTGGAGAGTAGAACTATGCTTGAACTCCTTAACCCCGAAAAATACTTAAGAAAAGATTAATCAAAACATGACAAAAATTTTATTCAATTTAATGAACATAACAAATAATTCAGGGACCCCTTGATCACAAAGATAGCATTTGGAACAAAACTATCACATTACAGTTAGTAACACTTTAATGTTTATCTTTGAGAGAGAGAGAGAGACAGAGTGAGAGCATGGGAGGTGTAGAGAGACAGACACACACAGAATCCGAAGCAGGACCCAGGCTCTGAGCTGTCAGCAAGGAGCCCAAGGTGGGACTTGAGCCCCTGATCAGTGAGATCATGACCTGAGCCGAAGTCTGATGCTCAACTGACTGAGCCACCCAGGCACCCCTACAGTTAGTAACATTTTGTTAACAACCAATCTGTTCATGGTTCCCTGCCCAAACCTCAGGGCTTTGTGCCTACCATAAAACAGAAATGGAACTAAAATACCTGGTGTGTGTGTGTGGGTGTGTGGGTGTGTACACTAAGTGGACACTAGTTTGTGCCAACATTTACTAGTCCAGCAGATCTTACCTAGGTGACTAAGCCTCATGAATGTCAAGATTCTGTCTCCCTGGCTGGCTCTCCCTCTCATGAACATTAACATAATTCTTCTATCCAACATCCCATAATGCCTGCATTGCTCAGTGACTGCATCTCTGATTTCACCTGCATCAGAGCCGGGCCACATAGTTTCAAATTTAAACCATTTACTTCTCTAATGCCTCGAATCTTTCTCTCCTTTCTTAGAACATCCTCTTGTTTCTCTGTCAGATAAGCCCTGGTGTATATCTGTGTGAAATTAAAATACTTCTGAACAAGACCTGTCCCTGCTAGCTCAGGTCTTTTGCATTAAGTCCTGGGTTTGATTTACCATGTTCTCTATGCCACTTTCCTCTCATGTCCCTTGGTCATGATTAAGTCGATATTTTTTTGAAAAGTCTTAAGGACTTTTGTTCTCTTATTTCTCAGTTGCCTACACAATATTCAGAATTTTGAACTTTCATGTTGATTAAAAACAACAGTGTGACTAATCTAGAGCTTTCCTTCTTCCTTTACTCCATGACAAGTAGCTGATGGAAGACCTAAAGGTACACTCTGGAAAGTGAACAGCGTGAAGCATCTCACAACAACAGATTTAACCTTTATGTTCTTGTATGGCTATTACACAGTTCTAAAGGTTGGATGGCCTGTTAACTAGATTTTTTCAATTCATTTGGAACAATTCAATATAGAACTATTAATATAATCTATACAACCTGTTACCCTAACTTCAGAAGATCAAGTTAAACACACCTATGTATGTATTTGTATCATAAATTGTCACTACATTACCAATGAAATGTACATAAACGTTAACAGATACCAATATCACTAACATGACTTCCTAAGACCATAGACATTGGTTATTTTCATTGATTTATTTATTTTTTAGGTTATCTCGAGCATGTATGATTTGGGGTGCCTGGGTGGCTCAGTCAGTTAAGCGATCTACTTCAGCTTAGCTCATGATCTCGAGGCTCAGGAGTTCGAGCCCCGCGTCGGGCTCTGTGCCGCCAGCTCAGAGCCTGGAGCCCGCTTCAGATTCTGTGTCTCCTCTCTCTCTGCCCCTCCCCTTCTGTGTTCTGTCTCTCTCAAAAAGAAACATTAAAAAACTTTTAAAAGACATTATGATTTTATTCCTTAAAGAGCTTCTTTTCTTTGCTGTTTGGCCACTGTGGCATATTTCTGATATTTTTAAACATGCTATGTGCAACATTATAATTTGAGAGGTTATACTTTAGTTCGTGAATGGCTTGAGTGGTTTGAGTGGCTTATGCAAGGTAAGGAGAGCAATCCCCCTTAAGGGTGAGAAATTGATGACTGTTAGGAGCTGTATTAATAGAAGTATTCCTTGGTTGGCTTCCCCATAAGGTCCCAGGGAAGATCTGTGATCCATCTAGGGAAACTGCAACCTCAGAGCAAGGGATCCTCTCTATGAACTGTTTCCCATGCCCAAGATTGCACAGGAACAGTAGACCAAGCTGGGCTTAAAAGTCCCAAAACTAGACTACATTTGTGATCTTTTGATGATTGTGAACTGATCACCAGAAAGGCTTTCCTGAAAAGTCTCTTCAGGTGAAGATCTGGGCTATCACATGGTTGTGACCAATGTAGCTGGAAGCCAGAATAAGGACAGAAATTCCCCCATCATCTTGTATGATTAGAATCCCTTTTAGTTTGCTTTAAAGGGAAATAAAAAGTGACTTTTGTTCTGTCTGAATTTATAGTAGACGGTGTCTGTTCATGTCACTTGTTCCTTTCTACCCCAAAGCTTGAGTCTTTATCTGTCTGGTTCCTAGCTCTTCACTTAGCTACATTGTGATCTCTACTTATGTGTCCCTTTCTCAAACACTTTTGTTAGCCCTCTTTCCAAGCAAGGTCAGTTTTCTCTGTTGTAATCCATTGACCCTCTGTATCTTCATTTGTGTCCCTTACCACAGTTTCTGTAAATAATAGTAACTTAATGCCTGCCTGGCCTTCCCCCTACAACAACAATGTGAGTTCCAGAGGGAGAAGGCTCAGTCCACACTGCTTATTCTTTCTCCATAAACCTAGAAGAAGTTGACAGTTGTACAGAGCAGGCACTCAATGCATACTGATTGAAAAGTGAATATAGAAGTGAATAACTTAAGTAAATTTGACTTGGAGATGAAGTCCTATCAAAATGATCTCATTGGGGGGCACTTGGGTGGCTCAGCCGGCTAAGCATCTGACTTCAGCTCAGGTCATGATCTCGAGGTTCCTGAGTTCGAGCCCCATATCGGGCTCTGTGCTGACAGCTCAGAGCCTGTGGAGCCTGCTTCAGATCCTGTGTCTCCCTCTCCCTCTGCCCCTCCCCCACTCCTCGCTTGCTCGCGCTCTCTCTCTCTTTCTCTCAAAAAAAAAAAAAAGTTCAAAATGATCTCATTGGGGGATAGTAAAAAAAAAAAAAAATGCCTGAGGCAAATTTCAAGACACTTGGGAAGTACTGGGTTGGCATGCAATACCTCCCAATTTCCCACCAATGTTTTTTGAGTGGGGGAGGCTCTCTCTTGTACATAGCGTATTCAAGTCCCACCTAGCCTACACACACGTGCACACGCGCACACACACATGCTGCTGCCACCATTATCTTGGGGTAAATATTGATAGTCACATAAAGAACAAAGACAACAGCATTGTAGGTGGTATTTGTTACTTATTTGTGTGACCATTTTTTAAATGTCTTGTCTACCTTATTGTAAATGAATGATGGGATTAGGTAGTAACTATGTAAGATAATCTAAAGACTATCTTGTTCACTGTTGAATCTCTACTAGCTGGTACATAGATGACCTCAATAAATGGAAATAAATCTGTGCATTAATGAGTGTATAACAAAGTAGGTTGCATAAGCTAATACCAGTAGGGAAAACAATTAGTTGAACATCTACAGGAAAGCAACTTAACTTTCTGTTAAGACCATTAGCAGTGATCGCAAATTGATAACTTGATATTGTTACATAAATGTTTCTTGGCTAAGTTATTAGTACTTTGAAAGAAAAACATGTTAAAGTTATATATTTTTGCATGGTGTCTAGCACACAGAGTGGAGTTAGTATTTTTGTTGAATCGCTGTACTGATGGATGGTACATCTTAGTCCTTTTAGGGGCAGACTTGGATAAAACTGGGAGCAACCTCCTGGTTACTACCCTGCGGTACAACCTTCTATTGTATTTTCCATTGCTCCTTTTTCTCTTTTGCAGTTCTAATTTCTCACTGTTCCCGATGCCCTCAGGCCTTCTCTCCTAGGCATGCTCAGGGCTCTGCCATTGGTGTTGCTATAGCAACACGCAAACTGTGGATCTGGTACACGAGCTACCCTACTTATTCCTCACCCTTCCCAATGTACTTACTTCCCATCCTGTATCACTGACCGTCAAATAGGCCCTATCCAATTTTAAAGTGAAATAGTGTGAAAAGTATACTCAGTAAATCTCCAGTGAATCAGGAAAATAAGACCATATCATGGAAACA
This sequence comes from Leopardus geoffroyi, assembly GCF_018350155.1. Lineage (NCBI taxonomy): Eukaryota > Metazoa > Chordata > Mammalia > Carnivora > Felidae > Leopardus > Leopardus geoffroyi. The sequence goes on along the minus strand of NC_059331.1, from coordinate 142,799,701 downwards.
TCTAAAAAATTTAAACAAGTTTTCCCTCCATATTTCGAAATTGTTGTAAAGGTCTCTAACAACTAGAAAGTTGTTACATTTTCTCCCCACATTTAATGTATATATTTTTTAAAAGGAACAAAGACGCTAAGGGCTAAATTTCAAACAGGAGGCAGGAAACTCAAGGTTGTTACAAGGAGAGGATGAATCATTCAGGGAGTTAGCAACACGGAGCCTTCCCAGACTAAGCCCAACTCAGCTGCTGCCACCCCTCTAACAATTCCCTTCAGCACTTGGGTATTTTTGAACAGCTGAGGTTGGGCCTTTTACTTTTATAACTACAACAACAAATGATAGAAATATCTCTTCATTGTTTGTTGTTAGTCTTGACTGAATTATAGATCCTCTGGGAAAGTGGAGACCATGTCGTCTATGTTTCATGAAATGTTTCAGTGAAAATTAGATGAGAATCAGGCTTCTGAATAAGTGAAAAAATATTCTGGAAAACACCCATTCCGTTGACCAAACCTCTCATAAAATACAAATTCTACTGACTCATTCTGTTCCTCTGTTCATCTGCATAGGATGGAAAAACAGGGAAAGAAAAGTCCCCTGTGCATAGGTCTCTTCCCACTCTCCATTGTATTCCTCCAAGAGCTCACTTTGAAAGCTTAACTTGGCTATCAAGCTCTGGTCCTTTCCTCTGTTTTTGCAAACTCTTTAACTTCATTCTTCAGGTATATTTTGATAGATTTCTTAGCTCAGGCTTCTCTTTAACCTGAAGTTCAGAGAAACTAGGTTCCAACGTCATTGGTGACAGAAGAGGTAATACTGAATATTTGAATTCTTTTTTTTATTTTTATTTTTTTATTTTTAAAATTTTTTTTTCAACGTTTATTTATTTTTGGGACAGAGAGAGACAGAGCATGAACGGGGGAGGGGCAGAGAGAGAGGGAGACACAGAATCGGAAACAGGCTCCAGGCTCTGAGCCATCAGCCCAGAGCCTGATGCGGGGCTCGAACTCACGGACCGCGAGATCGTGACCTGGCTGAAGTTGGACGCTTAACCGACTACGCCACCCAGGCGCCCCCTGAATATTTGAATTCTTAACATTTTTTGGTCTCTCTTGGTTGACAAGAGCAAAAGAGGACTTTGACACTATATTTGGGAACAGCTAATGATACTGGGGACTAGAAACAAGGTATAGAACAAAAGCTACCTTCATCCTTGCCCTTCAAATGAAGAAATAAAGGAATGGATGAATAAATGAAACAACTTACATGTGATCTGGTGTCCAGAATGATTTCAGCTGAGCCTTTAAGTTGGTAATCAACAACTTTATAAACCTGACCAGAAAATACTTCACCTTTAGTGTATGAGACCAAATATATACTCGTCTTTTGTTAGAACGATGTAACACACCTGCATTAATTCCAAATTCCTTTACTTGAGTTGCCCCATTTGACAACAAAACAGCTTGCAAGACTTTCTGTAGCTGTGTCTCTAGTTCCATTCCTCCCACTCTTTCCCTGGTACTTTCTAGGGTAAACCACCTCATGCTTCCCCTAAAAATACTTTAATACATTCACCACTACAGGGTTTATCTCCATGGTCACTATTGGCAACATTAGTAAGGGATGACTGCTTAATCCTTCTGAAATCCTATTCTGAATGACTGAATAGTTCCGATAGCCTAGGAAGAAATGGCATAGTTAACTGTGGTAGGAAGATATGCATCTTACGGTTATAATAAAAGTTAACTCTTGACAACTTTAATTCCCCTTCCCATTCCTATATGTAAAAAAGCAGGTTAAAGCATAAACATATTACAGGATAAGTCTTGCCCAAATAAAAAATTCTTACTTTGGTTCCAGGGTCTGAATGCTTAAACAAGTGAATGGGTCCTGGAGCTGGTCTCACCATGAAGAAGAAAAAGGGCAAGGGAAGAAGTGATATGAAACATATATCCAATCTTATGTATAGCTATTTCTTGGTTGACATTATTCCTAATTCCTTCACAAGATAGCCAAGAATCCTAATGGAATATCCTATTAACCAGTTTTCCTTTGAATTTTGATTTCTGTCCATTCTAAGGATGGTGATCATCCTACTAAGTGATGCTATCAGCATTTAGACTTCAAGTTATAATCATTTCTAGTAAGAGCTCTATGGACAAATCTTCACCACTCATAAGGCTGACTATAAAAAAGCACAGAAAAAAATGAGCAAAATTATCTTAAAATATGCATGAGTATAAGAACTTTCTCTTTGTTAAGGGATTTGGATTGTGTATTTTATTACTTCATCACCAGATGTAGTCAATTAGTTCAGCTGCTTTGAACATAGTTAGCCTAAAATAATATTTAGCCCTGTTTTTATATACAGACTACTAGAGATTGAATGTTTGTGTTCCCACAAAATGCATACATTAAAACCTAATTTCCAGTGCATTGGTATTGGGAAGTAAGGATACGGGAGGTAATTAGGTTTGAGGGTGGACCCCTCCTGATGGGGTTAATACCCTTAGAAGAAGAGCCCAAAAGGGCTTGCTGCTTCTCTGCTCCTCCTGCCAGCACCTTGATCTTGGACTTCCCAGCCTCTAGATTTGTGAGAAATACTTAGGCCACCTAACTTATGGCGTTTGTTATAGTAGCCTGTGCGGGAAGTCAAGAATTGGTACCAAGAAGTGGGATGCTGCTATAACAAATATCTAAAATTGTGGAAGCATCTTTGGAACTGGGTCATAATTAGAAGCTAGAAGAGTTTTGAGGTACATGCTAGACAAAACCACTAAGGGAATTTTAATGATTCTGGTAAGGGATTAGAAAGAGGATAGCTGTATAAAAGGCTTCCATCTTCTAGAACACCTATTGTCACATACAGAACATTGGAGAAATAGAGAAAGGCCATTCTGATGTTTTCTCAGAATTAAGGAACATGTTATTGGACAATGGAGAAAAGGCAATCCTTGTTATAAAGTGGCAAAGAACTTGGCTGAGTGGTATTCATGTCTTTGTGTTTTATAGAAAGCTGAACTTGTGAACACTGAAACCACATATTTAGTGGATATGGTTGCTAAGAAAAGGTTTGAGGCTTGGGTCCTCCTGACTACTTGTAGTAAAATGCAAGAAGATAAATTAACTGAATATGGAATTAGGTAAAAATCATAACTTAAAGCCTTGGAAAATTCTCAATCCATATCACAAAAAATGTAGAAGCATATTTGGAAGAAAACATGAAGGATGTACTAGAAAGACCTTTTGATAAGGAGATCAGTGTGGGTGTCTATCACTGATTTAATCAGCAATCTAAACAGAATCCAGAATACCAGCAGAAATGCAGTCAGTTGTGGGTAAAGGAAACTAAAAACAAGATGGAATGAAGGCAGGCTGTGGATGTGAGCTTTCCTTTAAGAAAAAGGAAGAACCCCAAAGGTGATTCAGATATCACTGGGATTACTGTCTAGACTTCCAATGGAAGTAGTAGGGGCAGGCAACCCATTGGAGCCTCAAGAGCACAACCCCTGTCTCAACATGGGCAGTGTCCATGCAGAGAAGCAGGGATTGCATAGTACCCTGCTGACCTATGGGAGTGACATGGTCACCTCAGTGGATCCAAAAAGCAGAGAAATGAGCCAGAGAAGATTGTTGTAAAGCCATAAGGTCTCATGGAGTTTGCCTGCTCAGATCCTATCACCTCATTCTTCATTTTTCTTTTTTTTTTTTCCTTTTGGAATAAGAAAGTCTATTCTCTACTTGTCTCATCATCGTATTTTGAAAGCACATAACTTCTCTGGTTTCAAAGGTTCACAGCTGGATAAGATTTTTTTCCCTTTTTCTTTTTTGCCTTGTGATGAATCCTATCTTGAGTTTCACCCTTATGTGATTCAGATGATATTTAGATGAGTTGTTGAATTTAAGACTTTAGGAGTTGATGCTGCAAAAGTTAAGACTTTGGGGAGCTATGAGGGTGGAAAGAATGTGTTCTATTTGTGAGGAGTACATGAATTTTGTTTGGCCAAGGAAGGAATTCTATGAACTGAATGCATCCCTTCTAAATTCATATATCAAGGCCTAATCAACAACATGTGTGATACCTGGATAGTGGAGGCCTTTCAGCGGTAACTACGTTAGGGGGATGGAGCCCTCATAATGGGCTTTGTGCCCTTGTAAGAAGAGACAGGAGTGCTTGCTTTCACACCCTCCCCCCCCCACCCCTTTTCTCTCCTCCTTCTGTGAGGACACAGCACAATGCCCATCTATCAACCAGAAAGTAGGCTTTCACCAGACTCTAGATCTCTCAGCACCTTGATCTTAAATTTGCTAGTCTGCAGGAGCATAAGGAAATAAATGTTTGTTGCCCAAGCCACTCAGTCTATGGAATGTTTTTTGAGGCAACCCAAACTAAGACACAGACCACGTACCTTATCCTGGACATAATTAGACATGAGAAAAGTAAATGTGACAGCCTAGGAGGTCTGCATTTCTCCATATCACAGAGGTAGTAATCCACAGGCAGAGATGGTGAGTAGCTACCCTCACACTTGCAAGGCAATAACATGGAATCACAAACTGGGATTTTTATATATAAATATATATATATGAAAAGACCAATTGAGTTAATATAGGTCATCGTACACATTTCAAAACTAAAACTGATGTTTGTAGTAGGACAGAAATTTACCTGTGGGTTCAAAAAAACAGATAACTTCTCCAAAGTAAGAAAACAAAATTCCTAACACATCACTTACCTTAAAAAAAAAAAAAATCAGTGTTTTTCTTTATAGTTCCAATTCATGATGTATGAAAAGACATCAGTACATTTCTTCAGGCATCATCATTATCCTTATGCAGTAATCCAAAACTCAATCCATGAAAAATAAGTATGACTAATCTTGTAATCACACAGTTCTACCTTGTATTTTCCTTCTTAAAGTTTACAGGATGAAATGTGTCTAATTCCCTGTATATTTCCCACAGTTGATTGTTAAGAGTTTTGTGAATGTGGTCATAATGTTAGTTAACTAAAGGCTCATGGGAAAGTAAAGAGAAGTCTAAAATCTTAAGCTCTTTTGAGAGTAGAAGTTGACCCCATCTTAAAGATCATGGAAAAGTCAAATATGATCTTTCTTCATCTGTGGTACTTCTTTCTTCTCTGTCCCCTGCCCCCACCTGCCTTGAGCATCTCATTTAGACTTGGGGAAAGGGGGTCCCCCTACCCTAGGCCCTATGCTTGAGAGAAGTGTTCCTCACCATTTGTTATAAAGGATTAAAGTCCTATTTCTAATATTTTGTGGATAAATATTTTTATAAAATACATCAATTTCAAAGTGCAATAAACTTTTCCATGTGCTTATTCTCCATTTCCATACTTCTTAATATCTAGTTGACAAAAGTTTATGCACTGGAATTAAGGCATAAAACAGATTTTGAATAGCACTGCTTAAGGGGATCCTCCATATTACAAATTAAAAAAAAAAGAACTTGAAACATGTTAAAAAAAAAAAATCACTTCTGTCATCAGGTCTAGCATTCAGTGGAAGCACCGTACAACTCATAACATCCACTTTCATGATGAATACCATTTAAGCCCAAGGGAAACCAGTGCTTTTCCTCACCTATGGACTCAAGTCCCAGAAAGGTGAGTGCATCTAAATACCACATATTTGTGCCTTATCCTGCCAATATCAAAGACAGTCATTTGGAGTATGTGAGCAGAGGCATTATTTGCATAAGGGGAAATCACCTTGCAAACATTTTTCTTTTTCTGTTAGCATGACTGTAATAGATTCATGTATAACAAAGCATTATTTTTCAGGAATACCAAACATCAATTTTCTTGCTTTTCCTTTTGTTCAGCATGGTTCCCAGAGAGGTCTTTTTGTTGCATAGTGCAGGTGAAGAACATCTAATAAAATGTAACAATATTCCTCTTAAATCTACATATATAAATACCAATAATATAAGAAGGGTAAAGCATTAAGGCTGTTCTATATTTGGGCAACTAGATGGATATTTAATACTAAATAATGTATTTAAAAAAGTCTTTATAAATCTACAAAGATTTTTTTTTTTTTTGGAACACTTCTAGATTTCTATGAAAGTTATAATACAGAATGCTCATCCACACCCATATTCAGTTTCTCCGATTAACATATTATATTAGAATGGTATACTTGTTATAATTAGTAAACTGAGAAAACATATGTTTTAGTTAATATTCAGAATTTTTTACTTTTTCCTTAATTTTTTTTTTTTTTTTTTTAGTTCTAGGATCCCATCTAGAGTATAACACATTACAATTAATAGTCATGGCTCCTTTGGCACCTTTGCATTCTGAAAGTTTCCAAGACTTTTTTTTTTTTTTTTTTTTTTTTAATGACCTTCAGTTTTGAAGATTACTGGCCAATTGTTTTATAGAATGTTACTCACTTTAGTTTTTCTGATTCCCTCATGATTATACTAATGTTCTGGATTTGGGGGAGAAAGACCTCAGAGATAGTGTCATTTGTATCCATCATATTGAGGGTACATGACTTATTGTTAACCTTAATCACCGGGCTTGAGGTATGCCAGGTTTATCTACTGTAAACTTAAGTCTTCCTTCCCTGTCCATATTGTGCTCTTCAAAGGAAGTATATGCAGTTCACACAAAAGGAGTCAAGAGTTCTATTTCAATTTGAAGAGGGGATACTACATGTATGTTATCCGGAATTTTTCACGGATTTGTCTGTTCTCTCCATTTGTTCATAATGATAGATGATTGAATAGACTCATGAATTTTATACTTACAAGTATAATCCTGTCCACTCAAATGGTTCCAATCAGAAACTCTTTGAGTTTCCTTCTGGTCTTTGACATATGCTCATCATGTATCTTTGTGTTTTGTTTTAGCATTATCTTATTCTCTGGCACTGGAAAATGCCCCAAGCTCCTCTTAGTCTATGGACTCCCAAAGAACCCTGGTTTTTAAAACATGAGAATAATAGAAACCAATAATTCTATGGTAAATGTGCTCATTGGTACAGGGATGTAGTTGCTTATAGGCTCCCTTAGATAATTAAGCAAGTAGCTATGTACATGAACTAACACATATATACACATATCTGCAAGTTTTCTATATGTAATCATCTATTATACCAAATATGAGTTCATATGAGGTCTCCAACTCTGATCCATTACTACATGGATCATTGTAGACTCCTCTTTCTTGATTATCTGTAATCTTCTCCAACAGTGAGAAATCTGGCCCCTGCCATCTACTGAACTTCACTTATTCAGTTTATAATAAGTATATGCTGAATAATGTATGCATTATTATACATGTACAATATCATCAATTGCTTATCCATACCCTGGGAGGAAACAACTTTATCAACTAGAGTATGTTACTTATATTGAATTGCTTTCATCTATCATTATATACTTCATTTCCAACACTACTTAGGCTGGCCCATTTTCCCCTACCCTCTTCAATGAAGTCTTTTCATGAATTTGTAACATAGTTTGATTTTTTATTACATTCTTCCTTCTGTCTTGGGATCCCCTGACCTCCTAAATGATTTTTAAGTTTTCATCTCTTAAGATTCATTCTCTGTGCAGTAAAGTGCTATGGATTGTGACCTATGCATTGTGTTATATGCTTCATTAACTCTCATACAAAATAGCTTCACCACCCTACACAGTATTTCACCTACTAAATCCTCTCCCACCTTACCCTGACAAACTCTCATACACCACTGATCTTCTTACCATAACTTGAGTTTTGCCTTTCCTAGAATTCCATATAACTAGAATCATCCAGTATTCAGCCTTTACGATTTCTTCCACATAGCAATATTCACTTAGGATTCTTCCCTATATTTTCATAGCCAGATTGCTCATTTTTTACTGAATAATTATGTGGATGTACCATAGTGTGTCCATCTATTGGTAACCTCTTAGTTCCAGGTTTTTTGTGGTGGTATAGCTGCTGTAGGCTTTTTTGTACATACTGGCAGTGATACAAGACTTGAATAAAATGGGAGCACAGCTCCAAGGGAAACAGAAAAAAACATCTAGAAGGCTAAGGAACGGAGTAAAACTTCCAAGTTCTGGGGATACAGATGTTTGAGTTAATGTTGTCAAATTTAGAGGGAATATTTCAACATTGCAGGCTTCTAGCAAAATCCTAGAAGGATTCCATTTTACAAATAATAGCCATACTCTAGAAAAACTTTTCCCGGAACTAAATGTAAAACCAAAACAAATACACCCTAGCAAAATGTGAAGTCTCCACTTGATCAAGTGAAACACTAGTAGCTTAACTGCCTATTAGACAACATTGAATATTCAGAGGAAAACAAAAATTCAGAATCTGTACAAGAGTCTTTTGAGGTCCAAAATACAACAAATTACATAAGCAGGAAAATCCATAGTCAAGAGGGATAAAAACTGAGAAAACAAATGGCTCAGACATTGGAATTGTGGAGGAAGGATGTAAAATGTTCCTATAGATAATAATGCAATAGATTATTGATGTAAAACCCCGAAGAATAAAATGGGAACTGAGATATATGCAATATTTGAAATAATTCACTTGAACTTGATCAGGAGATCAGACACAAAAATCTGTAGGGATTATATAAACTAAAGTCACAGAAAAAAGAAATCCGATGCAAACCTTCAATTGAAATGCTATGTTAAAATTCATTAATATTAAAGTGAATCATGATTTTAAAAATTAACCCTCAGAATAAAGTCTAAAATAAACTCTTATTCTCCATGCTTCTTGGCCTAATATTAAGCAAGCAAGTAAGTAATTAGGAACTCAGAAGAAGGGATATAGAGAAGAGGGGGGAAAATACTTGAAAGGTAATGGATAGAAACTTTTAAATAATAAAAAAAATCAGTAATTCATTGATAAATTCCAAGCAGGGTAGTATGGTTCTCCACCCCCCACCCCCCTATTTGTTTATGATGGGAAGAGTAGTTCAGGAATAGTTTCTCTATTTGAAAGTCCAGATATAGTCTTTATTCATACAGGTTACTGTTTGTTACCAGTTTTGCACAGACCAACAGAATATAGCAGTGAAATTTATTTCAAAAATTGCTATCATTCATTAAATCAAGTAAAATACATGTGTGCATGCCAAGCACCCATATTTATAGTTAATCCTCAAGGAATCTTAGATGGATCACAGTTTTGATAGAGTTGACCATGCTGGTAACAGTTGATGAACATCTATTTCCCATATTACATGTATTATATACATTATTCTTACAAAGAGAAAATCTTAAGAAAATAAGAATACATTGGCTGTACCAAATTTGCATAAAAATCAACCTGCACAGTTTAACCCAATGTTACGGGCCAAATGTAATCATGGATGAGAAAATGCAGATATGAAGCCCCATGTGTAATTAAGGAAGTTTGGGGTTTGAATCCACATCTGAGTATAAGTCCATATATTTCCAGGTCTATAAAGTACTAGAAATTATCAACTACTATTAGCATCCTCTAATTTAGGCATCTTCATCTACTAGAGAGACCTCCTAAATTTTAGTTAGGTCATATAATATCTTACCATAGGACCAAAGTAGAAAAGCCCAGGGAAAGGTTTGTGATCCCTTTAGAACCCTGTACACCCCCCTCAGGTAAATCAGTGTTCACAAAAATACTTTTAACCAGTCATTCCCCAGTGGCCATTTATAGGACATTCAGAATATTAGACTCAAAGATATTTATTTCAAAGTTATTCTATAACAGTAATTCACTCCAAATTACATTCCTTCTAAATCTTATATAAAGATACATGCTTAGACAGTAATGTCCGATTTTAAGCATAATTGAACTATATAAATTCAATGTGGACTGAAACTTAAAATAAATTTGTTCTTCTAGTTGTAAGTTGTAAATGCCAAATATGAAATACAGTATTACAACAAATATCATAAAAACTTTCTACAATATAGTGGTGTTTTATTCAGTCATTCCTAAAATTCGATTATTTTGAAAGCTACTTTTGCCTATAAGGCTTAGATTTATTGTTCAGCTCAGTGGTTGTTAAATTTCAGTACGTCGGAGGAGAAACTTTTAAAACTGAATTGTAGAAAGCAGATTCTGACATTTACAGCATAATTTGTATAGCCAAGAGTGTTGGTGGGGAGGTAGAAAAAAACCTCTCCATTTCTAGGCATGCACTTTTCATGGAAATCTATAGTTAAATCCTAGCCAATCTTCACAAAGTGGGCAGTACAAACAATGCATTTACGATTTGGTACATCATATGGTATCTCCCTAATTTTGAGTAATCCTGGGGAATTTTTTTAATATTTATTTTTGAGAGTGTGAACGTGAGTGTGGGAGGGACAGAGAGAGAGAGAAGGACAGAGGGCCCAAAGTGGGCTCTGTACTGACAGCAGCAACCCCAGTGTGGGGCTGGAACTCCTGGACTGTGAGATCATGATCTGAGCCAAAGTCGGATGCTCCACTGACTGAGCCACCCAGGCATCCCGATACTAGAGAATTTTTAACACAAGGATAGATTAATTCTGTTCAAACATAAAACTTGTCCTATAGGACTCAAGGGGTGGAATTTATGGTAAGATATTAATCAAAAAATGAACCGCAAATGCTTGAAAATCATAGAGATCATAAAATGAAACAACTTCAGTTTTCTTAGTAGCTGGGGGGTAGTCCCCAGAGATATCCATGTCTTAATCCCTAGAATCCATAAATATGTTAGCCTATATGGCAAAGGGACATTAAGGTTGCAGGAAGAATTAGGGCTGCTGTTCAATTTATGCTGAAATTATCCCAGATTATTTTATTGGGCCCAATATGAACACAATTTCCTTGTAAGTGGATGAGGGAGGCAGAAGAGTTGGAAAGATCTGAAGATGTAGAAAGGGCTGCATATCCAGGAATGCAGGCCGACTCTAGAAGTTGGGGAAAAAAAGGCAGGGAACAGATTCTCTGCTCCACAGAGCCTTCAAAGGATCACAGTCCTTCAACATCTTGATTTTTAGTCTAGCAAGACCCATTTGGGATTTCTGACCTCCAGAACTTTGAAGAGAGCAAATTTGAGTTATTTCAAATCCCTAAATTTGTGGCAGTTGGTTAAAGCAGCAATTAAAACCTAATACATTGGGTTTATAACTTTAAGTTCTTGAAGATTTGAATTTTATCTAATTTTTTCAAATAATTGACTAAATTGAAGTAAGAATATTTTACAGAACAGGACATTTTATGGCATTGGCATTTTATGGCATTGAGATTTCAAGCACTAATAAGTTGAAATAGTAAGCATGTATGATATTTTCTAAAGAAAAGATTACTGTGAACAATTCTGGTATTTGGAAAGAGGTAAGGATTATGCCAAGGCTTTCCATTTCATTCCAATTATACAAAAACCACACAGAACTATTAATCATCAAACCTGTGAAAAGTTGGAATCAATAGGTAGTTTTATGTTTTGTACATATTGGGTAAGAAATATATTGCAATTAACTGAGCCGAAGATTTCCATCTGTAATTAACATTTTTAAATGTTTCTGCTACATCTAAATTGTGCTCATCAACTAACGTAACATCTGATGACTTATCAAAGTCTATGAAAACACTGCTAAACTCCGTTTTTATCTTAGAACAGTTCAGTTTTGTTCAGAAAATGTTAGTTTTATTCCTATTTTTAGCCAAATGAAAAAATTTTGTTTAATCATTGAAATATCCTTGGCGTGTATATATAGGATATTCCTTAAAATCTTTAAGATATTTAAATTTTGTAAATCATTTTAATTAGACTAAGGTTTTGTCCTAAAAGCATTAAATACTTAATCATGAAAGGTGGCTCAGGATTGTGCTATTTCAGAGTAACACACAGATGTCTAAGACCCCAGGTCTTTCCCTCTTTACTCCCCTTGAACCAATGTATTGGCACTTTTGTTGCATTTTCAAAATGTAATGTTTTATAAGATTTATTAGAGATTTTGGGAGATTGACTCAGGAAGGAACGGCCATTACAACACAGTGTCTAGCATTTCATTCCAAAAATCTTCATTTTTGTTTTACATTCTTGCTTTTCAACCATCTCTTAATTCCTTTGCTTCATAGCTTTCTCTCCCCTTTTAAAATCTGATTCTATATGCACATCCTCTTACTCTGGAAAGATACCTGAGTTCTTGTTCTCCTTAGAAAACAGTTGATATTTATAAATAAGCTATACACTGTCACCTTAATTTGTTTTTATTTTCTGTCTCAGCTGGAAACTTTGAAATTGGTCTCCTTTAAAGGCTATTTCATTGGGAAAATATCTTTTTCTATCTACAGAGAATCCGTTAAATGCAAATCAAGTGATTTTTGAGTTTTAGACTTTTTATCTGTAAAGGAGATGAACGTAAAATGAGATGAAACATATAAAACATTGGGCATGTATCTAGTGAGCATAAACTGATGGTGTTAGGGAAGGTGGTATGTAATTAGACTATGTTATTTTGTTAGTACTGTTGAGAAATAAATTCCAAGGGCATAAAGGCTTGCATTCACTCCTTGTCATTTTGTGAGTAGTTGGTTGGGAGGTATGATACACACATTAGCTTACATATAGGGCATGTATTCTTACACGTACTTATATGTACATATATTTCTTTGCACATGGAGTGGAGAACACATGCTGTACATATGTACAGAGACTAAATTGGATGTTATCAACAAGTCTGTTGCTGAAGGCTCTATAAGCCTTTTTAAGTCAATTAACTACATTGAACCGCAGACTTACGAGTTTTATTTTTTTATTTTTTAAAATTTTTTTGTAATCTTTATTTTTGAGAGAGAGACAGCGTGTGAGCAGGGGAGGAGCAGAGAGAGAGGGAGACACAGAATCGGAAGCAGGCTCCAGGCTCCAAGCTGTCAGAACAGAGCCGGACACGGGGCTCAAACTCATGAACCGTGAGATCATGACCTGAGCCGAAGTCGGATGCTTAACCGACTGAGCCACCTAGGTGCCCCTATCAGTTTTATTTTTTTATCAAAGCATAGTTGACACAATGTTACATTAATTCTAGGTATAGCAACGTGATTCAACAAATTCTATATATTATGCTCACCACAAATGTAGCTGAGATTTACCAGTTTCAAAATGGAAGGATTGACCATAGTTAGTCTTTCAGGGTTGTTTCCAGCTATAAGGCTCTGTAACACTTAGAGTACATGGCCTAATCTTGCCTTGGGGAAACTTTCTTACTGGGGAAGCAAATGATAAAAACTATCATGAAGTAGCGTATGATTAAGTGTGATGCCTAAAAGAGCAAAATTGGAATTGTTATACTTGGAAAACTGGATTTTGTTTTAAGTGATAGACTTGGAGAGAAAACTCTTCTTGGCAAAATAGAAGAATGGCGTCTGGCATAAGCCTGCCATTTTAAAAGGATTGTTAGGACAGGCTTGGCTAAAAACAATTTTTGCTGGGAAGTTGTGGAAAATGAATTTCAGTTGGTATGGTAGGATCTGACTTGGGCAAGTCTGAAAGATTGAGCAGAGAAATTTAGACTGACCTCTATAGGCAAGAGGAAGCTACCGAAAGTTGTGTAGTAAGGAATGCTATGATAACAATACAGTCAGTCTGGCAATAACATACAGAATCTACATTTGCAATGGGGCACCTGGGTGGCTCAGTTGGGTAAGCTGCCGACTTCAGCTCAGGTCATGATCTCACGTTTCAAGCCCCACATCTGGCTCTGTGCTGACAGCTCAGAGCCTGGAGCCTGCTTCAGATTCTGTGTCTCCCTCTCTCTCTGCCCCTCCCCCACTCGTACTCTGCCTCTCTCTCTCTCAAAAATAAATTAAAAAATACTAACCTGTAAGAATCTACATTTGCAGGAGAAAAGGAAGGAATGGAGGTGTTAAGGACAGCTAAGGTTTTTGGAGGATCTGCTGAATGTAAAGGATCATATTCTATGTTGTAGGCAACACCAGCCTGTGATACGGTGTACCAGGAAGAGGAATCAGCATATGGTATAGACACACTAAATTTGAAATAATGAGTTACAATTAAAACGAGGGCAGGGATAAAGAAAAATAAATGTAAGACAATTTTTGAATTCTAACTAGGACTTGGTATGTTACTAAAGGAAGAGCAATCAAATATAACATGGATACATGAAATTGGTGAAACTGGTGATGGCAATAATGATGAAAAAGAACTTAAGAGGGAAAGATGTTAGGGGAGAAGAAAATGAGTACATTTTTATAAGGTCTGTCAAAGGCAGTATTTTAGGAAAATGAAGGACATCTTAAATTACCGATTCAAGATTCCAGTGTTAAATATTTATGTCTCACTGTATTTTGTACACTAGAAAGGACTATTTTTAAACTTAGTTACTATTCCTTGATAGTTCTTAAACACACACAAGTGGTTAATGCCAACATCCAAATCATAAAAAGGACATTTTTTTTGCATAAATTACTAAGTATAAGTATTTGCTAAGCTCCTACATACCCAGGTTTGCTACCAGAGCCAAAAATTCTCATCAGCACATATTCTAAGAAACACATTCTAAGAAAGGTGTAGATAGATTTCTTCTTAACTTCCCTCTCCTTGATTTTTTTCTAACTCCTGTGTTTACTTCTCAATAACCTAGTGCTCTCCAAAACAGTTCTTTCTTGACCTTTCTTAAATATTCCACTCTGCATTTTATCAACTCCAGTGGGAAAGAACCAGCAATATTTTAAAATCTTTTTATAAAGACAAATAACAATTTTTTAAAATGCTTATCTTTTTCTTTTTTCTTTTTTTGAAAGAGAGTGAGCACAAGTTGGGGAGGGGCAGACAGAGGGGGACAGAGGATCTAAAATGGGTTCCATGCTGACAGCAGCAAGCCTGATGCGGGTCTCGAACTCCTGAACCATGAGATTATGACCTGAGCCAAAGTAAGATGCTCAACCTACTGAGTCACCCAGGTGCCCTGAAACCAGCAATATTTTACATAGAGATATGACCTTACCAATGTGCTGTATAATCAGAATTTCTACTCAGAAATTTCTACCTAAATTCTAGTCTCTTGCTGGCTTGAAAAGTTGATACTCAGGGCATTATGTGAAATTAAGCAACATTCATCTCCACATATGTTTCTATTTTTTTAAATTTTTTTTTAATGTTTATTCATTTTTGAGAGACAGAGAATGCAAGCACGGGTGGGGCAGGGAGAGAGGGAGACACAGAATCTAGAGCCCTCTCCAGGCTCTGAGCTGTCAGCACAGAGCCCAGTGCAGGGCTTGAACTCACAAACCATGAGACCATGACTGAGCTGAAGTCAGATGCTTAACTGACTGAGCCACCCAGGTGCCCCTCCACATGTCTTTCACTTACTATAGGCAGGCAGAATCCTTAACAATCATGGTATTCTTGGGAATCTCTTTATCATATGGTCCATTATTTGTATGGAATCTGACAGCCCCATGGGCAAGAACCTGGAACTTCCCCATGAGACAGCATCATCACATGCAGATAAATTTAATGGATTTGGAGTTCCATGAAAAAGTCAAAATGAAAAACAAGGCAATGGATCTCCTGAGAGAATGTTGCCACATGAGATGAGGGGGGAAAAAGCTAGTCTGGGTAGATTATTCTCAGAAGAAGCTCCCAGGGGCTGACCCATTCCTTTTCACATCACCAAATAATGAAAATGCTTCCCTCTGGCAAGAGATAGAATCCTGTACAGGGGATCTGGTGGCAAATGGAGAGGCAATCCTGACTGTGACAGCAGAGAGGACAGAGTCCAGTGCTTCCGCGTTTGCTTCAGGCGACCATCAGCCAAAGAGTATGGACTGTAGGAGGGATTAGTATTAGTGTTGACAGAGGCCTCTGGATGGTCACCTGCAGGATATCATCAATGTTTAAGAAGAAATTAATGGAACAATAAGTGAGAGCAGAGCAGAGGAGCCACAGAACTGCCAGAGTAAATGGTTGGTGGGAAAACAGCCCTTTTTGTATTTACAGAAAGTCCTAACAAGAAAACAGTTCTGCTCTCAGCAAATGGGTGACTCTTGATTGTCTTGAAGAACAACCTGTTGAGATGACTTTCCCCCTCCCTGTGTGGGGGCTGAGCTAATGCTTCACAACTGTTGCCCCTCCTACTTGAACACTTAAATCTACATTGCGTACTTTATTCTTTCTGATCCTATCCAGAAACCCAACTACCATCTATATATCCAAGCCTAAAAACATTCAGACACTCAGAAAACCTACCCTTACTTTTTATTAAAACCAGAATACCGGCACTTTACAACTCGGTCTGAGGTTAGAGTTAGTGTGACTATAACATAATTAAATTGGGTTTATTAAGTCATATGAGGACATTAATCTTATTCCTTTAGAGTCCTGGCATATAATTAGCAGACTTTTTCTGGGTTCGTCTGCTACAGTGTCCTTCTGTTAAATATCAACCATAGCTCATGTTTACCTTGTCTCTGTGTTTTTATTACTTCAACTATCAGGGCTGTAAGTTACAAATGCACATTCGTTTGTGCGGCTTTCATTTTGAATAAAAATGCTTAGCTTAAGTCAATGAAACACTAATAGTTGCAATAAAATTTTACATTAATTGAATGCTGTGATGGCCATCTTTAAGCCGTTTAAGGAATCCTCATTTGCTATTGTTTGTATTAATTGCTTGTTCGTGAAACACTAAATTTCTTCAGAAATTGTGGCTACGTGATGGATGTAGTTTTCATCATGTAAAGCTGAGTTTTCAGGTTACAGGACTGAGACTGGGAGAAGGTAAAAAATGATGATTTATATCATTTTGTATTCTATTTTTGAACTGCTTTCTTTCCTAAAAGCAAGACTTCCTAAAAGCAAGATTTATACTCCTTTCTCCAACTGAGGTAGCAGATAAAAGTTATCTAAAAATAAAACAAACTCCTACCTTGAGGTGAAACAGGTTTTCTACACACACACACACACACACAGGTTTTTTTCGGGCAACATAATCTAGTTATGGTCATTTTAGTAACAAAGACTGTGCAACTAGCTCCACAAAAAAGAAGGGGAAATATATTTTCTTATAAAGATAGCAGGCAATTGTATCCAAAGATAAGTGACATAGTCTTATAGGGATTGAAACTAAGTAGTAGGAAATCAAAGGTTCACTTTTCATTTCTTAGAAGCTGCATGATCTCCCTGATCTCATCATGTATCCCCCTTGCTCTTTTGTCTTTTTCCTTAATTTATTATTTCTATTCTTTAATAGTCTCAGCTTGTGGGTAACTTTGGCTTGTCAGGGCACCAATCTCACTCTTGACTCTGTTTCATAAATTTTCTGTTTTTTCCCCAGATATGACCTCATAAACTATCTGTTTCAAAATCCCTAGATAACTGATGCTTGCTTCTGGTTTTTAATTCAAGTTCCCAATGAAGCCATCTAATTGACTCATTTTTTTTTTTAAGCCAGACCACAGATTTTTCTTAGGTCAGGTGTACATACTTGAGGAGGGGTGCTGAAGTGACAAGGAGTCTTGTGATCTGAAAACCTCTTAGCAGGTGTTGGGGGTTGAGTTCTCTGAAAAAGGTATCAGCAGAACTGGCATCTGAAAATGTAACCTCTAACAAAACCGCTGGTTTCCGCATTAGCCCATTTTCCCAGCCACGGATGAGGGCAAAGTGATGCAGTAGGAAAAGCACCTGGTTTGGTGATCTACAGACCTAATGTTCCTGGGGCCAAATTATTTATACATTGAAGTGACAATACCGCGTCAGTGATGAATAATATGTGAAAATCTTTTTTTTTTTTTTTAATATGTGGAAATCTTAGCATGATTTTGGATCACCTTTTAAGTACTCAATGGAAAGTAATTTTCTTGCTTTTCCTTCTGTTTCCTAAAACCTCAAACTCTAAATTAGGGAAAATAACTTCGGCAACTCATATTTTACCCCTTAAAAGAAAAAGTAAGAGTTAAAAAAAAATAGGTATGTGATTAGTTTTTCTAGATTTTAGCATACATTTTTAATGTAGCTGTACCATGTTTATAGCTTCTTAAAATTCTCTATGGCTTTAATATCTTCCATTTCCATACTGGTTTGTATAAGTATTTTCATGAACTAGTCCTATGTAATTTTACAACAACTCTGAGGAAAAGCAGTATTGTCATATTAGAAATGAGCAAACTAAATCTCATTTTATTTTATTTTAATGTTTATTTTTGAGAGAGAGAGCGAGCCGGAGAGGGGCAGAGAAAGAGAGGGAGACAAAGAATCTGAAGCAGGCTCTAGGCTCTGAGCTGTCAGCACAGAGCCTGACACAGGGCTCGACTCACAAACTGTGAGATCATGACGTGAGCCAAAGTCATACACTTAACTGACTGAGCCACCAAGGCGCCCTATAACTCATTTTAAATATATGACCCAGGGGCACTTGAGTGGCTCAGTCGGTTAAGAATTCAACTTTAAAATCTTGACCTGTCTACTCTGGTGAATTAATTTTTGTGAGTCAGAAAAGGAAGCAAGAAAGCCACCTCAGACTATTGGGTCATGGTGATGAGAGGTGTAGTGGTGGGCTTGTAGCTGGAGAGATGAGTTATTAAGGATATATTTAAAGTTAGATTGGGAAGACTGGGTGGGAGAGCATGGGAAATAGAAAAATCAAGAGCTTATGCTCAGATGACCGTTTAGATACTGCCTGTTTGTCATGCCATGTATTGACATGGAGAAGACCGTTTGTCTTGCATAGGATTTCCATGCAGAGATATGTTTTCTCAGTGATTCTCCAGAAGTTAGTTTTTCTGCATCCAAAATTTTATTTCAAGTTTTATTTTGAAAGAGAGAGAGCACATGGGGGAGTGGAGGGAGGGCAGAACAAGGAAGAGAGAGAGAATCTCAAGCAGGCTCTACACCGACAGCATGGAGCCGGATGCGGGGCTCAATCCTTAGAAACTGTAACATCATGACCTGAGCTCAAACCAAGAGCTGGATGCTTAACTGACTGAGCCACCCAGGCCCTCCTGCATCCAAAGTTTTAAAAATAAGTTGAGAAATTGGGAACATGAGATTGAAAAGTGTTATAATTCTCTTGAAAGAATTAAAGCCTAACAATCAATGTAGAGACATTCCTGTTTGAAGGAAACCACTGATGTCCAGTTGAAAGCAAGGACAGGAAATGCTAATGTTCAGAGTCAAAGGTTAAAACTGACATTTCTGAAAACAAGCACAGAGATGCTTCAGAGAGAATCAGTGACGGCTCCAACAAACAGTTTTGATCATAGCTGCTTCTATGTTATATGCTCATAGTGTTCCTGTCTTCTGCCCTTGGTGACTCATTTCTGCTAATAGATATTAGTAAGTTTACATGCATGGTATGCTTTATACAAATCTTTTAACAGTGTTTCAAGAAGTAACACATTTTAGAAATAGTACTTTAAACCTTGGTAGGAGATCTAAATATAATTTGAAAACTAGCCAATGTTTGCTAGTGTCTTCCAGTTTGTGAATATTTGCTATAAGGCTAAAATTTTTGTAAATGCTACTTAAAATATTTTAAAGAAGTAAGCATTTTATTATCATAAAGAGTAAAGAACATGAAGAATGCTAGAAGTGGTTTATGAATAACCTATGATTGAGAGAATTCTCACTTCTTGTTCCCACACCCCAAAGATTGATATCTGTTGGGAATGTAGAATCACATGTATTTCAAGTAACCCCTACCATTTTCTTGCCTCAACAGTACCGAGCAGTACTCAGTTGATTTTTCTGTCCCCTCTGCCTTCATTTCTCATCTGTAGCTACTTTTCTCTTTGATAATTGACAGAGCTATTTCTATCATCACTAACACTGATCTTGTTTCAAAAGATGCTATAACCTTTTCCAGAGGGGAAGAGAAAGGACCTCATTCTCTCACAGGGATAAATTTGCTTATAGCACCTCTAGAAATTTCTCATTTATTATGCACTTTATCTTAGAAGCCCCTTGAGCTGCTAGGGCTGCACTCTTTTGTGCTATATAAACCACTTCCTTCTTGTCCTTGTCCCAGACTGGATGTCACAGACATTCAGAGCTTGTTTAGGAATAAATGGGTTTAGCCATTTTCTCACTGGTAAGGTTCAGTGAGAACCTGGCATGGTTTCTCATGCCAGAAGACCTCCCTTGTGGACAACATCTTCTGTTTAGACAAGTCCTGAAATGCCAGATTTCATAGCTTTGTTTGTGTCCTTAGTATGGAACTCTCATCTATGTTGGAAAAATGATGAGCAATCTTCTTTTAATAAGGCCATGTGTGTTAAAAATTGTTTGTAAGTCATTTTTTATTGAAATTATTATTGAATCTCTTGAAGAAAATAAAACCTAACAATTTTTATATAAACCTAACCATAGATGAAGCAGAAGAATGCCAATGATGAAACTAGTATTCCTTTTTAACCCATTACATGTTAAAATAGCCACACAAACACAAGCATTCAGTCTTTAATCTGTTAAAATTCAAAAAGTATATTCATGTGCATTATCTCCTTTCATTCTCAGAGGGGGGAAAACCCAGAAGGCAGTACTATTATAATTCCCAATCTTCAGATGTTGAAACTGAAGTTCAGAGTCAAAACAACTTGATCAAGTTTGTACAACAGATTCCTGGCAGTGAAGGGGCTCTAGTTAATTCAATGCAGTCTTGGGGCACCTGGGTGGCTCAGTCGGTTGAGCGTCCGACTTCGGTTCAGGTCAGGATCTTGCAGTTGGTGAGTTCGAGCCCCACGTCGGGCTCTGTGCTGACAGCTCAGAGCCTGGGGCCTGTTTCAGATTCTGTGTCTCCCTCTCTCTGCCCCTTCCCTGCTCTGTCTCTCAAAAATGAATAAACATTAAAAATTTTTTTTACTTGAATGCAATCTAACATTTAATAACTTCACTATAAGTATCAGCATTTAATGGCACCCTGATAGGTACTGGAAATACCAAGATAAATAAGATGAACCTAAATCTCCTGTAATCTTAACTATTTTTTCACAGTTTTTTTTTTCTGTGCTGAGAAGTAAAGGTCAAACCATGTGATGTGGGGAAAACATCAGTTGGGTCTATTGCCATCACTCTTTCTGGTTTCTGGACCAGTACCTGATGCTCAAGGGCATCCTGGATCCTGAAGGCCAGCCTAATCCATGTGAGGGCTGCATCCACTCAGCCAATTCTTGACAATGACCATTACAGTGGTCCTCATTTTGTTAGAAGAAATGTGCCAGGTTATTCTTTCCTCACGTTTCATTATCCTCTCTTGTAGCAGTTTCATACTGATGGACTGACTGATTTGTGTATTTTTCCCATTAATCTTTTTTGATGTATATGTGCATGTAGGCTGTGTTTGAAATTATACCAAAAGCCAGATTCAAAGGAATAGAGCTTTTCTGAGGCTCATGGCCTGATGTTATTCATTACTGCCATAGATGTTGGTTATTTTACTGTGCACCCCCTTTGAATATAAAATAAACTGACACCTTTTTTTCAAATAATCTCTTGATTTATATTCCACAGCAGAGATGTTTTCTGTGTACTCATAGTGAAATTCTAGGTATTTGTCTATTTATGACAGATACTTGTGGAATTTGGATCGAATGACATTTAGCAATTGAATTATCCCATTAGAATGATAATATCACAGTGTTTTATATTTCCATTTTTTGTCCATTTAGGTAAAGCTTTGAAAAGCAATAACAGGTGATTTCAGAGAAGAGAGAAGTCAAGGATGTATGCCCTGTCTCTATCACTGCTAGGCTTCAGGTGGCAATATTTGTGCCCTTCTACTGAAGTCCATAGCTCCTGTTGGGCAATCCTCTCCTAAAGCTTTTATTCCTCAGTTTCTGGTAGTTCTTTCTCTTTACCAACTCAAACAAAATGGAGACAAGGTCTTCAAACTTGAATTGCCTTCAGGATACCAACATCCTTTCTTGGTTTCCTTTGCTAATCTGTTGTATGTAGTCCCTTCAGTAAGTTGTCAGATCGTCTTTGTTGAACATGCCATCTATTTCCTGAACAATACAGGCTCCTACTCATTTTGTGTTTCTGTGGAAATAGAAGCACAAGAGGATTGAGACTGGAGTTCTAGAATGATAGCCTATTAGCATTGGAAAGGAGTTTCACACACATATGCATGATGAAAAGGAGACTCAGACAGAAGGTATTCTGTCCAAGTCATACAGCAAATTAGCTGAATAGAGGAGACATAGCCAAAGTCTTCCAAGTCAAAGTTTTTTGTTTGTTTTTTAACCTTAACATCTATATTTGATCATCCAGAATCTAAATAGGAGATGAGTTCACAGGGATATGAATTTCCTATGTCTTATGTTTTTAAATGTATTTTTTGAGGAAGATTCATATAAACAGTGAAAATATAAATAAGATAGAAGGAAGACCAACATTTGAGGAATATATTGTAAGAACACTGATAATTGAATTTTAAAATTTCAGTCATTAGAAATATTCACTCCCACCAGACTGGGAATTAAAAGGCAAGGGATTCCAGCTGATATAACCCATATGCATCAATTTTCTGGGGCACATGGCAGGGGTAAGAAGTGGGGAGAAAGGATCTGAATAACATATAAGGAATATTCAGCTCCAGGTTATCCTACTGAAAGATGGAAGGGAAAGCTGGATACAGTGATGACTAAACAATGCTCTGTGGCAAATCTTCCTCTTATGGATTTCAGCTGACATGTCCACAATGACTATAACATCTGGAACCTTATCAGGGGAAGTTATTCTTCAGAGAATGGAGAGGGTGGTGAAAAGGGGGAGTGGAAATAATTTATTGAATCTTTCCAAAATCCTTCATTTTATATATAATCCATCACTTCCCACTTGGTAAGAACAAATACTCTGAAGATTGCTATCATAATGGAAATATTTTACTTTCCCTGTGTTTTCCCCTTATAATGAAGTGAATGTAAAAATGATCAGAACAGGATAATTTTGTAATGAAGAAAAAACTCCATGGGGCATACTTTCCCATCTGTAATTATTTCACAAATGTCTGTTTTGCATGAAAAACAACACAGTTGTAAGGCATGCAAAGCTGTGGTAATGACCAGCTATATTTCCATAAAAGCAGATGCCAAGAAAGCACAGTAAGGAAGTAAAACCAAATTGAGCTTATGATGAACACTGAAACTGGACTGTCTACTTTAGAAACAAATGAGCATATTGTGTAAAGTAAATGAATAAATATGCACATAGTTAACCATAGCTTATACCAGAGAGCTAATTCTCCAGAAATTTCTTTATTTCTATGTTTAAGTTTGTTGGCTTAACTAGAAAATGCTGTTATTTTAAATATAGATGCCTCAGAAGATCTTTTATGATAGGGTTTTCAATATACTCAAAATTGAGTGTATACTATAATGCTTGTAGAGTTGTAAGAGATGTCTTAACTGTTAATTTTGGGAGAAGCAATATGTGGTTTCAAATCAAGTGGGTGAGCAAAATGAAGATTGGAAGAAATTGATTACCTCTCGCATTTCTTTATTTCCCAGGCAACATTCATTGCTTTGCTGCTGTACTTTAGCTAAAAGTCATCTGATCTCTAAAACAACCTTTCTTTATGTTGTGAAATAAGCAGGAATTGAAATTTGGTTAACCCTCTGCCGAACTAAGGTGGCTGGTGGCAAGTAGCATTCAATATGGTATAGGAATTCTGTTCAGGGACAGAGGATTTCATAAAGAATACCAACCAGCACCCCACTGCGTTACATACCTGGGTTTGTGCGAGAACCCCACTTGCGGTCGCCTTAGATTTCATCTGAGGAAATACAGTGATGTTTTGCTGTTAATAACACGTTAGAGTTAGCATTCCTACCTTCATAGAATCCCTTCATATTCATAATTTACACTTGTAAAATAAGTAGGGTGGAGTTTATTTCATTCATTTGAAAGAAACAAAGTCATGGATATGTTCCTAAGTGGTAAGACTCTTTACTCAATGATTCTGACTTGATTCCAGGTAGTTGTTCATCCATTTACATGTTCTTCTCCTCAACCTTCTTTTATGCTCAACCTGTGAACGTAATGATGTATATAGCATTTTATATATGAGGAAAATGAGGCTCAGAGAAGGAAGGTCATTTTCCCAGTCACTAAGCCTGGGAACCCACACATGGGCCTGGCTCCCTCATGGATTCCTTTATTCAATGTCACACAAAATATTAACAGTAGCAAAAACACCTTTCCTTTGATAACCAGAATAAAACCACAAAACATGGGTACAAAAAGCAATATTATCCATATGGTAATTACTCATTTTATATTTTCCCCAAATTCCTGGTATCTTATGGCTTTCTCTTAATGCCTCTGACTTTCCAAACTTTAAGATTTCCAACTATCCATATTTAAATTAAGTAAGACCTGTAACAGTACTCTGCTCTTTTTTATGTGTTTGGATTAGAAAAAAGAAAATCCAATGGTAAGAATTTTTAAAACATTATTCAAAAAGATCCCTTCTGAATTTTATCACAGAAACCAATTGTTAGCTACTATTAATATGCTAAATATCCTATTCTAATCAATTGCAGAAAACTGAGACTTTGGGTCACTTATTTATGAAACCTGCTTTAGATTTATTATAACATGGTCTCTAGCCCCATCATATCTCTTAAAACAGATTTCTATATTTAAAAAGAATTATGTTAACTACAAAAAGGCAAATCCTTTTTCCTAACCCAAAAACCCATTGCAGAACTCTTGCATGCCATTAAGACACTATATTTTATTGGCTTCTTAGAATCACATTTGTTACTCTTTCATGCATCGAAAGGCTAAGAATTACTGGCAATGGAATATTTCAAGGAAAACATATTCTTTGCAAACCATTGATGTAGACCTTGTGTGCAAATTATATATTGGAACTAAATCATATATATATATATATATATGTATATATATATATATATATATATATTAGTATTATACTTGGTTAATGTGATTTCCAGTGTATAACTTGTTATAAAATTCATTATCCCATAAAATGCTTAATAATAATATAAAAAATTAATAACTATTTCAAATATCAGACATAATTGTACCAAATTGTTTTTTTTTTTTTTTCCTGATCACAGATCTAGAATATCATTCTGTTTCCATTAGTTAGGTATGTCATGGAATTTGGGTAAAGGTAATGTACTCTTCTTCTAGGACTAGCCCCCCAAAACCACCTCTAAAATGGTCTTCCCCAATTTTTTGCTTGAGCAGTAGACTTCATGGTCCTAATGGAGGGTGATGATGTAAGATGGGGAGCTTGGGTCTCTTAATCGTGGTGTGTGAGGGCATCTGCTATCACATGAATTACGTTGTTGGTGAGTGTGACAAACTGTAT
This sequence comes from Leopardus geoffroyi, assembly GCF_018350155.1. Classification (NCBI taxonomy): domain Eukaryota; kingdom Metazoa; phylum Chordata; class Mammalia; order Carnivora; family Felidae; genus Leopardus; species Leopardus geoffroyi. The sequence continues at coordinate 142,774,408 of NC_059331.1, read as the reverse complement.
TGCATTCACTGTTGTGATTTTGGAGTATATGCTTTAGAAGTTCAGTTACTTCTTCCAAATATATTCTCAAAGTTCCAAATAATTGGGTTCTACCCAATATGTTGGTATATTTTCATATTCTATTCTCTAATTGTGCTGCATACAAGTATACTTCTAATTTAAAAGTCATATTGAATCCTTACAACAGTGTTCCGTCTGGTTATGTGACATCTTCATGTTCGTAGCAAAAAAGGAAGCGGTTTATGCAATCATCTATGTACAGCCTATCTTCTTACATTTTCATCTACTATTCAAATGACAGAATACTAACTCCAGTTTTTGCCACACTAACTGCAATTTCTTTAAAACACTTGCCTGACCAAACAATTGTATTTATAGATCACCTAGAAGATTTTACCTGAAAAATAGGATGTGTCTCTTTCTGTTCAGTCTCGTGTTTTACAGCATCTTTCATTCTCTTATCTTACAATATTCCATACTTGATATACTCAGCTCTTACACCTATGGATCCTACTTCTAAATAACATTGTGGTAGTTCTTGAAGTATCTTGAGACTTCCAGTTTAAAAAGGAAAAAAAAAAACCCTTATTTTCTATATTGATCTCATTTTTGATTTGTCTTCTATCTGGCCTTTCTAAGTGATAAAGATTTGAATGCATTAATGACATTTTCCTGTTAATACAATGGCAATGCTGGTTTTCAATTAATACTTTCTTATGGATTTTGCACTAGCTTTCCTCTCTGAGACAGATGACACTAAGCTTTGAGTTTTGTATTTCTTTAACAGAAGCCTATGAATTTTAGTCCTCTTCAAAATGTGCCTTAAAATTTTGGCCAGAAGACCAAACGTGGCCATGGTTCATTGTCATAATTCTCATTATTTTGGCATGTAATAATTATAAAACTGTGTATCTGTATATACAGTATAAACTGTATATTTTATACTTTCCTCCTTTTCTAATTATGCCAACCTGTTTGGACTGTTGGATGCACATATTCTAGGGAATAGCTTCTAAGAGAGGAAAACATCACACAGTACTGCAAGCAGGTTGAAAAAGGGTAATATGAACATGTTTTGGGTTTTCTCTCTCTCTCTCTTCTGTCCATACTGATTCCACTATCTAGGAGTTCAGTACAGTCTGAGCACCAGCTTCTGGGCCGGCAGTATGTTGGAGTTAAAGCTCATCTACGAAGGCTTAACTACAGGAGAAAGTACGTTTGGAGCATCAGTTGTGGCAAATCAGCTCACTATTAGTCTCTCAAAGATATCCTTAGATAGACCTCAGATTTGTTATTTTATGCATTTGGGATACTTGGAATGAAGAACTTAGGTCCTCACATATTTCAGATAGTTCAAAAGAACTCTCTGGTTACCACATTAAAAATGGAGATGGATAAGTATGGAGTTTGGGCATTGGTGGACCCAGCCAAAATGTGAACACACTGGGAACTGGAAACAGGGAAGACAGGTATGATGCCTAAATGCATTAGAAGTGAGATCCAAGCAATAGTCTTCTTGGATAGTGCCTGACATGGGCAATAGGGAACTCTGAAGAGTGATTCTAAATGTCAGCCTGAAGGCAAGAGCCAGGGTATCCGCCTTCAAATCATTTGGAAATCATTTTAATAAGGATTCCCTGCCCTCACAACCAGAGATTTTTATTCACTATGTATGGAATAGGGAGAGAGAATCTGCATTTTAATAAAAATGTAATGACTGGTCTAAAGAGCTGGAAAGCATGTTTGCTAAGCATATCATCCATATAAAAGAATAGGACTGTGATGGACAGGATACCCCCTAACCGTTTATGTTGCCAAAGTGATAGAATGTGTCCCAGGAAAACAGAATTTTGGATGTGGTGTTTTAATAGTTGATTTTGCTTCATATCTATATACTAAAGGAATCAGTTTTATAAATGACACAAAGAGTTAAGAAATGTTGATGCATACGATGCCCCTATATGTACTCCTATTTGTCTTACTTTTAGCTTTAATAACCGTTAGATAAAACAGTATTTTGCTTTACGGTTTAAATTATTAAATGTTAACAGACCGCTGAAATAAGGAATTGGGAGTCAGGATTTTGTTCACTTATCTCTTAGTGGATGATGTGAATCTGACAGACCATGGCATTTTTTGGTCTCATTGATTCTCTCTTTAAAGATTTCTCAGTTGCCTTAATTCCTAAGCTCTATTGCTTTCTTCTTGCAATGACATTTAGTTTCACAAGTGGAAAGTTTTTACTTTGTTATAAATGTTCCATTATTTGCTTGACTATGTTGTAGGTTTTATTAGTTAGGTTGTTTTATTAAGTCTTAATTCTCATGATAGAACTTTTGGAAGCTTTTAGACTTCTGCTTCTGTCTCCTACCCCACCCCCTTTTCCTTATTTTCTGCTTTCTCTTTCCTTCCTGCTCATTTTTTCAAAAAAAAAAAAAAAACTTTTAATGTTTGTTTATTTTTGAAAGGGACCAAGCATGAGCGTGGGAGAGGCAGACAGAGAGGGAGACACAGAATCCGAAGCAGGCTCTAGGCTCTGAGCTGTCAGCACCGAGCCTGACGCAGGACTTGAACTCATAAACCTTCAAGCCACGAGATCATGACCTGAGCTGAAGTCAGCCACTCAACCAACTGAGCCATCCAGGAGCCCTGCTTTCTGCTCATTTTTTTTTCTCTTTATTACTACTTACATGTATAACAAATTGCCTTTAAACTTGATATACAACAATGAATGAAGATGTCCCTTAAGGCTCTTATTCTCAAGTGAGTAAGATAAAATAGTTGCATAAAAAATTATTAGATGAAGGAGTTTATAATAAACGTGTAATAGGCCCAGCCTTAGCTGGAATCAATATATGGTTGGGCTTATAAAAGAAATATTTGCTTGAGGGACAAAGAAGCCTCTGAAAAATAACTCCCAAGTGCAATGAAAGCAGGCTTGGTTACATTGAGTTGGAATTTAACCCAGTTGGAAGATAATGGTGCTACTAAATACTACCAGGTATTTTTCATCATATCCCTGCATAATGTTTCAGCTACAGTTGAGACCTAACTTTACAAAGAAATATGCTTCAAAGAGCTGATTTGGGACACTGGTTAACAACGTAAATACCATGGCAAGATGGAGAAGAGAGAATCCATTGTTTGTCTGCAGTTTGCCTTATCCTCTTGTTTAGGGGAGAAGGGAATATTTGACAAGAACTAAGAGCGCTGAACATATGTGAACAATTGTTACAATCTTCCTGCTTCCGTGTCTTAAGTTATTTCCCATGCATATCACAATTTTTCAAAATTCTTGGAATAGGAATGGCCAATGATATAGGAGCCATCAGGAAACCTTAGAAATTAAGTATAGTGGTTATCATATATCTTTAGGACATGATTGGTTATGGGCTGACAACTAGGAAAATCCAAGTGTAAAGCAAAGGTACATACATGTGCTATTAGGCATCACTGAGTTAATGTTTCTGTGCAGTTTAACACAGTTTGTCTCATCACTGCCTCTATCTGCAAGATCTTTTTGAATCAAAGTACATAAAGTGAGATCAGGAACTGGGATCTGAATATTGTCTGCAAGTTGATCACTACCTTAAGTTTGGGGGAGTACTCTGATCCTAAAGTTTAATTAACATATAGTACATTCCTCTGTGACTGTGTTATAATTCAGCATAAGGTAAGGGCAGAGGAGGTCTCCAGTGGATTGAGCATTTTAGAGTGAGAATCCATATAGAGTGTTATCATTGTGGAATGGGGTTCTATGATAAATGTTATTAAATTGAGGGGTAAGTTGCTCCTCTAGGTATCAATGGGCAATGAATATATACTACCAGCTTCAGGGATGTGCATAATCCTGAGCATGTTAGGACACCAAGTAGCCATAGTCTCAAGAAGTTAAGGATCAAACGTTAACCATAGCTGTACCATAAATATATGATCAACCAATGCAGAATGCTAGAATATTCAGATTTTGTCAGGACATTATAGGTTCCTTAGAGTTCTTCACAGGATGGTGTCTCCACAGTGTTGGTATAGCTTCAAGAATGCCAGAATAACTCTGTATAAAGGAGTCAGCATGTGCTGTAGTGGGTCACCATCTCTGTTATCTACCAGACTCTGAATATTATGGGTAGATAAGATTTCCAGCAGTGCTGTGCAATGTAATATCATAAGTTGTCATCCAGCAGAAGAAGATGTATGAATGGGAGAGGCATGCGTCTCCTTCTCCCCACTCATGTAGAAACCTGGAAATTAGAGCCTCCTGGTACAACCAAATGTGTAGGACAAAGCAGAATGCTACCTCAGAGTCTCTAGTGAATGCTTCCAAATAATGAAACGTCTGTGTTGTTGGCTGTTGGTAAATGAGAATAGGTTCTGAGATTCAATTATTTCTCCATTACCTATGCCCCATTGCTTACAGCTAGAGGTCACTCTTACATGGAACAGGAAGAAATTGTCACTGTGATCTCCAGTCTTGGCCCTGTAGTGCCCTATGGACACTATTTTTGTCTGACACAAGATGCAGAGTCAATTGCAAGCTTTCACAACAAGGTTCTGAACCTGAGTTAATGTTCAAGGAGCAGACATTAGTCTTGCATGTGACAAACACACTAGAAATTAGCAAGCTGAGGAAAACCCTAGAGGTTACATCTGTCATGATTCCAGTTTCAAGTTGGCAGTCCAAAGTATGCAGCTGAGGGAGCTGGGACCAAGAAACAGAACCCTGATCCACGGCAATGGAAAAATAAATACCAGATAATGACAACTATGAGAGTAGAGCCTTAGGAAATAATATGAAGTAAGGGTATGGTACTTGCAAGACCTCCGTTCAAAGTGTTTAAAGGCTATTTCATAATGTATTCTAGAAGAGTAAATATTTTGATGCTTAAAATTTAACTCCATTTCATTTTATTAAAAATTTTTAATGTTTCTTTTTTTTAGGGTGAGAGTGAGCAGCGGAGGGGCAGAGAGAGAGAGAGAGAGAGAGAGGGAGACACAGAATCTGAAGCAGGCTCTAGGCTCTAAGCTGTCAGCACAGAGCCCAATGTGGGGCTCGAACTCATGAATTGTAAGATCATGACAAAAAAAAAAAAAGGTAGGGCGCTCAACTGACTGAGCCACCCAGGTGCCCCAAACTCCATTTAATTATAAATTTGAAAATGGAAACTTTATGTGACCCTCTGTCCCATCCTAACAATCAGGCAGCAAAAGGTTGATAAACTACAACACAATTTTAAAAACACTATCAGAGGAAGACACGAGATTCCTATATGAATTAAACTCTAGAAAGTGGTAAATCTTTCATAAAGACAAGGTGGTTAGCCCTACTAGAACTGCAAAAGGAAGAGGGATCCATTAGTTCCAGTAGAAAAGGGGCAAAGGGGGAGCAGAAACCAGCTAGCATTAAAAAACAAACAAACAAAAAAAAACTTCTAACAGTCTCCTATGAGTTTATGTCCCAGATTGGGAATCAGAGGAGCTCCTGCAAGAGAACTAGTCTGCAATCTCTTAACAACACTTACTCATGGGTATTTTTAAAAATTTGAGTAGAAGTACATTTTCATTTTTTTTTAATTTGAACTTTATTGTCAAATTGGTTTCCATACAACACCCAGTGCTCATCCCAGTCTTCTGTTAAGTTTCTCAGGTTCCACATAGGAGTGAAAACATATGGTATCTGTCTTTCTCTGTATGGCTTATTTCACTTAGCATAACACTCTCTAGTTGCATCCACATTGCTACAAAAGGCCATATTTCCTTCTTTCTCATTGCCACGTAGTATTCCATTGTGTATATAAACCACACTTTCTTTTCCATTCATCAGTTGATGGACATTTATGCTCTTTCCATAACTTGGCTGTTATTGGAAGTGCTGCTATACACATTGGGGTACAAGTGCCCCTATGCATCAGCACTTCTGTATCCCTTGGGTAAATTTCTAGCAGTGCTATTGTTGGGTCATAGGGTAGGTCTATTTTTAATTTTTTGAGGAACCTCCACACTGTTTTCCAGAGTGGCTGCACCAGTTTGCATTCCCACCAATAGTGCAAGAGGATTCGCATTTCTCCACATCCTTGCCAGCATCTATAGTCTTCTGATTTGTTCATTTTAGCCACTGTGACCAGCATGAGGTGGTATCTCAGTGTGGTTTGATTTGTATTTCCCTGATGAGGAGCGACGTTGAGCATCTTTTCATGTGCCTGTTGGCCATCCAGATGTCTTCTTTAGAGAAGTGTCTATTCATGCTTCTGCCCATTTCTTCACTGGATTATTTGTTTTTTGGGTGTGGAGTTTGGTGAGTTCTTCATAGATTTTGAATACTATCCCTTTGTCCAATATGTCATTTGTAAACACCTTTTCCCATTCTGTTGGTTGCCTTTTAGTTTTGTTGATTGTTTCCTTTGCAGTGCAGGAGCTTTTTATCTTGATGAGGTCCCCATAGTTCATTTTTGCTTTTAATTCCCTTGCCTTTGGAGATGTGCCAAGTAAGAAATTGCTGCAACTGAGGTCAGAGAGGTTTTTCCTGATTTCTTCTCTAGGGTTTTGATGGTTTCCTGTCTCACATTTAGGTCCTTTATCCATTTTGAGTTTATTTTTGAGAATGGTGTAAGAAAGATCTAGTTTCATTCTTTTGCATGTTGCTGTCCAGCTCTCCCAGCACCATTTGTTAAAGAGACTGTTTTTCATTGGATATTCTTTCCTGCTTTGTCAAAGATTAGTTGGCCATACTTTTGTGGGTCTCTTTCTGGGGTTTCTATTCTATTCCATTGGTCTATGTGTCTGTTTTTGTGCCAATACCATGCTATCTTGATGATTATAGCTTTGTAGTAGAGGCTAAAGTCTGGGATCGTGATGCCTCCCACTTTGGTCTTCTTCAAAATTACATTGGCTATTCAGGGTCTTTTGTGGTTCCATACAAATTTTAGGATTGCTTGTTCTAGTTTCAAGAAGAATGCTGGTGCAATTTTGATTGGGATTGCATTGAATGTGTAGATAGCTTTAGGTAGTATTGACATTTTAACAGTATTTATGCTTCCAATCCATGAGCACGGAATGTTTTTCCATTTCTTTGTACCTTCTTCAATTTTCTTCATAAGCTTTCTATAGTTTTGAGCATACAGATCTTTTACATCTTTGGTTAGGTTTATTCCTAGGTATTTTATGCTTCTTGGTGCAATTGTGAAGAGGATCAGTTTCTTTATTTGGCTTTCTGTTGCTTCATTATTAGCATATAAGACTGCAACTGATTTCTATACATTAATTTTGTATCCTGCGACTTTGCTGAATTCATGTATCAGTTCTAGCAGACTTTTTGTGGAGTCTGTCGGGTTTTCCACGTATAATATCATGTCATCTGCAAAAAGTGAAAGCTCGACTTCCTCTTTGCTAATTTTGATGCCTTTGATTTCCTTTTGTTGTCTGGTTGCTGATGCTAGAACTTCCAACACTATGTTAAACGACAGCGGTGAGAGTGGACATCCCTGTCGTGTTCCTGATCTCAGGGGAAAAGCTCTCAGTTTTTCCCCATTGAGGATGATATTAGCTATGGACTTTTCATAAATGGCTTTTATGATGTTTAAGTATGTTCCTTCTATCCCGACTTTCTCGAGGGTTTTTATTAAGAAAGAGTGCTGAATTTTGTCAAAGGCCTTTTCTGCATCAATTGATAGGATAATATGGTTTTTATCTTTTCTTTTATTAATGTGATATATCACATTGATTGATCTGTGAATGTTGAACCAGCCCTGCATCCCAGGAATGAATCCTACTTGATCATGGTAAATAATTATTTTTATATGCTGTTGAATTCAGTTTTCTAGTATCTTATTGAGAATTTTTGCATCCATATTCATCAGGGATATTGGCCTGTAGTTCTTTTTTTTTTTTTGCTGGGTCTCTGTTTGGTTTGGGAATCAAAGTAATGCTGGCTTCATAGAATGAGTCTGGATGTTCTCCTTCCCTTTCTATTTTTTAGAACAGCTTGATTCTGAGTGAAATGTTGCAAGGACCACAAAGTACCTGAGACATCACTACAAGCATGAAACCTACAGACATCACAATGACTCTACACCCATATCTTTCTATAATAACACCGAATGTAAATGGACTAAATGCTCCAACCAAAGGACATAGGGTATCAGAATGGATAAAAAAACCAAGACCCATCTATTTTCTGTCAACAAGAGACTCATTTTACACCTGAGAACACCTTCAGATTGAAAGTGAGGGGTGGAGAACTATCTATCATGCCACTGGAAGTCAAAAGAAAGCTGGAGTAGCCATACTTATAGCAGACAAACTAGACTTTAAAGGCCGTAACAAGAGATGAAGAAAGGGCATTATATAATAATTACAGGGTCTATCCATCGGGAAGAGCTAACAATTGTAAAATTGCATGTCTATGCGCATGTCTATTTGAGAGCCCCCAAATATATAAAACAATCACAAACATAAGCAACCTTATTGATAAGAATGTGGTAATTGCAGAGGATGTTAATACTTACAACAATGGATAGATCATCTAGACACACGGGCAATAAAGAAACAGGGCCCTGAATGATACATTGGATCAGATGGACTTGACAGGTATATTTAGAACTTTGCATCCCAAAGCAACAGAATATACTTTCTTCTTGAGTGCACATGGAACATTCTCCACGATAGATCACATACTGGGTCACACAACAACCCTTCATAAGTATATAAGAATTGAGATCGTACTATGCACACTTTCAGACCACAATGCTATGAAGCTTGAAATCAACCACAGGAAAAAGTCTGGAAAACCTCCGAAAGCATGAGGTTAAAGAACACCCTACTAAAGAATGAGTGGGTCAACCAGGCAATTAGAGAAGAAATTTAAAAATATTTGGAAAATACAACAATCCAAATGCTCTGGGATGCAGCAAAGGCAGTCCTGAGAGGAAAATACATTGCAATCCGGGCCTATCTCAAGAAACAAGAAAAATCCCAAATACAAAATCTAACAGCACACCTAAAGGAAATAGAAGCAGAACAATTAAGACACCCCAAACCCAGAAGAAGAAGAGAAAAAATAAAGATCAGAACAGAAATAAACAGTATAGAATCTAAAAAACCTGTAGAGCAGATCAATAAAACCAAGAGTTGGTTTTTGGAAAAGATAAACAAATTGATAAACCTCTAGCCAGCCTTCTCAAAAAGAAAAGGGAGTGACCCAAATAGATAAAATCATGAATGAAAATGGAATTATTACAACCAGTCCCTCAGAAATACAAGCAATTATCAGGGAATACTATGAAAGATTGTATGCCAACAAACTGGACAACCTGGAAGAAATGGACAAATTCCTAAGCACCCACACACTTCCAAAACTCAAGCAGGAAGAAATAGAAAGTTTGAACAGACCCATAACCAGCAAAGAAATTGAATCAGTTATCAAAGATCTCCCAACAAATAAGAGTCCAGGACCAGATGGCTTCCCTGGGGAATTCTACCAGACATTTAAAGCAGAGATAATACCTATCCTTCTCAAGCTGTTCCAAAAAATAGAAGTACATTTTCAAAAGAGATCAAGAAAGGAGAGCTGAGAAAGATCTCCCAGGAGGCATGTGAGGCTTCACCTAAGCACAAGATCCTTTTCCCTAAAACAAGGTACAGGGTAAAAGAAGACCTGAGAGACCACCCATAAGGCAGACTCCAGGTTCTTTTTATTTCAGGGTCTCTCCTTTTTCTTCTTTTTATGCCCTTAGGGTTCTCAGAGATTCCTAGATCTGTGGTTTGGTGTCTGACATTAACTTGTGGAAATTCTTAATCATTATTGATTTATTTATATATTTCTTCTCCTTTCTCTTTCCTCCTAATATTCCCATTACACATAGGTTACACAATTGTAGTTGTCTTGGGAATTGTCTTGTTTTTTCAGTAGTTTTTCATAGCCTTTTGGCTTTTGAGTTTTCTGTTGATAAATCCTCTAGGTCGGAGATGCTTTCCTTGGTTGTTTCCAATTTACTAATTTGCCCATTAAAGGCATTCTTCATTTTGTTACAGTGTTTTTGATATCTAGCATTTCTTTTTAGTTCTTTCTTAGGATTTCCAGCTCTCTACTTACATTGTCCATCTATTCTTGCATGCTAATTTACCCATTAGAGCTCTTAGCATATTAATCATAGTTGTTTAAATTCCCAGTCTGATAGTTCCAACAACTCTGCCATATCTGGTTCTGGTGCTTGCTCTGTCTTTTCAAATTATGTTTTGTTTAGTTGTGGTTTGGGTTTTTTTTTTTTTTACTTTTTGCTATACTTTGTAGTATTTTCTTGATAGCCAGGAACATAGAGGCTCAAAGGAATTGCTGCAAATAGGCCTTTAGTAATGTGGTAAGGCGGGGGTGGTGGGTAAAGGAAGCTACAATACTGTGGTTTGGTCTCCATCTTTTAGTGACCCTTGCCTCTGGACTATGCACTTCACATGTGTTTCTCCAGTAACCCCCCCCCCAAGTTGGAGAGGATGGCTGGGTTGAGTGGGGGAATTATTTCTCTTTATACCACTTGGAAGACTAAAGCCAGCTGGAGTTGGATATTTCTCTTCCCCAGGTGAGTTAGGTTCTGATAATACCCCAGCAGGTTACGATCTGGTTAACTAGTTTCCCCTGAGGTCAGGCTTTTTCAAAAGAATAGAATAGTGTATTTCAAAATGGCTCCCTTTCCTTCTCCCTGCTATAAATGTGAGAGGACTTTACCTGAAATTTACTGTGGAAACTTCATCAAGTTCCTGGAGATAAATTTTAGAGTATTTTTGTGGCTCCCCCTCAGACTAGGTCCTTCTGAAGTTTTTAACTCTCAGAATTGTCCACACTGGGCCTCTAGCAGTTTATCAATTATAGTTCAAGTGTTCATTCCCAGCACTGGTTCCTGTGGTGGTTTCTGTTCATGAGTCTCTCCTCTAGTAACCTATAGGATTCTGCCCCTCTAATTTTAGAAGTAGTGGTGCCCTGTGTCTTCCCTTTTCTGATGGAACTAAAAAGATGATTTTCAGTCTGTTCAGCTTTTTACTTGTTAAGACAGGTTGGCAACTTCCAAGCTCCGTACATGTGGGACTGGAAAGTCCAGAAGTATGTGTGTGTGTGTATGTGTGTTTTAGTGGTTACATGAATATAGGCAATTGTCAAAGCTTACTAAATGAATACTTAAGATCTGTGTGTTTTTTGTATTTAATAATGCTTCAAATACATATGTATATAAACATGTTTTTACATGCCCAAACAAAAGATGTCATTTCCCTTAAACAAGATCTACTTCCTGATATATTCAGAAATGAGATCTATATCTGATGGAAATACCTATAATCTTGAATCTGTACATATCATTAAAATCATGTATCATTTATTTTCCTTTTTTGCTTCCTATCAACCTCCTACCTCTTGTTCTCCATATACCTCCCTCTGCATATCTCCTATACAGGCTCCGTTGTCCGTAAGAGTGAGCAAAAACACTTGAGCTCTTCTAGCCATCAACAAATCTTCTTACTGCCAAACCCTGCCATTTCTATCCAGCAAAGCTATTGCAAAATCATTTGTAACATTTTTTTCTTCTTTCCATAAGGAGTAGACATGAGAAGGTGAACCCAGTCTGAAAGCATCTTTTATAAATGACTGTATTTGTCTCAATAGGAAGGGCCAAACATTCACATCATTTTAGGACTGAAAAGCATGGAGATTGGTTCTAACATTGGACCGCCCCCCTCCAGCCAAAAGGCTTGATTGTTTTGTTTCCTCCCGAGTTAAAACTATGTTTTTATATTTGTTCAACCTAGAGGAAGTGTACCATTCCTTATCCATCAAAACTAGAAGGGCCAAGCTATAGGTGGAGATTTATTTAGTTATGGTAATGCTTTTTCTCCTTTCCTTCTCTTTAAACCTTGGGCTTCCATACCAAATTATAGTCAATTATCACGGTTTTCAGTGCTATAAAGTCACCATGAACATTGAATTAGTGAACACTGAGCTATCATTTCTAGGAGAAAGAGTTCATTTCCTGTGAGCCTCTGGTTACATTATTTTCGTTGAATGATTAGTATATAACTGGTTTCATGTATTTTGATGCCTTATTTAATATATATGTAATATGTATACACATAATTATATATTTAGGTATCTGTATTATATATGTATTATGCATATATGTATACACACATGTATTGTTGATCCATCAACATTGATGCCAATAGCACTCAAGTGTGAGCAAAGCTAACATACACATTTTCTCTGTGAGGCACGTCATGACCTTCTTGTCCTTAGGAATGCTAGACAGCACTTTAGCACTATGCATAGGGACCTTTTTAAACAGTGAAGCCGTTAAAAAAATCCTTACAAAAATGTGGCACTAAATAGACTGTGAAAGGAAGCTTGTTTACATTAAGAGACTTGAAATGAGAGGGCGGAGCACTGTCTTGTTCTACCCAGCTGAGAATTTGCACACCAGTTCCCCATATTTTTCACTGTTCTGATGATGTGCATGTCCATAAGTGATAAAGTGTTGAGAGTATTGATTTTGGGGTTACAAATAAGTTTCAGTGAGAAGGCTAATTCAGAAAAGCAGAATCCACAAATGAGCATCAACAGATTCTCTCCTGAAAACAGAATGAGTAGAATTTTTTTTTCTAATTTCTATGGTTTATGATTTAGTTTCTGAAGTTTCCTAATACATATAAACTGTCAGGAGTTAAAAATCTTCCTTCTCTGATCCTTCTGTGGGAAAAGATCTTTTCTACAATTAGTAAGTTTTTCGATTCATTTCTCATTTTCTCAAATGTCTATACTATGCCAAATATTCAAAATGAGAAAATAGGAGTTATTATCTCTACTTCAAACATGTAAAACTTAATTACAATTAATACAATTATGGTAAATTGAGGCTGGGACAAAAAGGCATGGTCAAATATGAGGTTAGCAGAAAAGAACTATAGAGAAAGTGCTATTAAAGTTGACTGTTGGTGAATAAACTGAAGTTTGCCCAGTGGAAAAGTGTCTACTGCATCAAATAAAGATAGGGGTGTGGTTATTTCCTTAGGTGGTTTTGATATTGTGATTTCAGTCAGTGGAAGTATTTTATTCCAACATTTTGATTCTGAAAATATTTGAAATTGTTTTTGAATGAAAACACTAATGTTAGAATTTCACAAAGATACCTTTTATTTCAACAAGAATTTCTGGAGCTTTCTCTGAAAATTCTAACATTTTATGTACAAGACCATTAAACTATGTCTTTCCATTTTTGCATTTCTATGAATTGGGCAGAATCAACAAATGGCTATTGAGTGGTATTGAAATGATGGTGTCTCTGTATGCTTCTAGGACATGGGTATGGAGACCTAAAACTGCATGTCAGGTTTAGAAAATTGCAAGCTAGAGTTAGAAGTCTATTTCCATAGCACCTGTTGGAGATTATAGCCTACTCAAAGGTACCAGCAACATTGATGAGGAAGGAAAAGACACATTTGAGAATTATTTAAGATTTAGGTCATAATATCCTCTGGATGTTGGGGGAAATAGGGCTAATCTAGAGAGATACTCAGACATGAGGCACTCACATAGCATGTGATAATAAGAACAGAACCAGATCTGGTCATTGACATTAATTGTGTACTTGCCATGAATCTCGCACCAATGTACAAATCACATCTAATCTAATTCTATTTTTAATGTTTTTATTTATTTTTGAGAGACAGAATGTGAGGGGGAGGGGCAGAAAGAGCCTGAGAATCTGAATCTGAAGCAGGCTCCAGGCTCTGAGCTGTCAGCACAGAGCGTGACACAGGGCTTGAACTCCCCAGCCAAGCAGTGAGATCATGACCTGAGCTAAACTCAGACGCTCAACAGACTGAGCCACCCAGGTGACTGTCATCTAATTGGATTCTTACAACTCTGTGAAGGAGTTACTATTTTTATCTTTATTTTTTGAATTAGAAAAATCAAATGCAAAGAGATTGGGGTAACATTCCCAAGGCCACAGAGCTAACAGTTGGCAGACCTAGCATTTGAAAAAGCTACATTTAAATGCTTAATTTTCTATAGGATAAAATGTTCAGTGATGTATTGTGTATACATGTAGTAGGATAGAAAAAAAAAATATGTGCACACTTTTTTGTAAACCTTTCTGTTACAAGAAGATAGTGAACACATGTTCTATTCTGATATGTTCATATATATTTAAATGACTATAAATAAAACATCTGGAATTTAGAAAAAGTTGAATATTTTCTTAGCATTGTTTGAAAGTGTGATGTAAATTAGCAGTTAAGAGTAAAACTGAACAGCAATGTCTGAGGAAACACAGCCTTGAGAATGAAGAATGAAATGATTCAATTTTTCATTTGGTGGGTTGATAGAGTATTCTTTAATTGGATGCTAAAATACTAACATGTATCCATGTATTTTCCAGTTAGGGATCCACATATAAGTATAATCCAAAGGCAGAATGTACACTGACCTTTATATTAAAGATCATGGGCAATATAAAAAAATTTGTTCTAAACCTCCAGATTATGAAAATCCATAACTTGTGGTAGAAAATGTTTAAATCCAAATAAGTTATAATTTTTTCTAAAACAATTTTGTATAATATCTAAAACATCATACAGTATCTTATAAACTATAAAAAAAATATACCTTTTTTCAGTTGCTTCCCCAGTCCTCCGATGGGAATGTCTGAGTTGCAGCTGGTCATCTTATCAATTCTGGTCATGAGTTTTACCTAATGAGAATTTCTGGTTGGTTCAGGGCAATCCATTTCTTATGGGAAATCTGCATGAAACTCTTCCCTTTCCATATTTGGAGTGGGGAAGGTTGCTATACAAAGTCATTGCTGTGTAAAGACAGAGCAACATATTCTAGGGACTAGCAGATCAGTAATATTCAAAATTCACCATCTTCCCTCCCAATACACTTCTGCTTTAAATCCAATTTCCTGGGACACCTGGGTGGCTCAGTCGATTAAGCATCTGACTCTTGATTTCTGTGCAGGTCATGATCTCATTGTTTGTGAGATCTAGGCCCTCACTTACCCCCCACCCCACCCCACCCCCAGTTCAGGCCCTGACAGCACAGAGCCTGCTTGGGATTCTCTCTCCTCTCTGCCCCTTCTCTGACTTGTGCACACATTTTGTGTGTGCGTGTGTGTGTGTGTGTCTATCAAAATAAGAAAACAAACTTTAAATAAACCCAATTTCCTTTAATGATATCACCATTCTCCTAGTCATTCAAGTCCAAAGACTCTAAATTCTTGACCTGTCTCTCACATTTGTGTTCCACATCCAAGCAGTTGCCAATTCCTGTCTATCCTATCTTTGTGATAGGTTTTAGTTGGCTCACCCTGTTTATCCAAAATGTTTATAACTTAATTTAGCCTCGTATTTCACACTTAGAACACGTTGGGATATGATTGAAGTGATCTATTTGGTCTATTACATCTTCCTGAAGTATTTTTATAGCTGCCCAAGTAACCTTTCTGAGATAGGACATAAATTGTGTCACACCAATAGGTTCCCAAAGTCTTAAGCCTAATTTCAAACACTCTAATTTAGTTGTAACACCCTCCAGTCTCTGACCAGAATATAATTTTATGGACATAGTTTCTACTGGTCTCTCATGTACCCTACCAACCAAACTGAAGAACAAAATTGTTCCCTCATGTGGCTGACCGTTTTTACCCCCAATTTCCTTAATCTTATTTCCACCCTTAGGATAACTCTACATGTTAACATCCTATCTAGTCTTTAAGATCCAACTACTATGCCATATGACTACTGTAAGTCTATCTGAAAATAATCTGCTCAGCATAAATTCACAACCTGCTTTGTTTTTTCTCAAGGTATTTAGAGTTATGATCTATGTCTTATGGATTTTATATTATTGTAGTCCATCACAGAGCATTTTGCTTACTGTAACTACTCAATAAATAAAATGAATGGATTTTTGCATGTCAATGGAAAAGCTTCTAGGGGATAGAGAGAAATGTCATGTTACATGTAACAGACAATCAATTACTTAAATTCAGACGACTGAACTGTATTGGCAGTGTGGCTACTGAGACATAAAAGGATCATTAAACTTCTTGAACTTTAGTTTTTCCATGTATTGGTTATCATGGTATTTTCCAGATTTCCTTCACACAGAGCCATGACAGCTTGGTAAATACAATGATAAGACCCATTGGAACTTGATTGAAGTCAATAAGTTGGTGGGCTTTACATTTGTGAACAGCCAATAAGAAAATAACATTCATCATCTGACTTCTTCATATATTTTGTGAAACATAATTCTATCAAAGAAAAAGTATTCATGTTAATGACTTGCACATAGTTTCCTAATCAAACTCCCCCTTCCTTCCTATAATAAACCAAAATAAGATGTAAACTCTCCTATACATCTCATCCTAATCCTATTAGACTTCTGTAAAACAATCAGGAAAGGTTAACTTGATTATTCATTAATTTGTCTAGTCAAAGCAATTCACAACTAGCCAAAGGAACAATTGTAACTAATTCTAATTCAACAATAAAAATTCTATTTATGTAGCGCCCAAACTATAAAGGTGTAGAGACAAAAGTGCAGCACATATTTTTTAAGTAAATGTGCAAATTTAAAAACCCAAACGCTCCTTCAGGCCTAATGGTTAAATTATTCTATTCAGATATATCACTAGATATGATAATGCCTGTTGTCCTGGGACTCAACTTTTGGCTGTGTCCTGAAGGAGAAGTGTCTTTAGTTTCCTGCTTTCTTGTGCCCCATTTCTTCCCAGCTATTGCTTTTTGTTCCCATCCTGTCTGATTCTTGTGCCAACTATTAAAATCTTTAGTCCCAGAAATGGAGAGGTTTTATTATTGCACGAGGAAATTTTTAATTTGCATCCAAAATCCTGAGGTATTTGGTTTTTTAAACCATGCTTCCCATATGTGGAGCCTTCAAATTGAAAACTGTATTCCTTTTTTTTTTCTTTTATAATGTAATGCTCTCCAAATTTTTTTGGAAACATTAAATTCATAGAAAATTTGCAAATGCAGTTCAGACTTGTTTTACCTGAGCCATCTTAGAGTCATGTTCCCATATGATACCCTGTCACCCCTAAGTACATTAGCATGCACTCCATACACAAAAGGACATTCTCCTACATAATCACAGTGCAGAGCATGAAAGTAAGAAAATTAACAATGGTACATAATTACCATCTGTAGAATGATGCTCACATCCCATTTGAAGTTTTCCCAGATTCTCCAAAAGCATTCTTTATAAGAGAAGGATCTAGTTCAGAATGCTGTGTTGCCTTTACTTGCCATGTATGCATCTTTAGGCTCCTTCTTTGTTGAACAATTATTCAGTGTTTTCTGGATTCTCATGACTTTCATACTTCTGAAGATTATAGGCCTGATATTTTATGAAATGTCTTTCAATTTTGGTTTACTGATATTCCTTAAAATTAGATTCAATTTCCACATCCTTAACAGGAATATCAGATTCCGTGTGATTTTTCTTGCTTCTGATCAGGTGGAACATAATTTTGACTTGCTCCATTACTGGTGATGTCCACTTTGATCATTTAAGATGTTATGGATCAGGCTCTCCCCTGTCAAGTTATTAATTTTCCCTTTGTTATTCAGTATTTGAAGCTGTATAAATATTCCTTACCAATATTTTAACTATATTGAAGATATTTGGTTTCCTATTTTATTCAGTAGATAATAATATACTACCACTGTTTATATTGACTATGAAATTGTCCCATATTTGGCCAGGGGAAGCCTAGATCCCAAGAACTTTTGGCACATCCATCAGTTTTTAGGTACTTCCTTGCTTTCTGACCAGAAAGATGCAAGCTCATCTTCTATATCTTATTCTGCACAGTCATGGAATCAGCCATTTCTTCAGAAATGGAAAGAAGTTGAAAATAATATTTAGAAACCAATGTCTACATATTTGGTATAATAGCTACCAGGTCCTGTTAGCAGACAGCTAGAGAATATGTTCATATATTATACACATCTATCCTTTACATCTGTATTTATATCTATATTGATGGAAAACCATGAATTCCCACCGATGGCAAGTATTTCATTTGTTTCTGTATTTTAATTATTGTAGCTCCCTTTTCTCACAATGAGAATTTTCTATTTGTCTTAATATATTTGAATTCTTATCCATGTAACCAATCTCTGCCACCAACCCCACTTCCCATACGATTGCTCTTCTAACCCCATGGGCTCTAACACCCTCTGCTGGGCTGCCTCTCCTATCTGGACACTCTCCTCACCTTACCCAAGAGCTTACACCCAAGCCCAGTCCTTGACGTGGATGCCTTACTCACCCTGATGGGCTTTGATATTGTTGCCTGGCTGCCCCTTCACACTGATGTGTCCTCCTTGACTGTTTCATAGAAGGCCATGAATACCATTTTGAGAGAAGTACTCTAAGCATGGACTTAGGAGCAGTTGTCACACATGGCTTAATTTGTGTTTTAAGGAGACTGCAGATGTGTAAAAGAGCTGAATCGAGAATCTAGAAGTGGTTTAGTATCTTTCCAATTTTATCTCCCAAGGTATATCATTAGAAATTCTGGCTAGAGTAGTCTCTCTTATGCTGTGACCTCCCTATGAATAACATTTTTACTGGGCTTTCCCCTTCCTCCTGTAATGTCCGTGTCATTCCCGTTCTGCCTATTCCAGTGTAAGTCTTCAAGAACCATTCTTCTCCCGTGGCTTTTACACTTATACAGGGCCAACCCCTCTTGAGTGGATGTTCTTCTCACTTTGCTTGGCCTCTTGTGTAACTCAAAAGTTATTTAAAAATCTTTCAAATTACCCAGTTATTTAGTGACACCTCCTGATGGACTCCTAAAGCACTTAATAGTATCAGGTATTGGACTTCTACATGCTCCACCTCTACTTGTTGCCTTTTTCCTTTTTAAATTGCCTTCCTGGCGATGTCATAAGTTCTTTGTAAACACAGATCCTATATAATAATTATATTCCCACAGCCTAAAGCATATTGCTTTACATTCATGAAGTCCTTGAAATATTTATAAGGGTGGTAAACAAATAACCATAGTCTTAATTCTTTTAGTTATAAGAGAAATCCCTGAGAGTTGGAGTGATTCTTATTCCAAAATTGTTGGAAGGTTAAAATAGCATGAAAAGTGATTTTAGCAAATATGGTACAAAGTGAATTACTGCTTTTTGTACGTGAGAGAGTAATTTGCCTAGAAGTATCTGGGATATATGGTAACATTGGAGTTAGGCTCCACAAAGCTAAAGGCTATTGTTTGATAGTATAGGAGAGAAAGCTGCTGGTATATGGCTCTTTCAGCACATCTGTAGACTCATGGTGCTCACTTAATACATTTTGACAAATAACTACAAAGATGTAAATAAGAGGGAAAAAGAGTAAAAAAGACCCTGGCATCAGAATAATTGTATTTCTAAAGTAGTATAGATAATACAATGGAAAGGGGTCCATCTTGTCAGTCTTTCTCAATGTCCTTCAAACTTTTGCCCAAACTCCAGAAGCCAAGGAAAATAAAATTGAAGAATTCTAAAGGTCCATAAGACCTGATTGAAACTACTCCAAAAATTATATGCTGCTCTTTTGAGGGGATTTCAGAGTTAAAGTGGGAAAAGGGTTTATTGATCCACATGTAATGGGAGAGAAGGGAATTGGAAAGGATCAATGAATTCATTGAGTTTTGCTCAGCTTGATCTTGCACACAATACATTTAAACATTAAGAAATAAATACACTCGGAGCTTTCTAGACTGGCTCCTTACAAACCAAATTGATTGGTTTCTCAAATTTTCATTCAATGATACAATGTTCTCTAGCGTGATAGACATATGGTCAAATGGGAATGTAAATTCAAATTACTGCTTCCAGACGATTTTGCTTGAACTGTGTTATCACTTTACCTTCCCACACTTAAACTATGTACAATTACAAAAAGAGGTGCAAATGAAAATTAGTAAAAACGTTGATACATAGCTGAAATGTCAGGAAGAAAGCAGCAAATTCTCTGTGGCAACAATGGAGTATGAACTTTCTGATGTTGAAAAGGGCATCATTGAAGGAAAACACGATAGAAATAATTGCAAAGTATTGCAGGTGAAGCATTACACAACACATGGAAAAGAGCCCAATGGAAGATGTCACTGTTGAAATACAATGATGAGAAAAAAAAAAAGAGGTTAGAGTGGGAGAGAGCCAAAGCATAAGAGACTGTTAAAAACTGAGAACAAACTGAGGGTTGATGGGGGGTGGGAGGGAGGAGAGGGTGGGTGATGGGTATTGAGGAGGGCACCTTTTGGGATGAGCACTGGGTGTTTTATGGAAACCAGTTTGGACAATAAATTTCATATATTATAAAAAATAAAAAAAAAATAAAAAAAATAAAATAAAATAAAATAAAATAATAAAATAAAAATAATATAATAAATTACAAAAAAAAAAAAAAAAAAAAAAAGAAAATAAAAAATAAATTTATCCCACATAACTAAATGGAGAAAAAAAAAAAAAAAAAAAAAAAAAAAAAAAGAAATACAATGATGAGGAAGGAGGTTGGAATTGGGATAAGGAGTAAATGACTTAAAAGTGCTAAAGCATAAACAAAGATTTGCATCGAATGTAAGGGTCTATTGGGAGAGTTCTAGTGGTTCTTCACATATCAACTGAGTTTATAAAATAATATTGTGTAAGATGACAATTCATTGAAACATAGTTAAGGAATGTGCCAAAGTGTAGCGTTAGCTCCAAAGATACAGATGGTCCCTGGTTAATGATTATTTGACTTACAACATTTTGACTTTATGATGATGTGAAAGTAATACACATTCAGTAGAACCTATGCTTTGAATTTTGACCTTTTCCCAGGTTAGCAATGCGTGGTTCCATACTCACGATGGTGGGCAGTGGCAGTGAGCTGCAGCACCTATTCAGCCCTGCAATCACAAGGGTAAACAACTACTCTTATGACATCCTGGTTTTCACTTTCAATACAGTATTCAATAAATTACATGAGATATCCAACACTTTATTATAAAATAGGTTTTGTGGGGGCGCCTGGGTGGCTCAGTCGGTTGAGCGTCCCACTTCAGCTCAGGTCACGATCTCACGCACCGTGAGTTCGAGCCCCGCGTGGGGCTCTGGGCTTGACAGCTCAGAGCCTGGAGCCTGCTTCCGGTTCTGTGTCTCCCTCTCTCTCTGCCCCTCCCCTGTTCATGCTCTGTCTCTCTCTGCCTCAAAAATAAATAAACGTTAAAAAAAATTAAAATAGGTTTTGTGTTAGATGATCTTGAGCAACTGTAGGCTGATACAACTGTCTTGAGCTCATTTAAACTAGGCTAGGCAATGGGGCGCCTGGGTGGCGCAGTCGGTTGAGCGTCCGACTTCAGCCAGGTCACGATCTCGCGGTCTGTGAGTTCGAGCCCCGCGTCAGGCTCTGGGCTGATGGCTCAGAGCCTGGAGCCTGTTTCCGATTCTGTGTCTCCCTCTCTCTCTGCCCCTCCCCCGTTCGTGCTCTGTCTCTCTCTGTCCCAAAAATAAATAAACGTTGGAAAAAAATAAAAATAAATAAATAAATAAACTAGGCTAGGCAAAGCTATGATGTTCGGTAGGTAACGTATATTAAATGCATTATCAATTTACAATATTTTTTAATGTTTATTTTTGAGAGAGGGAGAAAGAGAGAGACAGAGTGTAAGCGGGGAAGGTGCAGAGAGAGAGGGGGAGACACAGAATCTGAAGCAGGCTCCAGGCTCTGAGCTGTCAGCACAGAGCCTGATGCAGAGCTCAAACTCACTCACTGAGAGATCATGACCTGAGCTGAAGTTGGAGACTTAACTGACTGAGCCATCCAGGAACTCCTACAATATTTTTAACTTATGATGGACCTATCCAGATGTAACTCCATTGTAAGTTGAGGAAGATCTGTATTTTATCTGGAAAAAACAAAAACAAACTTTGACTTCATGAAGCTTACACACTAGTGTCCCAGTAGAAGGAAGACAGACGGTAAATGAAAAATAAACCTGAAATTAACCCTGTGATGGAAGTGCTATGGAGAAAGATAAAGCAGAGAAAGGGGAATAAAATGAAGGGATGGACAAGTTGTGCTGAAATGTTTAATACAGTAGTCAGGGAAAGTATCACTGATTAGGTGACATTTCATCCAAAGATAATCATCAAAAATAAAAGTGAAAAAGCAAGATACATTGTGGAGAGCATTCCAAGAATGGGCAAGCAAGTTACAAGAGCTCTGCAGAAGCATGTCTGCTGTATTTAAGAAATATCATGGAGTCCACTGGTCAGTAGGCCAGTGTTAGCTGAGTGAGCTCCTGTATCCTATGCATATTATATATCTGGGTGTGAAATGATGGTAGACACAATAAGTCACTTATTTAGCACCAGTTATACAAGGAAGAATTTAAGATCGTGAAAAAAACGTAATAAGTGATATAACGTTTCTCCTCTTTACAGCAAGTACACACATGTGTGCGGGATATAAAGAATTTTTATAGGTCTTTAAACAAAGATGGAACTGTTTTTGTAAATAAGATTTAATTTTAAGAGAAACTATAAGCTTCAAGGATTATATTAGGGAAATCTACATTCCTTAAAATGTTGGAACAGTCTAATTTCTGGTTCCTATCTAAAGGAATATGCTGTATTCCACATAATAGTTGGTCTATCACAGGGTCCCCAATTTAATTTTTTTCTCCTACAGCAATAAAAAGGATCATACCAGGAAATTCAAAATTTCAATTTATATTATACTTTTATAGCTAACATTAATTATAGAACCTATGTAAAACTATGCAGAAGGCATTCTCCGTATAATTTCCTTCAACAGTCCTTTCACTATAAAATAGCTGAGATCGAGTTTACCAACTATTATGTTTTTAGATATGTTAATAATGAACGTAATAAGAATTTAATGTGAAAAGTGAAAAACTCATTTAGGAAACAAATAGTACACAAGTATTTTATCTTAAGATCCTATGATACATGATGAATTTTTATCCTAGAACTACGCTGTGCTTTGGAGTTACTGAAAAACAATGATTATTTTATATGTGTATTGTAACCAGTGCCTTAGTACTTCATGCCTGGATTGAAACTTTGTTCTTAAATCAAGATTTCTATTTCCCATCCTGTCCTCTACTCATTTCCTTAGGAACTATTAGAAGTTAAACTATATGGAAGGGAAGCAATTCACCAGACATGAACTAGCCTTTGTTACTAAATCATAAACATAAAATATACGCCCCTTCAAAGTTCAACCGGTTTGCAATTTGTATGCACGCATTACCTCTACCAGAAGGATTACTCATCATTTAATTATATAAAAGAGAGGGGTTGTTTATAAGCAATTTATGTTAAATATTATTCATAAAAGTATTTCTAGAAACCGGGACAAGTGATTCCTTACTGTAGAAATATAACAAGAACTGAGTATCCTGACAGCATTTTAAAACCTGAAGTCAAAATGTCTTTTTGTTCTCTCCTAACTTCCTACGTTTATAACTTGTTAAACTTTGATTCCTAGACAGTGTTCCCTCAAGTCATAGTTTCCTGCCTGTAGCCAGTCTCTTTGGCAGTGGATTTTACATTTATTATAATTGAACACCATCTTCCTGCAAACATGCAATGTGTCACATGATATTTCTTTTCTGATTCTGCAAGCTGCTGAGAAGGTGGATTTTATAGTGTCTGCAAAAGAGAGCAATGTCTAGGTTGCTTGTGAAGCAAGGGTTTATATTTACAACAGGCGAGATGAAATAAAAGTGACTTTGGTCCCTTTATACGTGGGTGCTGTAGGGATAAGTGAGAATTGATAGGCTTTAATGTTGCAGATAAGAAGGCTACAAAATGGGAAATTAATTTGTTCATTAGCAGAAAGGAATGGTGATTTAGAAGAATAAGGGGAAAAGCCTGGCAATTGGTAATTCACACTCAATCCATGTAAATAGTTCATCCTAGCATTTTCATTTAAATTTCATTTAACTTTGCATTTAAGTCATCTCCCAAATAATGTGTTTTTAGAATCTATTACGTTGCAGTTCTTCTGATCCCACAACTATGGCTCTTGATTTCATTCCAAACTTAGGAATTATTCAGTTAATAATTTAGGGAATCAATAATATTTGTCCTGATTTATTTTTGTGTGTGTGTGTTTGAGAAGACACCTCAATCCCACACTTTTCCAAGGCATTGAGGAAATAATTTGATTTTTAAATGACTTTAGTCACTAGTGTTAAAATTCCAGAGACAAAAAAAAAATGTGTGGACCCAATGCTGTGTGATAGAATACATTAAAGAAACTCCAAAAACAAGTCAACTGTCAGAGCAGTAATGAGGTCTCAGAAAAATACTTGCGCTGCTGTATCCTGTTTTATTGATTTAACACAAATTTTATCTTGTTTTATCTTCATAGTTATAGGTTGTATTAATTTATCTGTGATATGTTTTAACACATGATTGTTTTGACAACGGGTCTTGTTTTGACATACAATACAGAGGTATTGTAACCCAAATTGAATTTTTTCAAGACCAATAACAAGTACAGCTAATTATTCCTTCTGTAGTAGAAAATTGTCCCTGACACGGGAATGCCTATCTCTATGCACAGTGTATACTGAGGGGTGGAAACAGAGGTTAAAAACCTGGAATATTATGTATTTAAAACTGCATGTAGAATAGAAATCACTTTATCTTTGATAAATTTCTTATTGTCACAGTGAAGCCTACTTCTTCTTAGAAGTATACAATTTGGTTAGATAATGCAGTTTTCAGACAAAGCCATCAATGCTAATTGCGCATAGTCTCTTAGATAGACATTTTACTTACTATTGGATGTATATTGGCAAATGTTCTTTTAGATCTTTGAGCTTCATGGATCTTCTCATTCTATAGTTATTGATAAATGAATGGAACTTATGATTCACATTCCAGTAATTTTTTATTTGCTCAAGTACAATGGATGCGTATGGTTGTGTAATTGTGTACTTCTTATATACTTTATTTCAATTCCAGGTCTCTTGGCGATGGGATTTCTTGTGATATGATTGTTCTTTTTCTCTAGCTCATCGTAGGTACCAATCAAATGGAGCTTTCCTCCAAACAAGATTTCTGATGAGTGAGCAGACAACTTGAAACAATTTTAAAATAGGACCATTGTCTATAATCCCAGATTATAAAATATCCTTTTACTTTTGTGTAATGAGTTATAAAAATGAGTTATGGAAGTTGAAATCCAGAACTGCTCAAGGAACATGAATCGGTTTGGAGTAGAGCTCCCATCATGGTGAACATGGGCGGAGATAGGTGGGTCCTTTGCTGTTCTTACCAAGATTTAGTAGATTTTCTTAAGTGTGTTTCCATTTATTGTATGCCCTGACAATTTTTGAGACTTCAAATGGTTGGGTATTTTTATAATTTTCACTAAGTATAGTTGTTTCACTGGGGAGAGGGTCCATGAAAATCCTCACATCGTATTCCAGAGACAAGATCCCTGATGTGGGGTTTCTTGAACAGATAGTGAATGTTGCTTACTACATGTTGTCTCTTATAAAGTCAAGTTCTGGAAGCAGAATATTTCATATTCTGTGGGAAACATAGAGAGGGGCCCCAGTTGGTGGAGCAGAGAGATATCACAGTTTCTGGGGGAAAGCTCTGGCATAGAGAGTCAAAGCTGAGTGATCCTATAAAATAGAGCACAGGACAGGTTCTGTTGAAGATTCAAGCAGTCTACTTTCATATTCAGTGATTTCATTTTCTTAAGGAGTAGAGAAATAAAGAGCTATGTTCACTAGCAGTGGCTTGAGCAAATAACATTGAAAAGTTCTATTTCCTAAGAGAGAAAGACCAAGTATATGTTGCCTTTAAGACTCCATCATTTCTGCAGTAATGTCTCTTTTTTTTTTTTTTTAATTTTTTTTTCAACGTTTATTTATTTTTGGGACAGAGAGAGACAGAGCATGAACGGGTAAGGGGCAGAGAGAGAGGGAAACACAGAATCGGAAACAGGCTCCAGGCTCTGAGCCATCAGCCCAGAGCCTGACGCGGGGCTCGAACTCACAGACCGCGAGATCGTGACCTGGCTGAAGTCGGAGGCTTAACCGACTGCGCCACCCAGGCGCCCCGAGCAGTAATGTCTCTTTAAAAAAAAATCTTCTACTGGCTCTCCACTAAGAGTAAATCATCATTTACTTTTTTATGTATGAGAAATAATCTGTCATATGCTTTTGAAATGACATCTATGATAAAGAACAGAAAATTGATGTTAAATGCATCCCTATTACAGTGTGTTAAATAGAGAGCATTAAAAACACTTTCCTTGGCATTTTTTATAATGGGAAAAATGTAGCTAAATACACAAAAATTGTTCTTATCCATTACTTATAAAAACCATGGCCTCTATTCTAGTTCTTCTATTATAAATCGGGAATTAATTGTAATTGATATAACCTAGTAATTTACTCTTGTTTCTTTTCAAACATAAAATCCTCTGTTTATAATTTTCCTATTAAGAACCTGACTATTCAACTACTGAATAGAAATCATTAGGACAACTGAAGAAATGAAAACTGAGAGGTTTTGGCAAGTAGCAGTCTCTCGAATACAAATCACTACAAAGGAAACATGATTACTTTTCTTTGTTTGACATTTCCTGACTTGTGTACTTTATCATGTACTAAAGCCTTCCCATTAGCCCCCAAACACATCATCTTTGTACAAAATTAAGATGCTGAAACTAGTTACAACTATAACTAAGTTAGTTATTTGGCCCTTAAGATTTTGGAAACTTGTGCAAAATACTTTTTGCTAAAAAATAAGTGTTAAATTACATATTTAATAAAGGGCATCCCAGTGACAAAAAATTCAGTACTCAAAGTACCTAATTGCATGCTGAATATTTCCTTAGCTACTCTCTACTTTGAAATTAACTGTAAAAAATTAACTTACTTTCTAATGGTATTTACTTGAATCAGTGCCCAGATCAAGAAAAAAATATTATCTGCTTCTCATAGGCTACCTCTTGCTTTCTTGTAGTCCTAACGCACCACCCGTGGGTAATTCCTCATTTTTAGCACTAGAGATCAGTTTATTTTTTTTTTAAACACAGATATACTGCATTTTTTAAAGTTTTCAAACACAGATATACTGCATTTTTTAATGTTTTTCAAAAATTTTGGTGAGATCTATTTTAATGTGGTTGCTGTTCATTCTCTTTTGTATATATTAGTCCGTATGTATTTTGTAGAGATATAGAACACTTCCAGTATTATTGAACTTAGAGGAAAGACTCTGGGGGAAAACAAACAAACAGACATTTACCAGCACAGTTCTTCTGTTTACTAGAAATAGATGGATTCAAGGTGACAACAGCTAGAGAGGTATCACAGGACATCAACACAATCATGGAGCTTGCCAGTCACGCAGGGTTTTTGGCTCTCCGCCTGGTACCCAGGCATCTGAGAAGTGACAAGTTAGCTCACTGAATAGTAAAAGGCTGATAGAAGGGGATGCCTGGTGGGTATATTTGTCCTCATAAACTTTCAGCAAAAAGGATAAAAGAAGAAGATAAAAATAAAGAATAAGAAAATGTGATATGGGCTTACATAAAAAATGTGGTCCTAAAATTCCAAAGGGTCTGCTCTATTGTTTTTACCTAAGAAAAGGTGTCCATTTACAGAAATTCTAATTTTTAGAATTACCTTTCTTTAGAAACTCTATTTGAGCAGGAACTATCAAGCTGATGAATGACATTTGTCATTTTATGATTTTCTCCTTAGTAGCGCTAGACTTCAGACTGGGCCAGTTGGAGTCATTGACGATGAACCTCACATAGAAGAGGCAGACAATGAAGTGATTTTAGAAGGGTCATAGTTGAATCTGTGAGTCAGAAAGCAGCCTAACACTGCTAATCTGCCAAACAATTTTTATTTTCACTACAGAGAAACAAAATTCAATGTAAAGATATTATTTGCAAGTGTGCTATATGCTAGGAATGAAGATATATTTACTTTGTGAATGTCAGTATTACTTATGGAATCTTGGCAGAAACTCTTTACTCTTTTAGGTTCTGTTTGTAGTCAAGAAATGAAATTGTCAATGTACTACCCTAATATTTTGGTATAATTGTATTTTAAACTACAAGATACAAAACAAGGGGAAGCAGTCAACAAAAGTAAAATATATCATGGATCTTAAATGGTTCTATCACTGTGTTACTAGGTACTTGAAGCAGAACACTAAAGGTACGCCAAAAGGGAGCGTTGTACTCAAACTTAGTGTGTAAGTGCGTGTATGCGTGTACTGTTGGAGGAATGAAGGTTGTTACAGTGTTAAGGATGTGTGCTATTTTTGTTGAGGCATCCAAGTCATCCCAAAGTTTTTATTCTTTGCTTTTGATAATGTCCATATTCTTGGCCTGATTTCTGGAGCACTCTTTACCTTCTTTAGTGTTGAAAGTAAGTGTATTTTAATTTGTGAAAAAGTAATATTTATAGGGGAAAAGAAATTGGAAAACAACAACTTTTTCCAAGTAGACGTTGGGATCTCGATGGCCAAAACTGATTTAATCTAACATGTGACTTATAGTTTAAAAAGAGAAATTGCTTTTAAATGTTCCCCCTGCCCCTTGATGTACGTGTATGTATGTGTGCGAGTGCTTGTGCTTTGGTCCCTTTTCATCCAGTTATCAGCATCCTTATATATTAAACTTGAGTTGTACCTCAGTTCCATCAATCAGAAAATTCATTGGCATTTTTGTGTAATTCCCTGCTATTACCAGTGACAGTTTTTTCCCCAGCCACTACCCTTAGGGATTTTTACCAATTACTCCCTCTCTAATAGAGGCAATTTAAAAATCACTAGAATCTCTAAAATGAAACAGTTGGCTGTTTCAGGCAGCAGTAGATTTGAAGTGGGGTTCTGGGGAGTTTTTCCAGGAATACTATAAACGCCTGGGGCAATGGTCTCACAGATTAACTAGATCACAGCTGGGATTCTGAACAGCTGAAGTGAATGATAATGGACTTTTAGGTCCCTTTGATGTCTGTTACCATTTCCTGTCTTAAGTCTTAGCATTAGAGTATACATGATTTTTTGTTATAGAAATTATTCTAAGGTAGATTAGCTCCATCAACATATAATGATTACAATAAAGGAATAGATATGTAATTGATTTTCTCAGGTCAGATACTTTTAAAGATGCCACCACTTTTTTCAAAGCTTGTCATTTTCTCTTAAAACCACCTTTTTGGGGTCTGATGAGAAAGTGTGTGTGTGTGTGTGTGTGTGTGTGTGTGTGTGTGTGTGTGTGTGTGAGAGAGAGAGAGAGAGAGAGAGAGAGAGAGAGAGAGACAGAGACAGAGACATAGACAGGGCAGTTGGAAGGAAACGGCAGATATTACCTTCAAAATGTTATAAAGTACATTCATGGACCATGTGGATTTTTCTGTATGATCTGGTATATGAACCATGTTTTGAATGTTATGTACGAACTGGGAAAGGATGTGTATTATGCAGCTTAGGTTAACTTTGATAATCATGTTGCTCAACTTTTCTGATTTTTTTCATATTTGAATTAGCAATTAAAGTCTCCCGCCATGGTTGTAGATTTATCCTTTATTTCTTCTAGGTTTCTCAATATTGATTATATACATTTTAAGATGATATTGTTAGGTGAATGCAAATTTTAAATTGTTATAGCTTGCTGATGAATTGAACTTTTGATTATTATAAAGTAAATTTCTTTTCCTTTAGAAATCCTTTTTGCCTTACGTTCATTTTTGTCTGATATTAATAGAGGAACAACAGCTTTATCTGGCTAGTGTTAAAATGTGATAGCTTTCCTCCATAAAGACAGTTAGGTGGCCTCAGAGGAGAGGAAGAGAATCAAGATATGAACCAAGGGTTAAGGGTTTATCTCCCAGAAATAAACACACTGTGCCAGAAATGGCAGCGGAAATTATACATCAGCAATAACTATTAAAAGTTGTGAAGTTGAAATATTTTGAAACTATTAATAATCCTAACAGCCATGCTAGAGGAAAATGAAATTAGCTATTATCTGTAAAATAAATAATATATGAAATATAATGAAATGTAATATAATGAAAATATAATACACAGTAATAATAAAGATGATGTTATTTCCGTTCATTTATGTTTGTGATATTTACACATGTTTAAAATCTTTAATTTCTTACTCGATACAAGTATTGATTTTTGCTCCTACTGTTACCTTGATTATTTCTATTTTTCTTAGAGTTCCCTACATTGTGTATATGTCAGGTCACAAAACAAGGACCTTCCTCTGCCTTCAGCTTTTGATATTGTATTTATGAGGTCTCTCTGTAAAAATGCCAATTAATTGGGTATTTTATATTCTCATAATCTCTGGAGCATTTATTTCTTTAGAAATAATGTCATCAGTTATTCTGTCCTGTGTTTTTTCATTTATATTTTTAGGATTTATGATCAGTATTTCACTTTTGTCCTCTTCTACTTTGTCCATTACATACTGCATTTGCTGCTTTTAGCGGTTGTGTTAGAAATTATAGCATGCATAATTTACTTAGTGTGCAAATTTAATCAATATTACTACCCCTTTTAGGAAATGACAGAAAGTTAAGGCAGTTTTACTGTTTATTCTTTTAAGTTATTTTGTTATGTATCTCAATGTTTTCTTTCAATGAATTATTCATTGTCGTTGATCAAGTTGAAAATACCATTTGTTAAATATAGGATTACTTCTAGGGGCTCCTGCGTGTCTCAATCGGTTAAGCGTCCGACTTTGGCTCAGGTCATGATCTCACATTTCATGGATTTGAGCTCTGCATCCGGCTCTGTGCTG
The DNA here is from genome assembly GCF_018350155.1 of Leopardus geoffroyi. Taxonomy (NCBI): domain Eukaryota; kingdom Metazoa; phylum Chordata; class Mammalia; order Carnivora; family Felidae; genus Leopardus; species Leopardus geoffroyi. Next base: position 142,743,531 of record NC_059331.1, on the reverse strand, counting down.
ATAGCTCAGAGCCTGGCGCCTGCTTGGGATGCTGTGTCTCCCTCTCTCTCTGCCCCTTCCCACTCATGCTCTCTCTCTCTCAAAAATATTAAAAAATTAAAAAAGGATAACTTCTACTTACCTTTTTTTGTTTATACAAACAACTTGTTTATATGGAAAAACATACTGAAACAGTTTTCATACATTCTACATCTCATTTATAGGTTTTGTCATATTGTTTGATAATACCCCTGCTTAAAGTCCTAGTGTTTTGTTTGTTATTTCTGCTTATTCTTATTCTATTCTTTTGTTTACAAGGATACTGGTTCTCTTGTATGATGCTGGCTTTCTTTGGGAAATTCTACGTAGAGGTTCTTTATGGCTTAAGATGAGGGTCCCACAGAAGGTTTGTCAGGTGCTTAGGGTTCCCAATCTAAATTCACTCTGTAATTTCATTTTTGGCCATAAACTTTTGGAGGCTCAGCTTGTGGTCATAACTTCTCAGGGATTCCAACAAGTCTCCTCAAGGGGCCAGAGTAACTCTGTTAGTACCTGGTGGTAGAGAGTAAATGAATTAAAGATACTGCATAAGGAAATGTCCTCAAGACCTATCAGGAGCTTGGTTGTAGACACGATAAGTTTGGGATGTCTGTTAGAGTTCCAATGAGAGCAGACAAGGAAGCAGCAGGATAGAGTGATGGTTCATAAGAGAGGTCAGGGCTGGCTTGTAGTATTAGGGATGGAAGCAGAACAGGGGTTTTCCCTTCCTCTAGTTAAAATAGTTAAAAATCACATCTCGAGGGTGATTTTTGGTTGTCTAATGATCCTTTACTGGAATATTTTCCTTTGTAGTTCTTAACTAGCTGGGCATTGCACTGCACCACTATTGATGGCATAAGGATGGTGGCCATTCACACCGCAGTGCACAGATTGGGCGGTCCCCAGGATCTCTTTAATGGTTCCAAGCAGTTCTCTGGCTAATGATCAGTGCCGCATCTGTTGAGCAACACGGACAATCTCATCAAAAGTGATATTCCCACTGTGCTTAGTGTTTTTCCGCTTCTTTCTGTCTCTTGGTTGTTCCTTGAGGGCTTGATAATCAGGACAGAAGCACAGGTACCACTTCAGTCTGGCCTGTCTGTTCTGAATGGTCAATTTCACTATAATCCTCAGCCCTTTCCAATCACTGGTTGCCTTGGCAATGTCATAACCAACCATTTTTGGAGACAGATCCAGGAGGCTGATCTTCAGGGCCAGGGCAGACATGGCACTGACTTCCCCACCGGTGCACCTCAGGTGTGTGACTTTGGTCTCATTGGGGTCAAGTGTAGGTGGCATGGTAGAGGTGGCTGGTGTTGGATAAACTGGATTCAGGACAATGTGCCTTTGCCTCTTCCAAGCCAAAAGGCAAAAGAGGGATGATTTTCTTAAAAATGATAAATTAGATCATGTAATTCCTTTGTTTCCCAGATGGGTTCTATCAATGATAAAGTACAATCTACACTCATTAGTTGGGCTTCAAAGACTTGACATTTTTTAGCCCTCCCCTTCCTATTGACCATATGGTTTTACTGTCCCACTAGTTGATGAAACTGGGTTTACACTTGTCTTTTTCCTTTTCTTGTATCACAGAAAGCTCATTTCTATCTTAGTGTCTTTAGACTTGTTATGGTCTCTTATTTCTCACTATGAGTGAGATTACTCAAATCTTTTTTGGGCTCTAACTTCAGATATTCAGATCAACTAATTTGGGGGGTCTGTCCTCAGCACTTCTGCCCTTCAGAGTTGCCCTGTTGATTATGCTGTTCATAATCAACTGACCAGGAGAGCTGTTGCAGCCAGTGTGCAGGTCTCAGTCCCCCCCTTAAAGGATTTTTGTTGAAATGTCCCATTCTGTAATGTGGTCACCCTTCACCCTTATTTTTCTCAAATTTTTATTTATTTACCGTCATTCATGTATTTTTTGCTTTTACCTGCTGCTAGAATATCAGTCTCGTAAAGGTAGATTTCTTTTGTTTACTGATGACTCTCCCAGATACAGAACAGTATCTGAGAGATAGTGGACTCTCAATAAATACTTCTGAAGAATGAGATTTTTCTCTGTCTCAGAGATCTCTGTTTCCAGACGTATTTATACTGCTAAAAATAATTCTCCCACAGTAGCAGTGTGCCCAGCTAGCATGTAGCATCCCCATTCTCTAATAAAAGGAACCAGGGCTTCTGCGTGAAGAAATTGCTGAATTGGAGCAAGGGATACACATGAAGATTGTGAAGCTCTCTTTAGAATCAAAAAGTAAGGAAATGTTTAAAGTTACATTTTTTCACTGTTGCCTTATTGTTTCTGTTAAATTAAGAGCAATGATCATTTTGCAATTTTAAAAACATAACGACCCATATCATTTGGGTTAGAGTAGCTCCATCAGAGATCTAGAGATCTGATGACCGGCAAGATTTTCTGACTGTAAAAATGTGTCAAGAATTATGATTTTTAAAGATTTGATAGTATAGACAAATCGTTACATTTCTCTAGAGCACAATTAAAAGTAAATGGATTCTATCTTACCTAAGACTCAGTTTTTCTTAAAACAATGACTTATGAGTATTTTGAAATATTTTGTAATAAGAAGGGGACAAAGAGGAGCAGTTGGTTTCCAAAGCCGATTAGTGGGAGATTTCGGTTTTTTTCTTCTCCTTCCACTCTATATTATCTCCTCTAAAGGCAATGAGAATTGTAAAATTTAATTTGTCGCCTTCAGGAAAGAACACGAATGCCAAGAAATAAGTACTACCTGCATCTATAGTCCTGTTTTAGCATATGAATTTGAGAGTCGGGATGCATCCCGAAGAAGTCACATGAACAATAATGGTGATTTAAATTCAGTGCTTCGTGCAAAGGCAAACTGACATGCAGGTAATTCCACAAAATAAAATTATAGTATTCACAACTGGCTTAATAATTAGTCTTTCTTTTTACAGTTTTATTTTGGAAATATAAAGTTCTCCCACTTAGTCACACAGAATCAAGCAATAACTTTCTTCATAAATTACCATTTTCATGACATACTTGGTCTAGAATATATCCCATTTGTCTAACAACTTCTCCTACTGAAATTCTTCACAGTGGAGAATTGAAGTTGTTTTTTTTGTTTTTGTTTTTTTTTGGAAAAAAAAATCATAAACCTTCTCCCAACATCTAGTATCTTCTGTCCCACCAGCCCCCAAAACAATCCTATTTATTTGTGGTCTTATTGGCTTAAACATTAAAGTAATCACATATGGCATCAAGAAAATGAACATTTATTTTTAAACAATCTGCTATCTATGCTAACAAATTTACCATTAGATGCAATTCTGATCCAAGTATGGTTGAGTAATAGACGAATCCTGAACCTGGGGATAAAGTGTAAATAGTTTTATAAATGGTTCATTGGTTGAATTTTTCATTGCTATTATGGACTCCATGTATGTGTGCCAACCCCCACCATCCCCTACAATTTATATGTTGTTGAAACCCTAACACCTGATAGAATGGTCTTAGGAATTGGGGCTCATGGGGTAATTAGGTTAGAAGAAGTTCTGAGCCAAGAGACCCCGTGATGGAATCAGTGTCCTTAAAATGAGACTGGCATGCTCTTTTTCAGTCATGTGAGGATACAGTGGCAGGCCACTGTTGTTTACAAACAACTGGGCTTTCACCAGACACAGTATTTGCTGATGCTTTGATCTTGGACATGTCCGCCTGTAGTACAACTCAGGGAAAGGAATGTTTATTGAAGTGACCCAGCCTATGTTATTTTTGTTAAAGCCGTCTGAAGGAAGAAAATAGAATATATAATCAATTATAGGAAACTTCTGAAATCTACATAATATTCAGGAAAGTATTCCTGGAAGATGTCAATTCACATGGGAGAGTGGAACAGAAATTTGCAACAATGTGGATGGAACTAGAGGGTATTATGCTAAGCAAAACAAGTCAGTAAGAGAAACATCTATGATTTCACTCCCATGTGGAATTTGAGAAACACAACAGATGAACATAGGGGAAGGGAAGGAAAAATAAGATAAAAACAGACCGGGGCAAACCATAAGAGACTCTTAAACACAGAGAACAAACTAAGAGTTTCTGGAAGGGAGGTGGGTGGGTGGACAGGTTAAATGGGTGATGGGCATTAAGGAGGACACTTTTTGGGATGAGCTCTAGGTGTCGTATGTAAGAGATGAATCACTGGGCTGTATTCCCGAAGCCATGACAACACTGTATGGTAACTAATTTGAATTTAAATTAAAAAATTTAGAGTATTCTAAAAGTGGAATTTTCAAGAATTTTAAGTGTATAAAGTGGCATGACAAACTTCAGTTACAGTGTAGAGAAAAGCTAATTAAGGAGTTTTGTGAGGAGATTCTCCTTTTGTTCTTAATTCTTCAGATGATTTCATTGGCTACATTCCCACAGTATTCTGGTGACTGACTCCTGAGATAAACTTCACAGGACAAAGTTTTACCCTCTTACCCACTAATAAACTCAAGGGATCAGAATGACCACTTGTTGAAAATTATCCTGTTATTTTGCCATCAACTTATTTCCATTGAGCTAGAACCTTTAAGGAAATGTGTTTCAGTTATTTGGGCTATTTCTTCACACATCTCAATGTTTTCTATTAAACTTTTATACTTGACATTACTGTACTCTTTCTAAATAATTGGAAATAGTACTGGGATTTTAATAAATAAGTTTATTTTAAAATGGGCCATGCCTTGTTATAATGAACGACTTTTAGAGTACTCTTTTTGTCAAATGTTACTTAGTTTAGGGGCGCCTGGGTGGCTTAGTGGTTTAAGTGTCCAACTTCACCTCAGGTCATCATCTCGTAGTTCATGAGTTTGAGCCCCGCATTGGGCTCTGTGCTGACAGCTTGAAGCCTAGAGCCTGCAGCCTGCTTCGGATTCTGTGTCTCCTTCTCTCTCTCCCCCCGTGCCCCCCCCCCCCCCGCTTACACTCTGTCTCTGTCTCTCAAAAATAAAAACATTTAAAAAAAAATGTCAGTTTGGTAAGGTTTCCGTTGCTTTTGAATTTTCTACGTGTCTTTTAGTCCTTGCCTTCATTTTTCATTTCTCTTATTGAATGTGGAGTTAAAATGAGCTAAAATTCTCAGCCATTTTGGAATCAACATCTATTTCATTGCTTTTCTTGATTAATTGCATCATGACTTTCCTAGGTCTGTCTTTCTCCACTGATATATGTCTTAAAGCAATTCTTATTATGTCTGACTCCTTTTGTTAACTATAATGCATTCCTCTTTGTGGATATGCTAATCTTTTTCCTTAAAGCAGTGACCAATATAACAAAATCATCCTCCCTGTCATCCCAATTAAAATATGTATTTTTCTTTATTTGAGGAACATTGTAAATTTTCATGGAATGTATTTTTGTCTATTTTGTATTGTTCTATGAAAGTAGTACAATGCTGTGATTTAACTAGAGTTAAATCAATTTGCTTCAAAGCAGAGTTAGCTCAATTGTACATAATTAGACTGAGTAGTAGTTTTCCTCTGATGTATTTTCACCTTCTTAAAATCTGAAAGAGAAATCAATAAAAATTCATTTTGAAAAGTAACACTGAAAACTGATTATTCTAACAGTTTCCCTGAAAGATAAAAAACAAAGAAGTCATTGTCTATCAACTGGGTTAAAATGGCATATAAGAAGAATGAGTCCAGATTAATAGTTATAGGCAAATTATTCAGGGAAACCACATTTTTATGCAGCTAATTATGAAAATTATATTTTCTACCTTGTTAGATTCTCTAGTATTATTATATATGCACTTAATTTGAAATGTCCTTTATGAATATTAGTAACTGGTCAATGAAAAATAATGGCTTACTTTGACCACCTGGTTTAGATGGTACCTGCCAGTTGTCTATAATGTGATGTTAGTATATATGCCTTTGTTAAGTAGTGCCTCATAAGGAGATATTTTGAGACTGTGTAAATAATTTGTTTCTCCAAAATTCACTGGTTTTAGATTCCATCATTTATTCCTACCTAAATCAATTATTTTGGTGATAGTTACCAAATGGTGACTTTTCTACTTCTGTCATTAAATTTATGTGTAGTAGTTTTAGTCTCACATAGGGAAGGGCTTTCCATTCTGTTATTTATAATAAGTATGCATTATCTTTTATTAAGGCTTTTTCCTCTGTCTCATACTCCACTTCTTAAGATTCTTTCTTGGTACTACTTACGTGCTAGCTTCTTTAGTTGCCTTCCCTCAGTCACCTTTAACCACGATGATCTACGCTTGGTTCTGAACTCTAGTCCCACAGTCACTACCAACAACATAGCCCTTGATAATGTCATGCTTTATGTTCACCCTATATTATTTCATTGAGAGACAATGTTCTTACAACTAATCAGAAGTACTGATTCAGCTAACTCATTTGAGAAAGTATCTTCCACTTCTTTCTCCTCTCTCTATAGCTTCTTGCAATTTCAGGTCTATAGAAAGTAGATAATTAATCCTTATATACTTGATTTAAAAGAGTTTGCTTGGAGGATAGACCCAAGCACTAAAGAGGAAATAATAAAATGATGGCTATTGACTATAAAGTTAGTTTCCTTCTCTAATGGTTGGGCCAACCTGGTATTTATGAGACCTCATGCAGTAGGATAGTGGAAGACAAATTTGAAAAAAACTTGTGTATATTATGATTTTCTCCATGCCACTTGTGGATGTTTTTCAGTTACTGACTTAATTATTTCAAAGAAAAACATTATGACAGGGCCATACGGACAAGGCCTTGAAGCCCAAGAAAAGGTTTTGCAGTCTACTTTGAATTAATTTAGCTGTGGAAAATAAGTGCCTTTTATTTCATAACTTGAGGCAAGGAACACAACGCAAAGACCTATTAGAGAAGTGAGTCATGTTAAATCAATTTAAGATTGCTTTAAACACATTTTAATGGGTGGAGCAAGAAGATAGCAGACCTTTCTTAAGTGACCAATTAAGTCCATATCCCCAGTCACTTTCTCAGTTTCTTACACTTAGGGTCACTCTACATCTGCCCTAAGCACCCTGGGGCCGGGTAATAGACCACCAAGGACAGGCCCTATGCTTCAGATCCTGCTGGAAATTATTCAAAGTAGGTCATCTTAAACCTGTTTACCCTGCCATGCCAGTTGCTTTCTGAGAAAACCACAATGAAGTCTCTTGCCCATAGGTCATTTCCAACCCCAGTGATTGTGTGGCCCCTCATGGCGTTATAATATACTCTCTGTTTTGAGATCTGTGAGTATAATAAACTCTCTTTCCAATGGCTTTCTCTCCTGATCTGTTGGCCTTATCATACCTAAATAGTAAAGCTTATTAAAACACAAAGGTGAAAGTTTCAGTCCCTACAGACTACACAATATGCTAGCATATGTAAATTAGTATTTATTAAAGTATAGTTGACGGTAATGTTAATTTCATTACAGTTGTATAATAGTAATTCAACAACTCTCTACATTAGGCTAAGCTCGCCATAAGTGTAGCTAGTGTCCCCATACGACACTATTATAATGCCATTGACTATATTCCCTATGTTGTACCTTTCATCCCTGTAACTTATTGCGTAACTGAAAGTCTGTACCTTCCACTCCCCTTCATCCATTTTGCCCATCCCCTCCCCTCCAGCAACCATTAGTTCTCTGTATTTATGGGTATGTTTTTGCTTTTTGTTTTGATTCCACACATATGCAAAATCTGATGGCATTTGTCTTTCTCTGGCTTATTTCACTTAGCATAATACTCTGGGTCCATCCATGTTGTGGCAAATGGCAAGATCTCATCCTTTTTATGGTTGCATAATATTCCATTGTGTGTGTGTGTGTGCATGTGCATATGCACACATGCATGTGTGTATACATACATATATGTATATATACCACATCTTCATCTATCAACGGATACAGGTTGCTTCCATATCTTGGCTATTGTAAATCATGCTGCAATAAATATGGTGCATTTATCTTTTCAAGTTAGAGTTTTGGAGTTTGGGGGGGGGGGGTAAATATCCAGTGGTGGAATTATTGCATCATAAGGTATTTCTATTTTTAGTTTTTGAGGGATCTCCATACTGTTTTCCACAGTGGCTGCACCAGTTTGAATTCCTATCAACAGTGCTCAAAGGTTCCTTTTTCTCCATGTCCTTGCCAACACTTGTTATTTCTTGTCTTTTTGATTGAAGGCATTCTGACAGGTGTAAGGTGATATTGCTTTGTGGTTTTGATTTGCATTTCCCTGATTAGTGATCTTGTGCATCTTTTCATGTTGTCTATTGGCTATCTACATGTTGTCTTTGCCAAATGTCTATTTAGGTCCTTTGCTCATTTTTTTGGTATTGAGTTATATAAGTTCTTTATAGAATTTAGATATTAACCCCTTATCAGATATATGATTTGCAAATATCTTTTCCCACTCGCTAGGTGGCCTTCCCATTTTGTGATTCCATAATTCCATAAACTAGCATTTCATTATGTTGTCCCTGATGCCAAGATGGAAGTACATGCAGAATATTTTGGAAAGACACTGAAGAGGAATAGCCAATTCATTTTATTAGGGGTGCATGAGTTATCTATTGCTGCATAATCACTCACCCCCAAATCGAATGACTTAAAACAACAATAATTTTACTTATAATACTGCATGTAGTCTGGGTGGCCCTTTTGGTCTGAGCCAAGGCTGATATTTGCTAACTTGATAATGAGTCTGCAGTCACCTGATAGCAGAAGCTGGTGAGTTGGTGGCAACAAAACACACGTAGCACCCAGATCTTGATTTTTTTAAATACCATTCTTCAGTTTTAAACAGGCTCCTTGGATAAATCACTAATTCCAGGACTGGGACAGGGAATACACAAGATAGGCCTGAAACATCTTTTAGCCTCACAAAGTGAGAAAGTACTCACACACACACACACACACACACACACACACCAAACAATGGTGCCATGCCAGAGGGATATTGGCACCGACCAAAAGAGTTCCCAGTAATTACAGCTGGAACTATTTGAGCAAAGTAGTATTGGATTATAACCCACAGTTTAACTATTCATGAGTCCATGTAATATAAATAATTGAATACATGAACGTGGGAGAAGAGACAAATTTCCTAGGCTGAAGAATTACAAATAGTTTAAGTAGATATTCTATCCTCGTGGATAGGGATCATAAGTCCCTATTCTTTCACTGTGTGTTACATATAGTGACTTTCTTCAAAATTGTATGGTATGGTATGGTAAGGGAGAAAAATGAAAGAGGAACTTTACAGTGGAGAAAACTGACAAACACCACCTCAAGTCAAATGACTAAGATTAACGTCAAGGGTAATAACTCATATCAATAATATGTAGCCTTGATGTGATGAGAGTGTATCTTAACCTCTGTGGTCTTCCTAAAATATACTACATTAGTATAATTACAAGAAAAGAATTAAATCCCATTTGAAGGGAATTCTGCAGAACATCTGATGTAACCTTTAAAACTATAAGGTCATCAAAACCAAGAAAAGTCTTAGGACTGACACAGCCAAGAAAAGGCTAAAGAAACATAAAAACTAAATGTAATGTCATATCTTTGGTGGGATTCTGGAACACAAAAAGAACATTAGAAAAAAAATTAAGAAATCTGAATAAAGTATGAACTCTATTTAATAATGTATCAATGTTGGTTTATTAATTGGAGATATGGGAATTCTCTGTACTATCTTTGCAATAATTCTGTAAATCTAAAATCGTTCTGGGATAAAAAGCATTGAAATGATACAGCCACATAAATATAACAAAATGCTCAACTTCATTAGTCATTAGGAAAACGTAAAGTCATGATATGATGCAAGATGCCTGTTTACAGAATAGCTTAAAGAAAGAAAGAATGGCAAGTGTTGGTGAGGATATGGAACTCATGAACTACTTTCAAAGTTTTTGTTTTGGTCAAATCTCTTTGGAGATCTCTTCAGATCTCTATTAAAGCTGAATATTTGAACATCCTTATAAAACTGTGTTAATACATTTGCATAAAAGAGATTCTTAGTAGCACTGCAGAATAGTCCCAAACTGAAAAATAATGCAAATTTCAATCCAACTATAATGGAAAAATTATGACCTAACCATACAATGGAATACATTATAGCAAAAATGAACTATGACTAAAACAAACAAAAAACCCTATATGATGAACAATGTTGATTAAAACAATTCAGATACCAAAAAGTGCATACGTTATAGTTCGGTTTCTAAAATAGACAAAACTAAGGTGTAGGATGTTATCTTTAGAGTGGTGTCACGAACTAGTCCTTGGAGGCACTGGTAACATTCTATGTATTGGTCTAAGTCTGCTCACGTGGTTGTATTTATGTATAGAACAATTTGGGCCACTTGGGTGGCTCAGTCGGTTAAGTGTCCAACTTTGGCTCAGGTCATGATCTCATGGCTCATGAGTTTGAGCCCCGTGTGGGGCTCTGTGCTGACAGCTCAGAGCCTGGAGCCTGTTTCGGATTCTGTGTCTCCCCCTCTGTTTGCCCCTCCCCCACTCACACTCTGTCTCTCAAAAATTAATAAACATTTTAAAAAATTTTGAGAAATTTACTGGGCTGACTTAATGTCAATTCCTACTGATGCTGTAGTTTGCCCTGTATAGGGTTTTCTACTCTGATCTGTATAATGGAGCCTCAAAGGATTGCTTCAAACTTTATATAGAGTTGCCTAAATTAATTTTAAGTACCAACCAATATTTTTTGCATATGTAATGCACGGTGCCTTGGGTTCACCCCATTTAAATCCCACGACAGTTTTATGAGGTGGATATCATTCCAATTTAATGGAGAAGTGGGAGTTAAATAATACAAGTAAGTGATGCAGCTCGTGAGTTTAAAAAGCAGAATATACTGGTGTATGTTGTGTCATTTCCTAAATAAAACTTTACCGGTTCATTTCAACAAACAATCTGAACTTTCTATGTTATAACACAAGCGATGCAAAAATTTGTAAGCTATTGTTTCAGATTGGCTTTATCTTACAATCGCTATGAGAGTCCTTGCCAGTTGGCCCTTTGTTTTAGAAAGGCACACACCAGACACGGTGCTTGTCCATATGGAATTTTAAGTGTTTAAGGAAACACAGAAGCTGTGTGTGATAAGAAAAATATAGATGCTGTATCTCTCACTGGCTCTGTCAAAAATAAACCATTTATTGACATTAGGGCAGCATCAAAATTTATTGAAAGTGAATGGTTTGTGAATGGACCCACATTTTTCCATGAACTAAAATTCCCATTTCAAAAGTTGTGATAGATCTGCATGGAGGAGATAAGTAGTCCTATCAGTCATTTTATAATATCATAAAACATGCTTTCCTTTATTACTATCATTAGCATAAATCAATGTACCATGCTTATTATCTATAGGGGAACTCTTTTCATATCATTTAACTCCAATGTGGGAAAAAAAATTTGTTTTCATTTTGGTTTTTGCTCCCCCAACGTGAAAGAAGAGTTGAGTTCATATAACAACCTTATTGCTGCCAAAAGGTTTAGGATATGGAAAATTAAAATATAATCATTGTCATCATGTCATGAATTTGTTGAAATTGTAATATTTTAGTACATATATACCCAGGGGGAGTATTCACTCTAGTTAGGATCTTTTCCCTTTTTTGTTGAAGAATGCATTTAATCATCAATATTTGTATAAAATCTATGCTATTGGCATCTACATAGGAGCTCTGCTTGCAGTTTTAAAGTGTTTATAGGGAATTAAGCTCTTTAGAGTAGATGAATTATGTGGATGAATTATGGGCAGTAATAGTCACCATTTCAGATGTGCTAGAACTCAAAGCCCTAATTCATGGCTCATTCACTCCTCTGTAAAATATTTATTGAAAAACTGCTATGCACTAGGCACAAAACAATATAAGATCTCTGCCCTTGAAGAACTTATTTTGGAATGGGGGGGGGGTGGAAAGCAGGCAGCATACAATAAACATAACAAAAATGTAAGATATATGTAAGCCAGGAGATAAGTGCAGCATAAAATTGGAAACTATAGATAAGGGTTGGGGAACTAAGTGCTGGGGGCAGGAAAAAAAAGTTCTGGGGGCAAAGGTTTTCCTTAGGTGCCAGGGTCAATCTCATTTAGAAAATGAGATTTGGTTAAGGGAAGTGAGGTGCAAAGCCAAGCAAATATTTGGGGAAGTTAGTTATATTCTAGCCAGAAGAGATATTTAGAACAAAGTTCTAGGAGCACAGCCTATTAAGCCAAATGCAAGAAGGTCAGTGTGCTGATCTGGAAGGAAGGCAGGAAGAACAAAGGGAAGAGTGTTAAGGGCTGAGATAAAACCAAAATTATGTGAGGAAGTGGCAGACGGAGCATGTTGTTGACTTGCCCTGAACACTTGTGTCAAATATAAAGTTAGGGGTACTGAGAGAGAAACTAGTTGTGCATGTATATCAATTATAAGTACGCAATGAATCATGTTGGGATTTTGTAAAAGTTCAACAAATAGGCTGTTTAGCCAAGTGCTGAATGACAAGTATTAAAATCAGTGTTTACTGGAAAATAAATATCACCATTACAGAATGAAGGCAACAAAATAACCTAGAATTTTAGCAATAGTTAATTTAGTTTTGCAATTATATTAAGTATGATAGGCTAAATATAGAAGTTTAGTAGTATACTACCAGCAGACTGATTTATCCACACTGTTGTTACATTGCTGATGCGGTCACACTGCTCCTTGGTACAATGAGATGTACATTTACTTTTAAGTCACCTGGAAGAGGAAGACCATTTTGGCTACATGTGTCAGAATGTGTTCTTAATGTTGGTGAGGTTGATCCCACTCTAGTCCCTACTTAAAGACTGATTAGATTTGAAGGTCATAGTGAAAATAACTTCACTGAAGTAGTCCTATAAACCCAAGCTTTGATTTCCAGATACTTTCTAGATATTTTCAGAAGTAGATTTGAGATTAATTTTCTCTTTTTTACATGTATTTCTAATAATTTTGTGTGTTTTCTGCTTTACATAGTAAAGTAAGAAAAAAAAGAATTATCCTTAAACCTTAAAGGTAGAAACGTGGCAATGGAGTAATATAATTGGCTTTCAAGATAAAGAAAATCACCTTTGAATTTCCATCTGTATCTTAGCTTTCAATGCTTATATACCAATTTTATTATGTTCTGTAGGGTAAGTTCTATATACTAGAGATCATGGGAAAATACATGCAGTCTCTGGTAATATCAGTTTAGTTATCAGGTTCCAGAAAGCAAGCTAATTGGTTGTTAGCAAGTCCTGATACATGTTATATTATAATCTGTGATATGTTAAGGGTTTCTTTTATTTAAGCAGCCTCTTTAATGTGTAATATGTTTTCTTCTTTAAAATGTCTTATTTGAACATCCTGTATAGAAATATTATAAATTGGTTCCAAAACTTCCTATGTATCTTGTGCTTTGAAGATAAAGGATGCAAGCCATCTATTACTTGTCAACTTATAGCCAAGGATTGCTTTACATTATACTCTTATATTTACTTCTTAAAGTATTTATAGCCTTTAACACGTATGTTTAGATGGGGGTACAGCATGAGAGTGAAGCACTAATTATACTCACAGAATTGAGACCAAAGGCCTTTAGCCTCCTCTAATTGGTTGATACCAAGCATGGCCCTTTCCCTTGTTTTGACCAATTGAACATAAGTGTGAATTCCAAAGGCTAAGGCTAGTTCTGAGAACGGGCATTAGCAACTATCGTATTGTGCTCTTTTTCCTCTGTCATGATGATGATGTCATGTCCCAGGTCTGGAATATGCTTTAGCCAATAACCCAAAATGGTATAAATAGATGAAGGAGAGGCCCTAGTGGACATAGAAGCTATAGGAACAAACCGCAAGCTAATGTACAAAAAATATATATTGTGAGCAAGTGATAAACTTTGTAAGACTTCTATATTACAACATCTTGACTTGTTACTACACTATAACCTAGCAAGAACTGGCTGACATAAATAGAAGCGAAGTTACCTTTATAAAAAATAAAAATTTATATAGCCCCGACTTTGGGAATAGAAGGCTGGTGGAAAGAAATCTGTTAATGATGGGTAGAAAAAAAATGACAAAACGTCAATTCTTATTAATCTGTGGTAAAATGTTTGGTAAAATTTTTCCTGCAAATACTTGGATGATATATTTTGTAACTTAGAGGTTGTAATTTTAACAAACCAGTTAGGAAACAGATTGTAATGAAGTGTCTTGATTGAGAGATTCAGTAAGAATTAGACAATTAGGGAGTTCGCAAATGGTAAACTGAAGGGAATATAGAGAAACCAGATAGTCACTGACTTTTAGAGTTGTAAGATATAACTATTTCCATATCATTCAAAAATAAAACTGATAAAAGATTATTATAAGAAAGCATAACTAAAAGTTGATGGCAACTTTAGAGTTGATGGCAAAAATAACCTATGGTGGGCTAGATTTCAAAATTCTGATCAAAATAATTAAGTGGATTAATTTTTTTTTCCTGTAGGGCAAATTTACTCAAGGAAAAGAATGTGAGGGCTCTATTTCTCAAGCTTAGATAAACTCAAGTTACCTGCAAATAAGTTAGGAGGGAAAGGCATTTCTCAATTATGTGCAAGACTATCTCCTCATGGAGCTAACTGTAATCAAATAGATGTAGAATCAGCTATCTTTTGAGAGAAATTCACTGCTAAATGTCAATATCTTGGATTCAAATAGGCTGGTTTTGGAGACTTGAATTGATTCTTGACTCTACAACAATGTATGGGCAAAAAAATATATAGGATCCTGCTGCTATAATCTCCCATGAAAGAATGTTTTCCATGTTATTGTTTCATTGGCTGCCTATAGTCTTCCATAAGGAGGAGCCATGATACATAGAAAACAGTGGATTATAGAGTACTTTAAAGAGGACATCTGTCTTTTGTTTCTATTAAAAAGTCACCTTCTGTATTTTTTACTTTGTACATAATATGTACTTTTTTTTTTAAGAATTTTACCTTTGTGTTTAGTTTTTGGTGGGTTTTTCATGATGTGCCTAGGTGGGGATTATTTTTTAATTATCCTGTTTGGAATCCATACAGCTGCTTACAGGGCTCAATGTGTTTTATCAATTTTTGCGAATTTTCAGCCAGTATTTTTTCAACTATTGATTACGCTGATTTTGTCTTTCCTATACTTTGGGATTCTAGTTGCATGTATGTGAGACATTTTCAGCAAGCCTCATATGTCTCTTAAGCAATTCTATCTTTTCCTGCATTAATGGAAGTATTCTGTTGACTTAGGCAGTTTACTAATCCTCTCTTCTATACTATCTAAATTACTGCCAAATAATTCCATAATTTTCCATCTTGTAGTTTTCCAATCAGCATACCAAGCTAAGTCATTATCTCTACCCTAAGAGTATGAGTCCTATGCATGTCTACTTTTGTCTCTACATGGTTTTTGCTTTGCTGAAACACCAGTGAATGAAGAACAGGTGTTTAGTACAGGAGTTGAACTATGGATCATGGGCTGCCTGTCTCTTTTTGTAAATAAAGTTTTATTGGAACATAAAGCGACTCATTTATCTGTGTGTTGTCTGTGGTTGCTCTTATGCAACATCAGAGTTGAGTAGTTGCTTCAGAGAATGCATGGTCTGCACAGCTAAAGGGCCTTTAAGAAAAACTTTGCAGAAGCTGATTCAGTGGAGCTTTGATGGAACTGAGTGCCCCACTGAACCAGTGGCTTTGCCTTAAGTGGCACACCGGAAGATAAAGTTTCCTCTGTAAGACCAGAGTGACAGTATTCTTGAGTATACCATTTCTCTGTGATAACAGAAGATTTTGGAGGCTCTTCCCAGTTTGTTGGTGATTGAATCTGAATTGGTCCACCCAATAATGGGAATATGAGGCAAGAGTTTTCCAAGTCTTCCATGGGTCAAGTGTGCAGTTTTGCTAAGTGTTCAGTATTAAACTAATTGCTGCTCTTTTTTTTTTCTTCAAATTTTTATTTATTTTGAGAGACAGAGAGGGAGAGAGCATGAACCGGGCAGAGAGAGAGAGAGAGAGAGAGAGAGAGAGAGAATTCCAAGCAGGCTCCACACTCAAACGTGGTCCTAGAACATGACCTGAGCCGAAATCAAGAGTCGGATGCTTCACTGACTGAGCCACCCATGTGCCCCAATAGCTGCTTTTCAAAATAAGGGTAATTGGTAGCTATGGCATGGAAGCCACAAGTCCAAATTTCCAAAGAGTGCTTCCATGCAGAGGCTATCTTCCACTGGAGGCTGTAATTGGCAAATCATCAATCACAGAGTCTGTACTGTCTGTAATACACAGAGTCTAGTAGACTCTAGGTTTCTTTTTTTAGTGATAAGGGATCTATGAAACAGCACTTTTTTTTTTTTTTTTTTTTTGGCCAGAAGAATTGAGATATGTGATTCCATGCAGAAAGCTCCTGAATTTTGTTAGCATTGATCAGCCACTCCTGGTGGTAAAGATGTGACAATACCAATACCAGTTGGGTCTTCCTGCTAAAAGGGTTCCACATTTTCATGTTGCTCTGTGCTCAGCTTTCTGCAATCTGTTAAAAAATTGTAGGAGGCTTCATGTTATTTACTTGTAAGTTGGTTGTGTCTTCTCATGTGCTCTGCCCCAGACAAATCAGTGCTTTCGTCCCATATCTCCTTGGTGGTGTCATCGTCTCTTAGATTTCAGGTACTTAGTTTCTGTATGACCTCGGCTCTCAGATGTGTTCAAGACAAGTTATGATAGTGTAGATTATCTGACTTTGCACTGTAGTTTGTGAAATTCTTTCCAGGTTTCCAGGTTTCTGAATCTGAAGCAGAAACTTTTACTCCAAGATGGTTTTGATTAAAATAAAAATAATGTTTTGGAATTTATGCGTTATGAAGCAAATCTATTGTAGACCTACATCTATCAGTCATCATAAGCAAATAAGACAATTTGGTTCAACTCAACATTATCAGACAGAGGTTGGGAGTGGGGATTAATTTGATATTTATGATCCCTTCAAACCTCAAAGTTAAAATATAAAACTTTAAATATTTTTAACAATTAACCAGAAATATTTAAATAAATTTACTAAATTCTAGTGATTATCAAATTTTAGCTTTCTAATCCTTATTTCCTAGAAATAAATAATACCTTTTCTCCTGTTCCATTTCAGTGTATACTTTACATCTGTGTTCTATTTTTTTCCTTACCCCTACTATATTTGTAACATTGGTTTGCAGGTCCTATTTTGCCCAGACTTAATTTAGTAAAAGGTCAGTGCAAAAGAATAAAACTGTATCAAAGGTAGATTGCATGTGAATAGGTAGCTACCTTGAAAGTAAAAAGAAAACTTTATAGGGCAATGTGAACCAAAAGGGGTTGGAGACAAGAATGGGTAGAATGTGTTATTGTGGAAATATACTTCCATTCCTTCTATGAGATCCAACATCTTTGGGCTCTTGTTACTGAAAGAAATTGGGGGTACCTATCCCTCAGGGAAGGTTGCTATTTTAACTGCTGAATGGGATATAAAAGATTCTGACAGAAATTAACAAAGACATTTTGGCATATACCTATCACAAGGAGCATACTGGGTCAATTTTAATAATTAGTAATCTCCACCTATTGTTTCATTGCCCAGTACTTCAGTTATTTTAAATGTTTCTCAATCACATTACTTCACAAAACCATTACTCGCTGTGGTGAAACTGACAGCTAGTGCATCATTAATATTCGTACCAAAGAGAGAGGGAGGCAAACCGAGAAACAGACTCCTAACTACAGACAACAAACTAACAGTTACCAGAGCGAGGTGGGTGGGGGATGGGTGAAACAGGTGATGAGGCTTAAGAAGAGCACTTGTGATGAGCACCATGTGTTTCATGGAAGTGTTGAATCACTATATTGCACACCTGAATGTAATATTACACTGTATGTTAACTGAAATTTAAATACAAACTTAAATTCATACCAAAGAGGGATGAATTTGTAGGAAATAGCCTTATAAGTTATTTTGCTTACTATATAGCTTTAGATTCATGGATACATATTTTCAGGCATATGCATGTACACTGAACCATTTTGGGAATTTTTTAAGGTTTATTCTGAGAGAGTGTGAGCGTATGTGGGGGGTGGGGCAGAGAGAGAGAATCCCAAGCAGGGCCTTGAATGCATGAACCCAAACCCTGAGATCCTGAACTGAGCTGAAACCAAGAGTTTCAGCTTAACTGACTGAGCCACCCAGGAGCCCCAAACCATTTTGGGAATTTAAAGTTGACTTCATATGTTAACTAATGGGAATTTAAATGAAAACTTGGAAGAAAAAATATAAAGTTGACTTCAATACAGCAGTGTATCTGATACCTTCTTAATCTCCTTAAACTGATTATATCCCGTTTATACTAATACTCGGTGCTGTACTTATTCAAACACCAAATGTCTCTGGAAAACAACATTTTATTATGAATGGAAATAGATTCAGCAAGTTCTGGTGGGCAATGGGGTGTGCAGAGATGGCAAAATCATATCTTAAGCCCTCAGGTGATAGTGTTCAAACATAACCCATAGTGATTTTTGAATTCCTCATGGAACTAGAGCTGTTGCATTGAGCTACTTTGATACTCCTCCATAGTGTTGTACGCCTGGAAGCAATATGGCAAAGAAAACGTTTTGCTGGTATGAGGGAGGAGTAGGGGCCAAAAAAAAGGGGTGGGGGGACTTGAATTCCAAAGGAATAGAGGATTAAAAAAATTCCTTCTGTTACTTTAGGCTACCCCTGCCACTCTCAATAGCTTCTTTGGCCTATCTGCAAAGTATAGATAAGAATATTTGCTTTCGGTCTGTCTTCAAGTTCTGTAAGATTCTTGAAAGGAATAGAAGTTCTAAAGGAGCCTATATCACTGAAAAATGGCGATTGTCTAAATTATTCTGAAAATTAAGCCCATTCTCTATAACACAATAGTGATTTTAACCTCACTATAGAAATGGATTTTAAGGAGGTATTTGTTGTTAGAATAATGTGATTTATTAAGAAAAAACAGTAACACTCCTGAAATTATTAATATTTACAGGATAATAACAATCTTAAATTAAATACTCTATAATCAATTATTAGTAATTTGTTGAGTTTTCAAAGACTTTTTTTACTACAATTTTTTTTTAATTTCTTAATAAGCACCTAAAAGAGACCTGCAAACAGCTGGATGGAACTATTCACATAGGAGACACTGTATTAGTTTGTGACCAAGCCAGTAGCAGGCATGTTTTTGTAGGAGGTGGAACTATAAAACTCTTTGATAAGCCTTCTGAGCCTTCTCTTTCACTTTCATGTATGTCAGCTTTGAATACATATTGATTCTTTCCCCTTTTCTGTTATATTTGAGGTAAAATCAAATACATTCATTAGGGAAATAATAGAACTTATGATTTTTACTGATTCCTTAAAAATAAGGCTAAACAAATAGAGGACAGTAAGCATCATAATTTAAGGTTGAAGGATTCAGTACTTTTCAAAAATATAAAATGATTTCAAATAGGACTTAGCTGAACTATGTCTACCTACTCCCACACAAACGATTCATATGCTGAAGTTCTAACCCCCCAGTAGCTCAGACAGTGATTATATTTTGAGAGAGGTTCTTCAAAGTGGTATTAATTTAGAATGAGATCTTTAGGGTGGGCCCTGGTCTCCTGTGACTGGTGCCCTTATAATAATAGGGAATTGGCGTATAGGTATATACAGAGGCAATATATGTAAAGACACAGGGAGAAGATAGCTATCTTGGAGGGCAGGGAGAGAGGCCTCAGAAAAAACCAAATTGCCAACACCTTGATCCCCGACTTCCAGCCTCTAGAAATGTGAGAAAATAGTTACTTAAGCCATTTAGTCCACAATGCTTTGTTATACTGGCCCTAAGAAACTAATACATGACTCAAATGAATATGCCAGAACATTAATATGAATAAGAACAAATGGTGTGCACTAATGAGGAGCCAGAAGTTAAACTGCAAGGAATTTAAACATAGCTCATAATCATCCTCATCATTTACTTACCGAACAATTACAGATGAGCCAGACACAATTCAAGTATATGAATTATCATATTGACTCCTCACCAACAAAACTGTGAGGTACTTTTGACTTTCCTATTTTATGTATAAGGAAAACTAAAGTATGTGGATGTTAAGCAGTTGGCCCAAATCACAGAGATAAATGATTGAGATAGATTGTATAGCTAGGCAATCAAATAAGTTTTTGACTATTTATCCAATGGCATAAGGAACCCAAGTTAAATTATCTATGTCTCATTTTGGAGATTATCACAAAACACTACATATACTGCTTCTGGGAACAAGTTGTAAAACAGTTGAAACATAAATTCAGTCAATATTAAGTTCTTTTGGATCACAGAGAATTTTTCTGTATATTTGTATTTCAGCATGTATATTTAGACTACATAAGTAATATATACATATATATGGATTATGCCTTTTGTAGTTTTTTTTTGAATTTTATCTCCATTTTTATTTTATTTTTTAATATGAAATTTGTCAAATTGGTTTCCATACAACACCCAGTACTCATCACAACAGATGCCCTCCTCAGTGCCCATCACCCACTTTCCCCTCCCTCCCACCCCCCATCAACCCTCAGTTTATTCTCAGTTTTTAACAGTCTCTTAGGCGTTGGCTTCCTCCCTCTTTTTTTTTTTTCCTTCCCCTCCCCATGGTCTTCTGTTAAGTTTCTTAGGATCCACGTAAGAGTGAAAACATATGGTATCTGTCTTTCTCTGTGTGACTTATTTCACTTAACACAACACTCTCCAGTTCCATCCACGTTGCTACAAAAGGCCATATGTCATTCTTTGTCATTGCCAAGTAGTAGTGCATTGTGTACATAAACCACAATTTCTTTATCCATTCATCAGCTGATGGACATTTAGGCTCTTTCCATAATTTGGCTATTGTTTTTAGACAGTTTTCTCAGTCAAATACCTACTTTCTTTACAAATCAATGTTAGTCAAAGATTTTGACTATTCCTAATACTTTGTGAATGCAGAATATACTGCATGCTCACAATATACTCACGTGCCACCTTGATCTTGGAACTCTGCAGTTGTAATTGTAACACAATTTTGTGAGAAAGGAAGAAAAGAGAGGATAGAAGAGAAGACAAATGGGAGAGAGGGAAAGAGGGAAGGAAAAGACAGAAAGCTAGAGTACACAAGCTCACTTAAGAATATGTTTACTTTTTAGATGTTGAGCTGAATCTACATACATGTAAATATTAATTGAAATGAATATGCTATTTCTAAAAAGAACTCAAACGTATCCTCTCTTAAAATGAAGAGACACATCCTCTTTTCAATTATTAAAAAATAATCTATATGAAGCTCATCTCATTTGGGGATAAAACACAAAATACAGGGCTCACAAATATATCTCTAGTACAGGGGCACTGTTTTTCAATAGTGAAAACTGGGTGGCTCATTTGGTTGTGTCTGACTCTTGATTTCTGCTCAGGTCATGATCTCACACAGTGGAGCCTGCTTAGGATTCTCTTTCTCCTAGCCTTCTGCCCCTCCCCCACTTGCACCCTCCCCTCAAAAAGAAATAAATAAAAAACAAATATATCTCCAGTACATAAAAGTGCAGTTAATAATTTAGGTATACAAGTAACTTAATTTTTAGGAAGATTCTAAACCATGTGAAATTAGTACATGATGAGATAAGGCAAACATGAGGGAAACAGACTCATTTTGAGAAAAATTAGAAAAAATGGGAGATTTTTACTCTAAAGTAAATGGGGAAATGAGAAAATATACATTGCAAATTAAGAAAATTCACTAGAGATTCAAGTTTACAATCTACAAAGCAGATAATTGGATCAATAATACAAAGGATAACTTGAGAGATCCTTTAAGAATATGCAGTGAAATGAAAAAAAAGATGATATGAGAAAAGATTACAGGTACTGAGAAAAGAGAACAGAATAAGCTGAGAAAATGAATGTGTCTGCTGAAGATGTAACATAAGAAAAAGACTTAAATCTACAGCTAAAGAAAACTTCTCTGGGATAAAATAATAAGGAAGATCCAGTTCCTACTCACGTGGACCTTACATGTTAGTGGCAAATAAACAGTAAAATACCATCTGGGGCTCCAATAGGCTTATGCCTAGGATCCCACTGCACATACCAGGTAGACCTCTTAATCATAATAGTGAAAACTGGATAAAACTTCATACAGAGATTATACATAAAGTAATGGAGAAAAAGGACTTACATGGTTTGAGCTGAATGTGGGAAAGTGAATGTATAAACTTTTAATGCTATAAAAGTAACTTTAATGCAAACAAGTATTATTTTGTGTTGATATTTTTATTCTGATGCACATCAAAATATCCTGAAACTGATAATTTAATTCCTAAAAGCTTCTGCATTCTTCACAAATCCTGGATATTTTTCAGTTTATGTAAAGAAAGTGACAGTGTTTCAAAACTGAATTTTTTTTTTTTTTTTAGAATTTTGCAATGGATTTTTTTTTAATCAATGTAATGGAATTTCAGCATTTAGAGAACTGTAAATACTCAATTCATCAGTGAAAAGTCACCACTCTAATAATATGAAGTTTGGGGACATGTAAACATGACAATGTCTAAAACAAGAAAATTGAGTTGTTGGGACTCCTGTTGGCTAGAATCCTAATTAAGTAGAGAAAGAAATTCAATATGCCAGAAAACACCAAACTGATTTTTGTTGATTAGGAAATATAATAATTTGTATTCTTGGTGTTCAGCATAATATCGATGCCAGTTATTATTCTCTGTGCCAGATTATCTTTTGTATAAATACTTTGTTCTGCTGATTCTTTGTTGTGATGATTGGGAAATTTATGTATTAATCTCTCTCTGTGCTTCAAGTATCTTGAGTATTTAACAGAGTTCTAAATACAGACTGAATTAATATAAGATTGATGTGTTAAATCTGACTATAAATCTGCCTCTTCTTAAATCAAAAGGTGCAATCTATTTTCTCCAAGATTCTGCACCATCCTGAAATTTCCTTGACTCAGAGAATGTGGCAAAAGTGATGCTGTGTTAATTTTGAACCTGGGCTTTAAGAGACCCTCAATTTTGCGGGCACCTGGCTAGCTCAGTCAGTAGAGCATGCTACTCTTGATCTCAGGGTAATGAGTTTGAACCCCATGTTGGATGTAGAGATAACCTAAAAATAAAATCGTTAAAAAGGAAACAAGAGATCTTTCACTTTTACGTGCTTGGGTTATTTCTTCTTAGTACATAATCTTGGTGCTGCTATTGGAAGTTCAAACCACAAGTAGGAAGGCTGGTGAAGGGGAACCAAAGTGCTCTGCTCTACAGCTCCAAGTGAGTTTTCAGCCCACACCAACTGTTCCCCATAGGAGAAAGTGATCTTGGGTGTTGGCAGCTAAACAGAGCGTACGGATGATTGTCATCACAGCGGACACCATATGGAGCAGAACCACCAGCTCGACCTAATCAACTCACAGAAATCATGAAAAATAATAATGTTCTGTTGGTGGGTGGTTTGTTACATATCGATAAACTTTGAACTGTGTCTGCTCCAAGGTAGGGTCCCATAGAATTGTAGCTATTGTTACTTTAAAATACTAGGTTTGGGTTCCATTCTGTTCTAGGCCCTCTGTAGAGTTAGTGGCACCTGATACTTTGTCATTAATAAATTCCTATGGCCAATGAATAATTAAAGAATAGAGCTGTGTTTCAATAGTTTTTCCTCCACTGAATTCTCCTCTTGCATATCTACCATTTCACATTTGTAAATCCTCCCTAATGTTTTTAGGCCAGGGCATTAGTTTTTTTCTGCTCTGTTGGACATGATTATATTCTTTTTCTGCAATTGTATAGCTTGTACTTTGTAGCGCTATCAGGCTACTTACCTCACATTTGCTTCTAATTCTAGTTACTTTTATTTTACTTGTTTTATTATAATTTTCAGGGGAATGACCATCACTTTTCCCTTAAATTAAAGCAATTTTTTAGAGCAGTTTTAAGTTCACAGCAAAATTGAGGGGAAGGTAAAGAGATTTCCCATATATCCCTTGCCCACATATAGACTGTCACTTTCATTGTTTTATTATAGTGACTAGCCTGAATTGGTAGTCAATATATTCACTTGCCTATAAATCTCATACATATAAATTATTCTTAATGTCTGATTTGAGGATAATGAAATTTATCTTTACTCATTGTCTTGTCCTCTGGCTGCTATTTCAGATTCCTAAAGTGTGCTATTACGGAGAACAATGAGTCTGTAGTTAAAGACACTGGATTTCTATCCCAGACATTCGCTAACCATAGTTTTTAAGTCAAGTAACTTCCTTAGATAAGGATTTCCCAAAAAAACATAAAGTGAGGGATCAGACTGGAGAATTATTTTTGCCAGACTGGGTACTTTTTTATATCTCTCAGCTAAATACTTTTGATATATTTAGTGAAAGTGAAGTGACTAGTTAAGCAATCATCTTAGTAATGAACCCAAAGTGGAAAACCAATAAGATAGCTTATTTTTTTTCGTAAGTAAAAGGGAAGGAAGTTTAATTATCATATAATTTCCGATGGTTTATTTTCTAGCTATAGCTAGATGCTACCCAGTGAGAAATTATTTCTTTATGTATGTTTCATATTTTCCTTAGTAATGAGCTCCGTATTTCTTAAAATAATTGATATATATGTACACACACACATACACATACCTATAAATTTTGGAGTTCTCGCCCAATGATGACATGATATTCCTTTCCAAGGCCTTATTTTAATGACTGCGAGGAATCTCATTTCTAATACTTTATTAATCCCAGGGTAACTTAAATATAATGGCAATATGGCAAAGTTTAGAAGACTATATGGACAGTAGGAAAGCTAATATCAGAAGCAAAATCCCAACTTATAAGGAGATGCTTCCAGGAAAAAACAAAAACAAAAACAAAACAAAACAAAAAAAAACATGATTCTGCTCTCACAATCTTCCTCTTAATTCTACTTTCCTCCAATCGTCATGTTAACTCAAAGACATGTACTTGGTGTTATAATGTTTAGTGGCTTTGCCTTATGATTTGGTACTCAAACTTTGCACACATTCATCTTTGAAGAAGACTTTGCCAAAAGTTTACTCAGCAGATAACTGTGTGCTGTAGGTTTAGTGATGTGCACAATGAGGTCATTCAAAAGCTATCTTGCTTAAACAAACAGATGAACATCGTTCATCAAATATTGGCCATCCAAGTTATCTTGCAGGTAGGAATTTTATAAAGGATATAAAACAAAAGTTTCTTTTATTTTGAAATGTATAAACATCAGTCCATTGTGTATTTATTATTAGTTCTTACCACCATATGGTAAATGCATTTGGAATTTATCTGCAAATGACATATGCCTAAACTTTAGTATGAAATATTGTCATTCATACTTACAAATTGCATGTAAATGTTAATATTTTTCAAATATAAGAATACTAATTTTTTTCTTTTCATGAAAAAATCATACAACTAAAATAGAAGTTTGGCCAAATATATATAACACAGATCTAACATATTTACCTGCCTATACATGTGATATGTTAACTCTTTAAAAATACTTAGCAGTTAATATTAAGCTCATTCTGATGTCTGGATAATTTTCTTAGAATTCATAGGTCACACACAGGGTATAAATATTCCAAGTGCAGATTCAATAAATGTTTCTCAGTTACTAAATATAAAATCTATTTTAATAGCCACTTAATACGCAGTTTAATTTACTTAGGAAAATTCTTCCTAATATATCCTTTTTGACTGCCTCTCAAATGAAATGTCATTTAGCAAAGTATCAACTTCGGACAATTGCATATCCCTGTGGAATATTGTGTTTTGTCTGGAGACATTTTTGATTATCATGGCTGTGGGGTTTGTGTGGGTTCTACTGGCATCTAGCAATGAAAGTCAGGCATGCTATTAAACACTATATTATATATATATAATACATATAATTATATAGAGAGGGACATATATAGAGACAATATAAATTATAATATATAAAATTATATTATCTATATATAGACTATATATATAATCATATATAGACAATATAATTTTATACATATACAAATAATTATCCAAACCCAAATGTCAATATGGCCAGGTTTGTGAAATCCTGATTTGGCATTATAAAAAGGAAAATATTCTTTGATGGTGAGGAAAGATATTTTTCTCTTTTTTGTTTTTTAGTTATCAAAGCAATACACTTTTATACCATGACAGTGCATTTTAAAATATATTGCAATGAGACATCAGAAAATGTGCTATTTACAAATTAATAAATAAAAAGCTAGTATTTCAATATTGGGAATTTTATTTTTTTAATTAGTTAAAATAATCCAATTGAAATATTAAAATTGGCTGGATGATATTTTCCTAATAAAAATTTCCTTTTGTTGGCTTCACCAAATAACTTTTTCCTTTCCTCCAAACTATTTTTTAAATGTGCATAGCTAGGGGCGCCTGGGTGGCGCAGTCGGTTAAGTGTCCAACTTCAGCCAGGTCACGATCTCGCGGTCCGTGAGTTCGAGCCCCGCGTCAGGCTCTGGGCTGATGGCTCAGAGCCTGGAGCCTCTTTCCGATTCTGTGTCTCCCTCTCTCTCTGACCCTCCCCCGTTCATGCTCTATCTCTCTCTGTCCCAAAAATAAATAAACGTTGAAAAAAAAATTAAAAAAAAAATAAATAAATGTGCATAGCTAGTATTATTTTACTCCTAGGATGTACGTATTAACTGGTAAAGTAAAATGCTTTAAAGAGAGAGCTTTAAAAATTAAGCAAATGGTTTATAAGAAAAAATAAGGAAGCCAGGGACAATACGTGCAATGTAGAATTTATTTAAGTGCCATTGGTTAAATATTTGAGGCAGTATAGCCAGATACTAGAAACAACCTTAAATTCACTAAAAATGCAATTTCAAATTTTATATTCTTTATACTTATGCGCAAGTTATTATGGATTATCATGCTCTGTCTTTTGCACTAGAAGTGTAGGGCATGCAGTAGACTTTAAACATAGGATTGAATGAAATAGTTCAAGTTACTATACCTATGTTCTAATCTTACATTGCTCATTCATCTTTAGCACGTTTATTTTTTAATTTTACAGAAGAATGATTTTACCTCTTCACGAGAAAATTTGACGTTACCAGCCAATGATCAAAATGACACATCTGTCACTTGAGCTGCCATTTTTAATTCCTTTTGAAAACCTAGACAATTATGACATCAGTTGAAGTCTGTTCTTTTCAGCATGTAAACTGCACCCTCATGGATAACTTTCTGTGCAGTCTCACTTGCATGAGCTGATTGTGATCTACATTGATTTTCATGGAAGTGAAGTTCTGATAATAGGCTTTCCAATGCCAGAATTTACCTGTGCCAGTGTGTTGGCTAATGATCCTGGGGGGAAAAATTAAAAATTGCATACAAGGGAGCAGTTTTTCACTTTTTAAAAAACCACTTCCACATACATGAAACCTGTGATTGATCATAAGCCAAGTAGTACACTCTATGCTTCTCCTTCTTTCTCTTTTAAAACTAAAGCATCAGAAAGATGACATTTCTAACGTAGTTCAGACTGAGTATAGGTCTACAGCAGTATAGCATTAATGTAGGTGATCAGTGTGTATACCAATATCAGTTAACTCACTATGGAAGTTTTCTACATACCAAGAAACTTTACCGACCTACTGGATGGTAATCACCCTAAGTTTCTTGGCTGTACAACATTCCAGAAGAAAGGCCCTCTCAAATTCCCAGTGTTGGGTAATTGCTACTTAAATGAACCTTTTGGTGTCCTATATATTTTAGTCAGATATTTTCAAGCAGATTAAATCTTTCTGAAATTGCAATGAGTTTGTCATCGTAAGACTACTCTACCTGAGTGTAAAGAAACTTCTCCTTATATTACTTAAACATTTGTTTATATTTTGAGAGAGAGGGAGGGAGAGAGAAATCCCAAACAGGCTCTGCACTGTCAGCGCAGAGCCCGATGTGTGGCTCGAAGTCACGAACTGTGACATCACGACCTGAGCAGAAGCCAAGAGTTGGACACTAACTGACTGAGCCAACCAGGCGCCCCAAGAAATTTCTTCTTATGAAGAGTATGCACAAAATCAGAAAATGGTTATGGAAAATGCTTAACTAATGCAAAATAATTTTTGATTGTTCCCTGGAGAGCCTATGAAACAATTTTGCTCTTTGGTTTTTATTTTTTCATTTCCTCCATCCTTATATTTATCTTTAGATGATATATATGTTAATATCAAACAAAGAGCCACTTTTCAGAGAAACAAATCAAATAGTAAACAACCAAGTCTACTGGGTGGCACTTCAAAAAATCTGATTTTCTAAAAGGAAACACTCCAGAAACTATTTTCTCTTAGACACTATGCTTTCCACTTGAATAATCCATTTCTTACTGACGGTGGTTAATTGAAACAAAACCAGTGCCAGGATATATACATCCATGTGAATTGCCTCCTAGTCTGCTGGACACAGCACTTCTCCACTTTGTCATATCTCCAATTTGTCAATGAGATATTGACAGTGTGACACTTGGTCAATTTGGCCAAGGCATTAAGAGTTTTTGCATGCTTCTGCTTATCAGCATGTAGTAGTGTGACCTATAAAGAGAAAAACCTGCTTTAATTAGCAGCTGCTCCCAAGACTGTGGAAATACATGAACCCAAACTAGAAGCCTGCATCCGAGAGGAAATGCCGCCTAAGTCAGAGCCACTCGGATCACATGCAATCTTGGAAGCCACCTGGTTTTAAGTTACTGAGTTTTGGAGTGGTTTGGTGCATATGATAACTGAGACCATAGGTGACTAAGACATGCCCTTAAAAACAAGTACAAAATGAATGATGTCTCCTCCTAAGCAGCTTTGAATTACAAATTTTAGAACTAAATTTACCTCGATTAACTAAATTTGCCCAAATAACAAGGAAACTCATTATCATGGAATTGAGTCACCATCAAGGTATTTAATTTGAAAGAAAATTATATACGTTGTTTATATGCTATTCCTTAAATAGGTGTTAGCTTCTAAAGTTGTGTGCTCAGTCTCCCCCAAAAGATCCTAAATTTGGGAGTAGGACTTATTTTATCCATAACTAATGACAGGTTTTATAAGCACAATAACATAAATGCTGAATGATTAATTTAAAAATATATAAGGGCAAATAGTATATATTAAAAAGATCTCATTGTTTAAGATTGAACACGTGTAGATTTTAATAATGTGAAATTAAAATTTTAAGATACACATAAAGATTTACAAGTAAGGGCATATTTTCATATTATGCTACTAATTTTCTCCATAGCCTTGGTTGAATGGCATCATAATTACTAATATAGGTATAATAAGCATATAGTAATGTATAATTAGCATATATATTTGCGTATATATGCACACATATGTATTTTAAGTGTGTTGGAAATCTATGATTTCAATTCTGATCAGAGTTATTTGATTAAAGACATTTTATAGAGGATTTCTAAATAAGCATTTATTCATGCTATCTGACAAATGCAAATGCATCACTAAGTCCTTGAAATTGTATTTCCAAATTAAGACCTTTATTCTATAATGGTAAAATAAAAATTTGCAGTGGTTTCAGAAATATGAAATTTGCCATTTTGCCAATATTTTTAGTGTAGTGGAGAAAAACATATTCACAGAGCTACATTTTTATTTTCCAATAAAATGTTTGAGTTGTGACTTTCATAGAAGTATTCTTCACATGTGTAATTGGTGAACCTATCTTATTTTTTATAGACAAAACCCCCCTGAGATTTAGATGTATGATACATTAGAATTAAGAATGTCTTAGGGGCACCTTGCATGGCTCAGTCAGTTAAGCATCAGGTCATGACCTCACCGAGGTAAGATGGAGGCCCCACCCCCACCCCTGTCTGTCAGGCTCCATGCTGGGCTGGGCAGGGAGCCTGCTTGAGATTCGCTCTGGCTCTTTCTGTCCACTTCTGGCACCCGTGCATGGGCTCTACCCCACCCGCCCCCCAAAAGAAAGTATTAAAAAATTGTATTTACATTGCTTAGTCTCTTGGGAGAAGCAGAAAAACAATCGTAGGTACTTGTCTAGGTGACTTTAATAATATTTCGACCTCAACGAGGAAAATATTTTTTTTTTTCTTTTGAGTAATGTGATCTGTAGCAATTCTTTACTTCAGTTATCTAAGATGAAAGTCAGGGCCTTATGTACTGTAATAGAAAAAGCTTAGAAAATCTATTTCATGCTCTCAAACAGACAATCCACAGATAATCACAGTTCACTGTCAGAAATATTGCTTTAACCCACATTTCCTGTATAATATCTTAGTACTATCAAAAATGATATTCTATAGCAGTCAGGTCTCCAATGATTGTGGTCAGCTACAGGAAGGAAAATGTCCAAACGTATTGTCAAAAATATACAAAGTGAGACTTTGGAAACAACGTTAAATGATTTCAACAAATGTATAACATTACAAATCAGGTTGAGCTATACAGTTCTGCATGTAATGGTTGAAAAAATATTTAAAGATTTTTCTGTTTATCAGAGAAATAAAATACCAGAAGTACAAGTGAGCTATTGACAGAGAATAAACATTAAAAAGCCTTCTGAAAACAAATGCTGAAAAAAATTCAATGCAAAGAGATAAAAACAATGATCCATAAAAGCTAAGTAAGAATAACTATGAGTTAGGAAAGAGCAAATTTATTATGAATTAATTATTGAATTTCTATGGATGGAAACTTTGTTACAAAACATGTTTTAGAACCAGTGTTTTCTAGAAGTGATGGCTTTATTTTTTCTTACTGGGCACAAGGATTTCACTTTTTATGTATTGCAGCAAATTGCACATTAAGAAGGATGTCCTGCCACAAATACATGTATATCCTAAATAAATGACAAAAAAAAAAATCCCTGTAAATTTAAGGACAATATTTTGTGAAGCAAAGAATGAAGAGGAAAAGGAGAATATAAGAGAAAAAGTAGGAGAAGGAAAGTAAGAAAAAGAGGTGAGGGTGAGGAAAAGAAATCGAAATTTCTAAATTTACCCTTCTGGTAAAAGTAACAAAGTGTCCTTAATTAAACTAGCCGATCCCTGAGCCATGCACATAGGTAAACTAAAAGCAGTTTGCAAGTGAGGCCTAAAGAATTGTACATAGTTTTAATCCTAGAAGGAGAACAAGATAAACCTAGGACAATATTTTCAAAAGTAAGAGATAATAAGAATGACTAATTCCACAGTTTTCTTCAAGTCCATTCACCTCCACTCTGGTGTGCAAATTCTCTCCTTTCCTTTCATAATTATAGTGCACCCACATTTTGTAATTTATTTGGCAATTAGTCTTTGCAGGATTGTAATTATTCCATTCAAGTGTATATATATGAGTATTAGAAATACTTGAGTAGTACATGCTGGCATTCTCTCAGGAAGTTTCTGATATAATTGCCTTTCCCTATGTCTCTACCATATGTTATGGGCTGGTCCTTTATTTACAGAAGCTTCTTGTGCATGGGAGAAATTATTTGAGGTCAGTATTCTTTTTTTTTACTTTTTTTTTTTTAACATTTATTGATTTTTGAGAGAGAGAGAGAGAGAGAGAGAGAGAATAAGCCGAGAAGGGGCAGAGAGAGAAGGAGACACAGAAGCTGAAGCAGGCTCCAGGCTCCAAGCTGTCAGCACAGAGCCTGATGTGGGGCTCGAACCCAAGAACTGTGAGATCATGACCTGAGCCAAAGTCTGGCGCTCAGCTGACTGAGCCACCCAGGTGCCCCTAAGGTCAGTATTCTTAATGAGATTTTGCCAGTTTGCTGATGAGAGATGACCAGCATCTTCAAAAATGTTCTACTTGGGGGATGTCTTACTTATGGTAGCTAATAGTAATATTTAAAAATTTGTTTCACACATCTTTTCATTGAGGATGACTACCTCTGCACGTGTTCAAAGGAAGGAACCTCAGCAAACCTCTCAAGAAGTTTGAGTAGAAAAGGAGAGAAAGAAATGGCTAAAGGGAGATTCAGTGTGTGTGTATTTGTGTGTACGCATACATGTAAACACACAACACGTAATTGGGAGAAACTTAAATGTGTTCGAGCAGACTTAAACGATCTGCTTGATACTAGGAAAAGCAATTGAGGAGAGTAACTCGTGCTTATTAAGAGTGGGCTGTGCATCGTGACTTTCCTCCACGGAGCACAGCATGGGATGGGAGCAAAACAAATGGAGTCAATTCACAGTGAAGAAACGGATACACACTACTCAGCCTGGGGTTCAAAATTAGCATCGGCTTTGCAAGTCGTATGGTAGTAGACCTCCTTGATGTGATGAAAATGACATTCTGACTTTGTGATCTTCCTCCCCTCAAACCCATAACCCTACTCGTGTCACAAGAAAAAACATGAGCCAAATCTCAGTTGAGGGGCATTCCATGTACACCTGGCCTATACTCCTCCAAACTGCCAAGGTCATCAAAAAGAGCAATCTGAGAAACTGTCACGACCAAGAGGAGCCTAAGGGGACATGATGAGATGGAGACATCATGGATGGGATCTGGGAACTGAAAAAGTGCATCAGGAAAAGCTAAGGAAATTTGAAGTGAGACACAGGAGCTATATAAAATAATAGGATTGGGGGTAAACTAAATAGATATTGAAATTTCATTGTTTTCCTTGTGAGATTAGAAGTAACATCAACTGCTTAAAAATGAGACTGGAAAAAATAAAGTTGAATGTGAGGACAATAATGCTTAGGTAATGTAAGATGGCAAATTTAACAAAGAGAATAGTAGGCTAGCGTGGGATAATCTAAAGTTGCTGATCATGGTGCTCGCTTCGGCAGCACATATACTAAAATTGGAACGATACAGAGAAGATTAGCATAGCCCCTGCGCAAGGATGACACGCAAATTCGTGAAGCGTTCCATATTTTTAAAAGATGCTCAATGTCGCTCCTTATCAGGGAAATACAAATCAAAACCACACTCAGGTATCACCTCACACCAGTCAGAGTGGCCAAAATGAACAAATCAGGAGACTATAGATGCTGGAGAGGATGTGGAGAAACGGGAACCCTCTTGCACTGTTGGTGGGAATGCAAATTGGTGCAGCCACTCTGGAAAGCAGTGTGGAGGTTCCTCAGAAAATTAAAAATAGACCTACCCTATGACCCAGCAATAGCACTGCTAGGAATTTATCCAAGGGATACAGGAGTACTGATGCATAGGGGCACTTGTACCCCAATGTTTATAGCAGCACTCTCAACAATAGCCAAATTATGGAAAGAGCCTAAATGCTCATCAACTGATGAATGGATAAAGAAATTGTGGTTTATGTACACAATGGAATACTACGTGGCAATGAGAAAAAATGAAATATGGCCTTTTGTAGCAACGTGGATGGAACTGGAGAGTGTGATGCTAAGTGAAATAAGCCATACAGAGAAAGACAGATACCCTATGGTTTCACTCTTATGTGGATCCTGAGAAACTTAACAGAAACCCATGGGGGAGGGGAAGGAAAAAAAAAAAGAGGTTAGAGTGGGAGAGAGCCAACGCCTAAGAGACTGTTAAAAACTGAGAACAAACTGAGGGTTGATGGGGGGTGGGAGGGAGGGGAGGGTGGGTGATGGGTATTGAGGAGGGCACCTTTTGGGATGAGCACTGGGTGTTGTATGGAAACCAATTTGACAATAAATTTCATATATTAAAAAAATAATAATAATAAAAATAAAATAATGGTAAAAAAATAAAAAATAAAAGCTATGACTGTGAAAAATATTTTAATAAAGTTATGACTATAAAAAAAAATAAAGTTGCTGATCATGGAAACAGGATGCACTATTGTATTAAATTATCTAGCCATTCATGACCTGGAGCAGGTCTTGAGGCCTGTTGCGACTCCAATAGGTTTTGGATCTGTTAGTTGTGTGAGTGAAGAATTTACTGTTTTACAAGAGTGATACTAAAATGATAGAACCAGGATAAGAAAATATTTTTAATATAATGTAAATTAACATCCATCCGTATCAAAAATTTACATTCCTAATTTCAGTGACTATTGTATACTTCTCTGTGTATTCATCAGCACTGGCGTGGTATGTTTTTATTTTATTTTTGACAACATGGTAATCATATGTACCTCGATCCTTAGTTTGCATTATCTTGGTTACTATTGAAAGAGTCAAGGTCTCCATCCATTCTAAGACTGCTACTACCTCATTTTGTGAAGTTTAGAGGTTTATTATTCAATTTTGTTAAGGTCCCTTCTATATTTTCCATGTAAATCATAAGTGCAGTTTTAGGTGGCTATGTGTTCATTCAGCTTATACTCAGTCAAATTCATCTGCACTAGAGTAAATGTTATTTAAAGTGTTTTTGGCATGTGACTACCCATCCTTTGTTTAAAGTACAAATATAGCCATTCTCGTCATTTTATAAATAATTCTCGTCATTATGACAAATTCTCATCATTTTATAAATAATTCATCACATCCAAGGAGTCTGGACTGATAAAAAGTCATGTACAAGTTTCTATTTTCCAGATTTCACAATAAAACATGTTGCAAGTTCTGACCAGTGCTACGTATAAAGTATGGTTATTAGAAGAAAGCAGGAGATAACAATTACCAAACTTGTACTTGATACCCTTTGAATGCATCAATTTTTTTAGAATGAATTTAAAAAATTCAGTGAACATAAGCACATTCATAAGCTAGAAAAAATTGGTAAGAATTTTGGTATACATACCTGGAGGGCTGCGGGACATAATGTGTCTGTAAATGGTATAGTATATCTCAACAATTTTGCATAAGCACAGGTCTCTGAGCAGGTGAGCCATAGACTTTGTTATGTCAAGAAATTCTATGATTAAAAAGCTATGTAACCACTGAGGGAGTTAATATGAAAATGTTTTAAAATATGTTTTATAGTTCAATAGAGTCTCAACAAGCATAAAATAGGATTGCATCAGATGATAGAGCTTATTCTTGATCATGTTAAAGATTATTATGAAGAAACTTAAAACTGCTAAAAAAAAAAAAAAAACACGAAAACACACACACACACACACACACACACACACCCCACCAAAGATGCTAATAATGGAGAAGGGCAGCACATTTCATGGCAGGGATACTGAATATAGTTAACATGCTAATTTTTTGGAAAACAATCCAGTTTAATAGAATTTTGATAATTTTTGAGGGGAAATTTTGTAAAAATTATGCTGAATTCATCTGGAAATACATAAACAAAAGATCATTTTTTATAGAGTAATGAAGATAGAACAACAGTGATATATTGTAAATCTAGGGTAATCAAAATAATGGTGTTGCCCTAAAACATACAGCGTGATAAATATAACCAAATAAAAAAATCTTAAAAGGAATGAATGTGCCCTTATGTCGAAAGGATTAGCTATTCAACAAATAATGATAACAACTAGGTAATTGTATTTTTGATCCAAACCATTATCAAAATAATATTTAAATTGATTTAAAAGGACATGGTATTGGGTGTCCTGTGTTTGGCTATCCCCTATTATTTAGGGTGAGGAATCTTTTCCTCAGGGGTGAAAAGGTGATTAGAATGTACGTCAACTTTTGTAATGCATCACCAGTAAAAAACAGAGATTTATAAGTATGTAATAATACATCTGGATGGCTCAATCGGTTAAGCGTCCGATTGGGGCTCAGGTCATGATCTCACGGTTCATGAGTTTGAACCCCATGTCGAGGTCTGTGCTGACAGCTGGAAGCCTCCTTCAAATTTTGTGTCTCCCTCCCTCTCTGCCTCTCCCCTGCTCTCACTCTGTCTCTCTGTCTCTCAAAAATAAATAAACATTTAAAAATTTTTTAAAAATAAAAGTATGTACTAATAAAGATAAGTGAAATGAAATCTTTAAGTTTTCTATAAGGTTCATGTTTCGTCTTGGACCAAACTAATTATATCAGGCAACAATTAAAACCAAAGATATTTTGATCACTTTTAATGCAAACACTATTAGAAGTTATTATAATCTTGATACAATTTTCTCTGTTTCTTCTGATTATTTTCTGTTAAAATATAGGTGATTCTTCATATGACGTTGAAGAAAATATACTGAAAATTTCAGTTCAGATGATAAATCTAATTCTATAAGGTTACTATTAAAATGGTTATGTGATTCTATATTATAACAAAATTTTTTATTTAATTTTAGTTACTAAGCATTTCTTCATAGTATTAGATTTCTATGTAAACTAAACAATAAAATGAATTATTTTTTTAATTCCAGTATAATTTAAATAGAGTGTTATACTCACTTCAAGTACGCTATAGTGATTCAACAATTCTATACATTACTCAGTGCTCATGATGATAAATTTACTCTTAGTCTCCTTCACCTGTTTACCCATCCCTCCACCCACCTCCCCTCTGGTAACCACTGTTTGTTCTTTATAGCTAAGAGTCTGTTTTTTGGTTTGTCTCTTTTTTCTTTGATTGCTTGTTTTGTTTCTTAAATTCCACATTTGACAAAAAGCATGTGGTATTTGTTCTTCCCCGAATGACATGTCATTTGGCATTATATCCTCTGGATCCTTTCATGTTGCTGCAAATGGCAAGACTTCATTCTTTTTTATGACTAATGTTCCATTGCCTGCATATACCAGCTTTTATCCATTTATCTGTGTATGGACACTTGGGTTGCTTCCATATTTTGGCTATTGTAAATAATGCTGCGGTAAACATAGAGTTGCATATATCTTTTGGAAGTAGTGTTTTCTTTTCTTTTTTTTCTTTTTAAGAGAGGCCAATGGATTCTAATGTAATCAAG
Organism: Leopardus geoffroyi; assembly: GCF_018350155.1. NCBI lineage: Eukaryota > Metazoa > Chordata > Mammalia > Carnivora > Felidae > Leopardus > Leopardus geoffroyi. The sequence continues at coordinate 142,706,603 of NC_059331.1, read as the reverse complement.
GATGAAATTTCATCCATATGGCTTCAGAGTCCACAATGCAACTAATCATTAAAAAACCATTACTTGTGTACTTCATATTTACTTCTCTAATTTCTTTTTTTTTTAAACTTGCATCCAAATTAGCATATAGTGCAACAATGATTTCAGGAGTAGATTCCTTAGTGCCCCTTACCCATTTAGCCCATCCCCCCCTCCCACAACCCCTCCAGTAACCCTCTGTTTATTCTCCATATTTAAAAGTCTTTTACGTTTTGGCCCCCTCCCTGTTTTTATATTATTTTTGTTTCCTTTCCCTTATGTACATCTGTTTTGTCTCTTACAGTTCTCATATGAGTGAAGTCCTATGATTTTTGTCTTTCTCTGACTAATTTCCCTTAGCATAATACCCTCCAGTTTCATCCACATAGTTGCAAATGGCAAGATTTCTTTCTTTTTGGTTGCCTAGTGATACTCCATTGTATATATATATACCACATCTTCTTTATTCATCCATCAATGGACATTTGGGCTCTTTCCATACTTTGGCTATTGTCGATAGGGCTGCTATAAACATTGGTGGGCATACGTCACCTCGAAATAGCATACCTGTATCCCTTGGATAAATACCTACTAGTGCAACTGCTGGGTCGGAGGGTAGTTCTAGTTTTAATTTTTTGAGGAACCTCCATACTGTTTTCCAGAGTTGCTGCACCAGCTTGCATTCCTAGGAAGTAGTGTTTTCATATTCTTTGGGTAAATACCCAATAGTGGAATAACTGAATCATAGGGTGATTCTATTTTAATTTTTTGAGGAAACTCCATAGTATTTTTCACAATGGCCACACCAGTTTGCTTTCCTACCAATAGTGCAAGGAGTTTCCTTTTTCTCCACAACCTCATCAGCACTTGTTGTTTCTTGTGTTGTTGATTTTAGCCATTCTGACAGGTTTAAGGGGATGTCTCATTGTGGCTTTGATTTGCATTTCCCTGATGATGACTGATATTGAGCATCTTTTCATGTATCTGTTGGCCATCCTCCCTGCGTATTTTTTATTTCCTTTTGGATTTCTTGGTTGACCCTTCATTGTTTAGTAGAGTGTTATTTAACCTCTATGTATTTGTGTTGTTTCCAAGTTTTTTCTCGTGGTTGAATTCTAGTTTTATACCATTGTGGTTGGAAAAGATACATGGTATGACTCTGACCTTTTTGAATTTGTTGAGACTTGTTTTGTGGCTTCTGATGTAATCTATTCTGGAAAATGTTCCATGTGCATTTGAGAAGAATGTATATTCTGTTGTTTCTGGATGGAATGTTCTGAATGTATCTGTTAGATCTATCTGGTGATCTATTATGTCCTTTGTTGTGTCTTATTACAGTGTGTTTTAAAATCTATTTTGTGTGATATTAAGTATCTATTTTGTGTGATATTAAGATATTAAATATTGCTACCCTGGCATTTTTTCCCTTCCATTTGCATGACAAGTGTTTTTCTATTCCTTCACTTTCAATTTGCACGTGTCTGTGTCTGTAGGTCTGAATTGAGTCACTTGTAGGCAGCATATAGATGGGTCTTGCTTTTTTCATCCATTCTGTCACCTTCTGTTTTTTGATGGGAACATTTAGTCCATTTATATTCAAAGTAATTGATAGGTGTGTACCTCTTGTCATTCTGTTACTTGTTTTATGGTTGTTTTTGTTCTTATCCGTTTATTTCTTGCTCTTGTCTCTGTTTTTTGGCTTTCTTTAGTGATATATTGGATTCTTTGCCTCTCTCTCTCTCTTACCAGTTTTTTATTTGTGGGTACCATTAGTTTTATATGTAATACCTTAAGCATATAGCAGTCTATATTATGTTGATGGTCACTTAAGTTTGAACCCATTCTAAAAGAAGAAAATTTCTATTCTTCCCAACCCCCTATGTTTTAGGTATGTGGTATCATACTATATATCCTTTAAAAAATTATTTTTTGTGTGTGAATCTCTTTACTGATTTTTGCGAACATACTTAATTTTACTGCTTTTATCATCAGGGGAATGCAGCTTCCTCCATTTCTTACTCAGGCTTATGGTCTTTCCACTCAGAATTCCTTTGATCATTTCTTACAGGGCTGGTTTAGTGGTCATGAATTCCTTTAACCTTTGTTTGGGAAGCTCTTTATCTCTCCTTCTATTCTGAATGATAGCCTGCTGGATAGAATTTTATTAGCTACAGATTTTAGTCTTTCAGTACTTTGAGTATATAATGCCATTCCCTTATGGCCTGCAAAGTTTCTGCTGAGAGATCAGCTAATTGCCTTATGGGGCTTCCCTTGGGTGTAACTGTTTTCTTTTGCTGCTTTAAAAGTTCTTTATCATTACTTTTTTGCCATTTAAAGTAGTGTGCCTCAATGTCAACCTCCTTGGGTTGATTTTGTTGGGGGCTCTCTCTGCCTCCTGGATCTGGATTTCTGTTTCCTTCCCCAAATTAGGGAAGTTTACAGCTATTATATCTTCAAACAAACTTTTTGATCCCTTTTCTCTCTCTTCCCCTCCTGGGATTCCTATAATGCAAATGTTATTACACTTAATGGTGTCACTGATTTGCTTTAATGTATTCTTTTTTTTATTAATCTTTTTTTTTTCCCCCTCTCCTGTTCAGCTTCTCATTGATCTGTTCTCCAGGTCACTCATCCATTCTTCTGCTTCCTCTAGTTTACTATTTATTCCATCTAATGTAGTTTTAATTTCACTCACTGAGTTCTTTATCTCCAACTGGTTCTTTTTTATGCTTTCTGTTTTTGAGGGTCTCACTGAGGTCCTCTGCTCTTAAGTCCAGTGTCTTTGTGACCATTACTTTAAATTCTCTATACAACATATCACCTGTCTCTGGTTCATTTAGCTCTCTTGCTGTGATTTTGTCCTATTCTTTCATTTCCGGCATAATCCCCTGTCTCCTCATTTTTTTCTAACTCTGTGACTGTTTCTTTAAAGTAGTGGCCTTGTGAAGAAGAGGCCCTATCGTGCCCTCAAGTGCCATGTCCCCTGTTCACTAGAACCTAGTGCTTCTGTGCTGTGTACCCTGCTGTTGTGCCTGACTTGTGTTTGCCTCCAGTCCAGTTACCTGTAATGGTTCTCTTTGCCTGTTGCAGGCAGGGTTTGGTCCCTATGTCATTAATGGGCCAGTCTTGAGTTGCATTGGGCTTAAATTGAGTCAAAACAGATGTTTGCCTGTGAGCTGTGACAGCGCGGAGCTGCAGGGCACTCTTCCTGTGTTGTCCCTGAAAGCCTTTCATTAGTGTGTGGGGCCTGCAGTGAGACCAGATGTCTTCCCCCAGCCCACTGCTGGGGCTGCAATTGAACTGGTGTGTGTGGTTATCTTCCCCTCTCCCTGTGGCAGGAGTCACTTTGGAGTGGTTCTGGGCTCCTTGGGACAGCTTGCAGAATGCCGCATGTGAGAGATAGGCCCACTGACCCAATCATAGGAGGGACGGGGAGACTCTGAGCACAGTGAAGGGAAGCTTTAATCAACGTTCTTGCAAGAGCAGGTGTCCGATGAACAGTCACACTCGGGGTAGTTACAGCAGGCAATTTATCTCCTAGATTGCAAGTCCTTCCCCTGATTCCTCATTGGCTGAGCACTACAGAGGTTACAGCCTTATCCAGAAGTCAGCTATGCCCATGAAAGGCAAAGGAAGTCTTAGTGGAACAAATATACATTCCTTGAGGTGACCTAGAGACTTCAGTTCTTTCGCAGAGACCTCAGTTCTTTGGTGCATGCTCATTGCAAAGCCTGTAAAATGGAGAGGGGAAGAAGAACCAGGAGTGAATTGTCTTAGGGTTTAGGACTCCGTGACTGGGGGGGAGGGATTTTCATACATATTTCCAACAGGTTGTAAACCTATTGTTAACTAGACAGCACAGCTTTTATTTGGTATTGCTGAAAATGAATCATCTCACTTCTCACACCGCATTTGTGGTGCTCCTTTGGAGAAGGGTAGATTGGAGGGGTCAGGTCTGCGGGAGAACACAGGAGTGGGGCACACAGCACTAGCGAGATTTGCACTGGTCTGCCATGGGAAGGGACCCATAGCTGCTTTGGATGTAGTCCTGCTAAGGCGGGAATGGAGGGGTTGAGTCCATAGAGGAGCTCAGGGGTGAGGCATGCAGTGTTAGCAACGTTTGTGCAGGTCTCCCATGGGAGGAAACCTGTACTCATTTGGAGAGCTACTGAGATCAGGTTGGAGAGGATGAGTCTGCAGAAAAACAGGAGGGCAGTGTGCACTGTTGGCAAGCTAAGTGGAGAGTGATCACCCTGTGCTGGTTGCCACCAGTGTCTGTGGATCTAGGCTGGGGAGCTGGAGAGGGAAATGGCACCCGCCAGCTCCTTTGTTCTTGAAGGATTCTCCAAGAGATCCCTGCCCCTCCAGCTAAAACTCTGAGAGTAGTAAACAAATCTCCCTTCCTTATCCCCAGGCATTTTTCAAACTGCTGCTTCTAGGCTATATTTCAGAGGGCTGTTTGTTGTGCTGTCTCTTTAAGAACAGGGACTCAGTTTCTTATCGCCCTGTGATCTCAGTAATACCCACTGATTTTTGAAGTTACAGATGTTAAGCCCCAGGGATTGTAAGAACTAGAATTTAAGCCCCTATGGTTTTCAAAGCCAAATATTATGGAGATTCATCTTCCCAGTGTGGGTCCCTTGTGCGTGAGGTGCCCATTTTATAGTCAGCTCCTCTCCCTTCTCCATGCCTGGGTCCTTCTCCTTCCCTTGGACAGTCTCACAGGTCAGCTTATTTTCTGACTGCGTCTCTGTTCTTCCTGCTGTTTTTGATGTAGCCTCTTCTCTAGTTTAGCTGTGGAGAGTCTGTTCCGTCAGTCTTCGGTTGTTTTGTGGTTTATTTAAACTGATGTGGGTGTTGTCCAATTGTGTCTGTGGGAGACGTGAGTTCAGGATCCTTTATTCCACCATCTTCCTTGGAAGTCAGCAAAATGAATGAATTCTTACTTTAGTTCCTTGAAGGCAAATTTAATTGGACTGCTTTATTGGGAGCCGCTAAAATGTGTCGTTATTGGGCATTAAAAACATGCTATAATGTCTCTGTAAATAATCAGGAAGTGTTCCTATTTGTTAATATGCTATACAGTTTAACGAGTTGCTATCTAAATTAAAACCAATTTCATCACATGTAGGCCTAAATAATCACTCAGCAATTTTTGGTTGTACATTTCATGCTTTGAGAATAAACGTAAAATATAAAATCTATTCTGCATATTACAAAGGATATTTCTAAACTTATATGTAACAATTATACAATTTATACAAGTATAAGCTTTATATGTGACTCATAATGAAGCTCTTAATAAGTACTTTTTTGTGTATGTTTGTGTACTTACTGCTTCTCTAATAGCATATAAGGATATTTAAAAAATGAAAGTTGGGGTGCCTGGGGGGCTCAGTCAGTTAAGCATCTGACTTTGGCTCAGGTCATGATCTCACTATTCATAGTTCGAGCCCCATGTCAGGCTCTATGCTGACAGCTCAGCCTGGAGCCCACTTTAGTTTCTGTGTCCCCCTGTCTCTTTCTGCCCCACCCCCACTCATGCTCTGTCTCTCTCAAAAATGAATTTAAAAAAATTTAATAAGTGAAAGCACAGAAAGACATTAGGATAACAGCCATTAAAAGGGAATGAAGAAGAAATATGTGGGGCGCCTGGGTGGCGCAGTCGGTTAAGCGCCCGACTTCAGCCAGGTCACGATCTCGCGGTCTGTGAGTTCGAGCCCCGCGTCAGGCTCTGGGCTGATGGCTCAGAGCCTGGAGCCTGTTTCCGATTCTGTGTCTCCCTCTCTCTCTGCCCCTCCCCCATTCATGCTCTGTCTCTCTCTGTCCCAAAAATAAATAAACGTTGAAAAAAAAAAAAAAAAGAAATATGTACATTTGTAAACAGTTATATCTACAAATTATTAATTTACTGAAGAAAAGTTAGTCTTCCATTTTATCGTCCATTTTTTTGTGAAATATTAACAGTATTGTTAAACATTTCAGATTCTTAAAGAATAAAGCATAATACTTCCTTGAAGTTTACTATTTTATCTACTGTAGTTGATATTATGAACTTCCAAAATGACTGGATTCTTTTGTAATACATTTTTAAAAGCATGCTTCCCATCTCTATTTTCAGTCCTAAACTTATAAATATCACTAAAGGAAGATTCATCAGAGCAAAAACAATCCTAAAATGAAAGATAGCTTAGTTAAATTTAAATAAGACCATATTGAATCATTATAAAAATAATCCCAGTGATTATAAAAATAATCCCAGAATGAAACAGAGCCAGGTATTGAAATATTGCATAATCAGAAAAAATCCAAGAGTACAATGGGTTGCCACATTTATATAATTGCATTAAATAAGATAATAATAAAATATTCATACACATCTGTTCTCAAGAGTAGCTATAATTGCCATACAACTGGCTTGTCATAAAGTCAACACATAAACCTAATTCTTAAAACTGATGATTAACACATTTTACCACACTGTCTTCCTAACTTCAAATCCTTTGAAATTATTAAAAAGAATTATTGAAGAGCTAAAAACATTTAAATCTTTGATAAGAAGTACTAGCCTGGGACAGTCAAGAAAAAACTAAATGTTATACATCCTCTCTAATGTCTTTTAAGAAAAACAGTGAAACAGATGGAAAGATGATAAAATTTAGCATAGTACTGATACGAAGAAATTTGTTTCATATTTTATTATGGAAGACATTTGTAAAAACACTTTTAATACCTTATTCTTTGATGTGCCAGATACTGTGCTGAGCAGGACAGAACCACAGATAAAGAACACAAATCTGATCCCTACTGGCCTTCACTTTGCTTTAGAATCTATAACATGGTATTAAGAGATCCTGGAGGTAATGGCCCCTGTTATTGCTTCAATAAAACATGCCCCAAACGATCAGTTTACTGCTCTAAGTCCATCAAAGCCCAGCTATTCTTTCCTTGTTCATCCCTGACTCTAGTTCTGGTTTCTATTCTGGCTTCAATCTTGGGATTTGCTTAGGCTTTTAAATGTAATAGTAGGCACTGATTATAATACAGTACCTAGAAACACAGGCGTAATTTTTTTGTGTTTTAACAGTTTGTTTCTTTAAAAACATGAAAACCATTCTACTTGAAGAACCAAAAGGTACTTCAGTAGGGCCTGGCCAATGTAAAGTTTCATAATTTAGCATGCCTACTCACCTACTCTCTCCCCAAAGGATCAGAGGGTTAAAAGGGATTCCCTCCTCAGAAGACGAGGATACAGCTCCTGTCTAAATACTCACAAGGGTGAAAGGAAGTTTACTACCTTTGCTTTAAGTTGTCATTATCACCAAGTACCCCGCAGAGTCCTGCAAAATCACATGCTGAGAAGGTAGCAGGACAACCACAACAAAGTATTCGGTGGAAGCCATAATACATTTGTGAAACTTTCTAGATAAATATCTTGCCTCTTTGAAAACAGCAGTTAAAGTTTGGTGTACTAGGAAGTAACCTGAGCCCCTCAGAAAGAAGTTGACAAACACAGAAGTATTTGACAAACACATAACTATGGTAATCATTTGTCATGAGCGGATGAATTTACCAGTTGAGCGTGAGACACAATCTTAATAGCATGAAATGTTTGAATGTAGTTCCTGTATTTCTGACTGTAGCTGAATGAGTGGTTTTTAAGGTTGGCATTTGGCCAGAAACTTAAATCGGGACAGAATGACCCAATCACATGTCATCCTCATGCCAGGACTTTTATGACTAACAATTCAGATCCTGAGACTTAGCATCCTTTCAGAGAAGCTGTGATAGCTCATTAATTGATGTTGTAAAAGTATTAATTAATGGCTTGTAGTCCTGATGTCTTGCTGTCTTGTGAAGAACTGAGGAGTTAGGGGAGAGTGTGTGGAATAACTCAGTCTCTTAAAAAAATCAAAACGGGGGAAAATCAATATAAGCACAATCTAAAATTAGTACTGGAAAAGTAAGTTTTTCTTTTTACATTTTATGAAGTGTTCCAAGGCTAACAGTGTTAAAATGAAGCATCTGTTGACAAAGTAAATACCTAGCGTTGTAACAAATTAAAGTAACTCAAAACTGAGAAATGTCCACCTCTGAAAGAGCAACTATTTTTTCCCTTTGTTTTAAAGAATAGGGTTCAAGCAGTTCTGGGTCATAGCCACCATTCAGACATAGCACAGTTAATCAAATAATGTTTCTTTTCAGAGACATTCTGTTTAAAGGTAACATGTTCTATGAACTTGGTTTATTCACTTCAGATTTTAAGAAATTCAATACTAATTGAGACTTTGTCCTTGGTGATAAAGAATGGCTAAATTCCAGCCTGTGTCATCTGGAGAAAATGGGTTGTTTGTTTGTTTTAGTTTGTTTTTGTTTTCTTTTGAAAGAGAGCAGGAGTGCAAGCTGGGGGAGGTGCAGAGAGCAAGAGAGAGAGAATCTTAAGCAGGCTCCATGCTTCGTGTAGAGCTCAAAGCAGGGCTAGATCCCTGATCTGAAATCAAGAGTCAGATGCTTAACTGACTGAGCCACCCAGGTGCCCTGGAGAAAGTGTTTTTTTTTTTTTTTTTGCTGTCTGTCATGTTTTTATAAGCCTCTGTATTTCCCTGTTTCAAAAATTAATATTTTACTATAACTGTCTATCTTTTTTGTTACCTTTTTCTTTGGGATAAGGTGGTTATTAGTTGAATGAATCAAAGGCATGATTCTTATCTTTAAAGTCTAATGTGGGGAAATCACAATAACAATAGCTCTGTTTAGGCAGACACTTGCACAAGGTGTAATAGAACAGAGGAAGAAAGGACTCTGGTGCAGTGGGGTGGAGAAGCCTCATGATCAGGGTTGAAGATCTTGTTTAATACTAGAATTTTCCGGTAGAGGAGAGAAAAGCAAAACTAGAAGAGTTTTTGAAAAACACCAGTTGTGTGTGAGGATTAAGTTTAAGGAGGTGAAAGAAGGAGAGGATGATTCTGCATAAGTTGCATAGGAACATATAGTGAAGGGATTTTTGTATACCTTGTTTAAAAGTTTGGACCTTATTAAAAAAACAGTAAAGAATTGTTGATTTTTAAGGGGCATCGGGGAGATTATTATACCATTTAGGAATGCTAACTTTGCTGGAGTACTAAGATTGGACAGAAAATATTAATTCCTTAGATGGTTATTTCAATCCTCAGGCTAGACATTTCAAAGGTCTGCATTTAAGACTGCACATAGGACAAGAGATCATATGTTTGTGAATTCATCTAGGGTTAGAGATTAGCTAAACAAATTTGATTTGATTATGACAAATGTTGGAACTACTTTCAAATAGTAATTAAAGTTGTTAAATTTATGACTATAGGAAAATACATAGAGGACATGAACAGGAAACCTACAGGAAAAGTTTGTAAGATAATTGATAATGACAATGAAGTAGTTACATAAAGTGATATTTTGTATCTCAATCTTTTCTTAGATTGAAAGAAGGTTGCAAACAATTATTCTTGGATCTTAAAGATAATTGGTTTCATGCAACAGAATATCATATAGAGTTTCTTTTTTTTTTTTTTTTTCAACGTTTATTTATTTTTGGGACAGAGAGAGACAGAGCATGAACGGGGGAGGGGCAGAGAGAGAGGGAGACACAGAATCGGAAACAGGCTCCAGGCTCTGAGCCATCAGCCCAGAGCCCGACGCGGGGCTCGAACTCACGGACCGCGAGATCGTGACCTGGCTGAAGTTGGACGTTTAACCGACTGCGCCACCCAGGCGCCCCTAGAGTTTCTTTTTCTTTGCTATAGAAGGCCACATATCACAAAGTTGATGTGTGATTAACTTGCATTTTATCCAAATTTTAAAAATTTTAAGTCAACAAGATCTCTGAATAGGACATTATTTTGATCTCACGGTCATTATATATTTTAGGACCATTATGTACTACTTGTATACTTGCAAAATGTTGTAAAAAGCACGAGCTCCTGGGGGCAGTTTCTCAACATCTGAAGAATATATTTTATTTGAATGAATTTGGCTATTGGTTTAGTTCTCTCAAAACAACTGCCTTGAAATGTAATTAAATAGAAATGAGCCTGGCTGTAGAAGCCAGTGCAGAGATAGAACAATAGGAGGGAAAGTCACAAATGTGAAGCAATGTATAAAAAAAAACCTTAATTTTGAAAACGAAACAGGACAAGGAGTCTGACTCAATCTACTGAACTCTGCAAATAGGAACATTTATCAAACATTATACAATTGTAAGAATTAGAAACTCTGTCTGTCTCTCCTTCTCTTTCCCACCCCCGTTCTTCTCTCTCTCTCTCTTTCATACAGAAAAGGAGGAGTTAGCTAGGGCTGAGGGAGTGGACTGATGGAAGGGTTTTGTAGGCGGATCAGTAATCTCTGAGATTAGTTGCAGTATTGCATGTTTGAGTAACTGCAAGTCCATTTTAAATTGTGAGTGTGGAACAAAGCCATGAGCCACCGTTAAGGAATTTGGCCGAAGAGAAATAGGCATAAGGAAAATCAACAATCATTATAAGTTTGTAGTCAGAGGATGCTATCATTTTCATGCTTTCAAGGGATAATTGGGACTGTATTCTGCAGTGGGTATTTCTAGAGGGAGGAAGATCTGGTGGGAACTAAATCCAGAAGGAAATGACACTGAATCTGAACTGAACGACACTTCCAATGGATACAATTGGATTGTTTTGGAAGTTAATTAGACATTGTAAATGAGAGACATGGTATGTGCCAGATACCCAGCAGAGGCAATTCTGTGATTCTTAACTCTCATTATTCAATGTGAGATAATGCAAAAGATAAAAGAGTTTAGAGCTAACATTACAGCAGCAAATTATAGTTTAGGGAATATTGTTCAGATCTCTGTTGTACTTCCAAGTGGAAGTATCTAGACTGGGCTTCATATAAGCTCAAGTTTCACATTTAGTCTCAATAATACATACTTTCATAGACTCCATATTTACTAGGTTTAATTTTCTTTATGAATACATTTTTTACAATAGTTTTTCCCAAATTACCTTCAAATTAATATTTGAGTCATTTTAACATCGAAAACTTCTTAGAGTTATCATTTATAGTAATGAAATATGACTAGTAAGAAGATAGGGAAATAAAAGTTCTAGAATCTTTTTCCTACTTCTCAGGTTATGTTAAAAGCTTTATTTCATCAAACTTTTGTGTTAATGGTACTGTTCATTTTCTTATTTATCTTTCAGTTTTCAGCATAAGGACCCTAGGTGATATTTTTGGAAGAGAAATAGGTTTTTGTCTACACAACAAAATACACAATTTGTTCAACCATTTATCTCCCATAGATGCCAATATAGATATTTTATGTGTTTTTGTTTAGTGCTGCGAAGTAGGGAGTTCTGATCTGATTATTTAAAGACCCTGAAGAAATTCATCTAGATTTATTTCATTTCCATTTGCATAACAGTTATGTTATAACAATTCTTACATCTTTTAATAATATTGATATATATGTAAAGTAGGATAAATAAAAACTATCTCAGAATTTAAAAGTAAAATGTTCACTTTCGTATGTAATAAAAGTCTAAAAAATCAATCTTATTCTGAACATGTCTGAAAATAATTATTTTGGAGTTTTCATAATGAAAATAATTGTTTATGCTCATTTCATATGTAAATATATTTAACATACCACATAAAATAATATCACTAAGTTATAGACAATTGTAGGTATTGACAGATGTTTAAGTCATTGCATTTATAGACAATTAAGAGATACAACCGCTATTTTAATACTGAAACTTACAGAAAATAAATATGAAAGTGAGATGGATAATTTTTTAGGGATTCATGCATACCTGGATCCTTATTTGTCTCAGTCATCCCTACCTCTTTTCCAGGGACAAAAAAAGGACGTAAACCTGATGTGGATCAAAGAGTAGGAAAACAACATTTTTAGCTGGGGCTATAACTAAATAATCTGGATCACTTGTAATCATTCTGTTTTCCTAACTAATGACATATATGGCACGTTGGTGATGGCTGTTGGCAGGAGGCCTCCAGTCCTCATCTTGTGAATATTTCCACAGGGCTTTTTGAGTGTCCTCATGACGTGGCAGCTGGCAACATGATGTGAGTGACCCAAGAGAGCCAGGTATGGGCTGCTATATCTTTTATGATGTAGATTTGAAAGTCCCAGGTTGTTGTTTCCACAATATATTATTAAATACGGCAACCCTATTCAGTGTGGATGGAAACTACACAACAACATGAATACCAGGAAGTGAGAATCCTCGGGGCCATTTTGAAGACTGGCTACCAAAAGGTCCCTACTTGGTTCTGAATTACCTAATTTAGAATCTAATGTTTTTGTTTTGCTTTGTGTTTTTGCATATCTCTAATTTATTTCCTACTTCATATAACATCTGTTAATTCTCTAAAATAGAAGATGAGTAATTGTTTTGAATATTTTCTACTTCTACGTTCAATACCTAGTGATGAATAACGCTTATAGCTTAGTAGGATTCTTAATTTTTAAATCTAAAGTTTTAGATTTAATGTGCTAATGTTTTTTCCTTTCCTGTTCTCTTGATTACTATCTAAAATAAGAGTAACATTTGTACATTATGTTCCACTTTTAATCCTCCATCTTCTATTACCTTTACATTTTAAAAATTGATGTCATTTACCTTCTAATCTGAACATCACACACCAAGATCCGTATGCCTGTCTTTAGGCTAATTCAACTTTTTAAAGCAACACATAGTATTTCCATTATTATGGTCATGCAAAAATTAAGTTTTTGTAGTACACATTCTTTTATGTGACCAGTGTCTCTAACCAAAGACTGCTCTAAGTGGAATTAGCGTAGAATCAATTTTAAATAGATTCACTTTTCCTGGCATTCTATCAGTTGCTAAGACAGGGCACATTTTAATTTGCCTTTTCTTTGGCCTATAATTCTCTTGTAAATTCCCCTGTCTCCCTGAATTTCCATTTGTCTTTACTAAGTCACAAGCCTTTATATCCTGAAGTTATGGTATCTATGTATGAAACTCTACCTCTATCCTCATTACCTGTATTACCCCTACCCTATTGACATCCTCCATTTTCTAGTTATTACCTGGATTGCCAGCCTCTAAACCTTGGGCAGAATGGCCAGGCTACAATATCTTGTCACTGGAACTGGATCCAGTATTTGCTGAATTTTGCCCTTCTCCCTTTGTTTAATGACAAACTTTTGAAAATTACTGCTCAAATAATTCCTGAAAAGGTATATGGACTGTTAAAAGTGTATTGCTTTTTTATATCATTATATATCAATAAAATTTGCATTGGTTTTAAATCCTTTTCTTCAAAATATTGAAGGATTACCATATTCTATATTCATTGTTGCTGATAACAAGTCCGAGAACACTCTGAGTATAGTTTACTTTTAGTCATTTTCAATCATTTAAGTAATTTAAAATACTTTTATACTTATTCATTTTAAATTATTTAATAATTTAGCTACTGTAGTGAAATGAAAATCACAGTTGCTTAATTAACATCTCCATTCACACATGATATTTTCAGGCTTTTCATTTTAGACAAAGTGGTGAATATTAAAAGCTATCTTACTGCAGTTTAAATTTAACCAAACTTTAATATAATTAATATTCATTTATGATTTGTGTTTCTACTTCTTAGTCACAACTATGTCTTCTTTTAATCATCATATGATTGCATTATTACATAGTGGATGCTTTTTATATATTTTAGATATTTTTCTGTATGTGTTTAAAGTAGTGTATTCAAGTGTATGGGTTATCTTTTCTTATGGTACCTTTTAATGTAAAAGATTTTTATAGTCTAAATATAGTACAATTGGTAGTAGCATACACACTTAAATTTTAGAGGACTGGGCATAAAATTAAAACCTGGAGTTGAGATCATGAGAATTCTGCCTTCTTCTTTCCCCTGAGCAGCAGCTCTATAATGTGTGCCAGCCATTTCTAATAACAAGGAATTAATACAATGAAGGAGAATATATGGTAATAAACTATTTTCCATTAGGACATTATCAAGATGGCAGAATAGGAGTATATCTGGTACCTTTAAAAGGTTAATAAATACAGACTTTAAAAAATATTTGACATGGAGTATCTGGGTGGCTCAGTGGATTAAGCGTCCGATTTTGGCTCAGGTCCTGATCTCACAGTTTGTGACTTCGAGCCCCATGTCAGGCTCTGTGCTGACAGCTCAGAACCTGGCGCCTGCTTCACATTCTGTGTCTCCCTGTCTCTCAGCTCCTCCTCTACTCATGCTCTGTCTCTGTCTCTCTCTCTCAAAAATAAATAAACATTAAACAATTTAAAAAATATGATGGAATGCATTATTATGGTATCAGTGTAAGAAGTATTTATAAAAAACATATGTTCAGTTTGCATAATTCATTTGGTCAGACATTAACATCACTTTATAGTTAGCTAAAATCTTCCAGAAATAATACAAATATCGAGTCTTAGGCCATTGTATGGGAAGGCAGATGTTCATAAAGGGTACGAAAGAGTTTTTATGAAATACTACAAGTTAATGTTCAATGCTAGATATATTTACATTGATATATTTACATAAATAAAATATTAGAATTTACTAGGTGAATGTTCTCTATACTTTAGTAATTTATATCCCAAATGCCATTCTTTAAGTTATTTATTTATTTTGAGATAGAGAAAGCGAGCACATGCAGAAGCAGAGGAAGGGTAGAGAGAGAATCCCAAGCAGGCCTGTCAGTGCAGAGCTTGACAAGGGGCCTGAACTTACAAACAGTGGAATCATGACCTGAGCTGAAATCAAGAGTCCAACGCTTAACCAGTTGAGCTACCCAGGGCCCCCCCTGAATCCTGTCCTTTTATTTTTAATTTTTTTTTAATGTTTATTCATTTTTTGAGAGACAGAACGTGAGTCAGGGAGGGGCAGAGAGAGAGGGAGACACAGAATGTGAAGCAGGCTCCAGGCTCTGAGCTGTCAGCCCAGAGCCAGTCGTGGGGCTTGAACTCTGAACAGTGAGATCATGACCTGAGCTGAGGTCTGACACTTAACAGACTGAGCCACCCAGGCGCCCCGCCCCAGAATCCTGTTCTTAAAAGATGTTGAATGCAATTGATGGAAGCGTTATCATTTAGAAGTTTCATCACATTTTAGTGTACCTTATTTGTATCTAATGAACATATAACTGTCTATTTGAAAAACAAAGTAAGCTTCATTCCTGGTCTGGGATAAAAGTAACTTTTTAAAAGAACATGTATATGATTGATGCTAGATCATTAAAGGAAATGCTTTATATGTGATCTAGTTAATGTTACTCATTAAAGTAATGAAAGGGTTTGAAAAAGAATGCAAAGGATGAATATCCATCTACAGACTCATCATAGCTTTTATTACAATCTAGCTTAGCTGAATTATTCATAATAGTATTGGTTTTTTGTCCATTGTTTATGCTATTGCCAACTTGTTGGTTTTATTATTTCTGTTTATCATTTTACCATGAGCAGTTTCCCAGCACATTTTTTCCCTCTTTTTCATGGAACTTATAGTAATATGATCTCTGAAAATCGTGTGAAGTCCACAGCAGGCCTCAGCCAGTCTCCAGGGAAGGTGTGCTCCCACATGGACTTTGTGGCTGTGCCTCAAGACCTTCCTGTATCACATGGGGTGGGAGTGGAAGAGCCTGGGCATCTGTGGACATTCCCGGAAGTGACACCTGACACTTGTGATGGAGTTTCTCTGGATGAAAGCAATAACTTATACTTGCTGAACTGCAGACGTGTTAAGAAGAACTGTCTTAAACACATGGCATTATCTCTGCCAAACCTTATTCAAAGAAAAACTGCCATGGGATATTCAAATTTTCAAGCAAATGAAGTATAAATTATTAGACTAATTAATTTAGCAAGTGAATTTTTTCCTGCGGGCAGATTATTTACTTGTATCCCTGATGATACTCCTTTTCTTTTATCAAGGCCATATGTAAAATAGGTAAATTATATATATATATATATATATATATATATATATATATATATACACACACATACATACACACACACACACGTATACACATATATATGTGTGTGTGTGTATATATATATGTATATATACATGTGTATATATATATACATGTATGTATATATAGTGTATATATATATACACTATATATATATTGTGTGTGTGTATATATATATATATACACAATATACATATATTGTGCATGGTCTGAGGGAAAAATGGAAGCAAATATCCATGAGAAACATCCAGGGAATATTGAAGCTGAACAATGATGCTGTGATTCACCAGCTTGTGAAGAGATCTACTCTGTCCAGCAATATTGGTAGGCAATGGCAAATTCTTGCTCTTTGGGGTCCTTTCTCAAGAACACCTTGCCAACCCTTTTCTTTAGACCTTTGTTTTGTGTTTATATCAATGTATAGACTATGGATGTCCCTTCTCATGTAAGCCCGTCATCCTACCATCCTGAGTTTTGTTCTTATTTTTTGTTTTTGAGCAATTTGTCTTTTAATATTAATTCTGCAGATGGGATTTTGTGGATTTGATCTTTCACTTTAGCAATGCCTACTTTTCCTCATACCTTTTTCATCATACCCTATGGTCACTCTCAACATTTGTAAATCCCTTCTATTTCTACAACCTTGATGAGGGTTAGGAAAGGCAGTTAGTTGACCAAGTGGATAATTCCCCATCTTGGCAGAGTAGAATGAGGTAACCGTTGTGATAGTTTGATAGATAGTCACGGGGCTTGTGGTATTAGAGACATAGCATAAACCAGCTTGGGAATGCTCCTCGGTTTAAGTACTCCTTAGAGTATCTTAACCCAAAGATGAGTTTCTTCAATATTTTTCATGAAAAAAATTTTCTAAAATATGAAAATTAGAAGATAAAAATGCTAATATAGTGAGTGGGGACCTATAAATAGCAACAACTTAAGATTTCACTAGTTAGCTCTCATTTTAATTCAGGGAAAAGGTGAACGGACTTTCAGGCTCCTCACCTTCTCTCTTAGAAGGAATGAATTGAAGCACATGTCCTTCGGTATTTATCACTTGATTCTGACATCTCAGCATTCATTTGACAGATTAATGGAGAAAACTGCTAGTGCTGATTTCTTTCTTCTCATGACTTTTGGCACAAGCAGATAATTTCAGAGACATTTTCCATAGCTCTTGGAATAATTTTAGGAAATTACTGGTAAGGCAGTTTGGAGAAAGATAGCTTCTTCAAGGCTAGTTTTCATGCACCTAAAACCCTGAAAGTTTTTTATTGTCCAACGAACTCTCAATATTAGAAATCTGTAAAAATTATAGGCTGCTGCGCTTAAGGTTTCTCTATTAATTATATATTCTTTTTTGTCATTTTAATATGCTGTGGTTGGCTAAATAGAATTTATATAAATGAACTGATTTTGAGTTTAGGAATAAAAGTTAGCTAATCAAACATTTTAAAATATGAATTTTAAAGCAAATGTTAATTTTATGCCATTCAAACATAGATTTCATACATTGATTTCCATGAGTACAAGATGATTTGAAAAAAATTTTTTTAATGTTTATTTTTGCGAGAGGGAGAGACAGAGTGTGAGCAGTGGGGAGGAGACAGAGAGAGAGAGAGAGAGGAGACAGAATCTGAAGCAGTCTCCAGGCTCCCAGCTGTCAGCACAGAGCCTGACGCAGGGGTTGAACACAAAAACCGTGAGGTCATGACCCAAGCTGAAGTCCCACACTGAAACAACGGAGTCACCCAGGCTCCCCTAATGACATTTGTTTAACTTGCAGTCCCCAGTCACCATCTCACATCTGGCAGATATTATGCATTCAATAAATGTTTGATGAAGGAAGGAGGTAGGAAAGAAGAAAATATTCAAGCCAGACTCTGTGGTGGGAAAGAAGCTACTCCATTTTCAGTCAACTTCAAGTTTAGGAAATCGTTGAAAAATTTTACAGCTTTCTCACCAGGTCAGATCCAGAATCATAACTGTTGGATAACTACTATTGAATAAAATATAACACAAGCCAAAATATGAGCTGCATGTGTTATTTTCTACTAACGCATATGTGCCACAAACTCCGCTTAAAATATTGATTTATTCTGTAATTCCTGTGGGTAAGAAATCTGGACCTGGTGAGACTAGATACTCTGCTCAGGGTCTGATGGTTAAAATCAAGGAGTCACAGGGGCGCCTGGGTGGCGCAGTCGGTTAAGCGTCCGACTTCAGCCAGGTCACGATCTCGCGGTCCATGAGTTCGAGCCCCGCGTCGGGCTCTGGGCTGATGGCTCAGAGCCTGGAGCCTGTTTCCGATTCTGTGTCTCCCTCTCTCTCTGCCCCTCCCCCGTTCATGCTCTGTCTCTCTCTGTTCCAAAAATAAATAAACGTTGAAAAAAAAAAAAAATTAAAAAAAAATAAAAAAAAAAAATCAAGGAGTCAGCTGTGGTTGTGGTTCCATTTGGGGATCAGGATCCTTTTCCCAAGTCACTGGTTTCTTTCCTTGAAGTTGCAGGATGAAGGTTATTGTCCTGCTAGCCATAAGCTGGGAAGCCTTTTAGCTACTGTAGGCAGTTCCTTGCCACGTGGCCCCTGCTATAGACTGAACTGTTGAATGTTGAAGCTCTAACCTCCAATGTGGCTGTTTAGAAGAAAGGTCTTCTAGGAAGTAATTAAGGTCAAATGAGGCCATAAGGGTCAGATCCTAATCTGGGTAGGATGGGTGGCCTTATAAAAAGAAGTGAACACAGCAGAAAGGTTTGCTGTGTGCAAGCTGGGAAGTTCTCACCAGAACCCTACCATGCACCCTAAATCCAGCTTAGACTTCCAGAATGGTGAAAAACTGTTCTTTAAGCCACCTAATCTATGGTGTTTTGTTATAGCACCTTGAGGTAAAGTAGCACCTTGAGGTAAACACCCCCATGGGCATTTCACAACAAGGATGTTTGCTTTTTTCCTGGCCAAAGAAGATCTCTTACTTCCCCTTCTGTGACCAGGTGAAGGAAATTAGGGGCTCATGTAGTAGGTCAAGCAGATTCCCATCACAAGGTCAGCAGACTTGTAGTCTTTTTTTTTTTTAATGTTTGTTTGTTTTTGAGAGCAAGGGAGAGAGTGTGAGCAGAGGCAGGGGAGGGGCAGAGAGAGAGGAAGAGACACAGAACTCAAAGTGGACTCAAGGCTCTGTGCAGTTAGCACAGAGCCTGACACGAGGTTTGAACTCACGAACTGTGAGATCATGACCTGAGCTGAAGTTGGACGCTTAACCAACTGAGCCACCCAGGCGCCCCAGCAGACTTGTAGTCTTAATTACCACTGTAAACTCCCTTCACAGCAACATCTAGAGTATTTCTTTATTGAATAACTGGAAAGTGCATGTGTATCAGAGGCTGGGATCTTTGTGTTTATCTTAGATTTCAGCCTGCCAGAGTTCATATATTTTTAAAATTCAAATTTCCTAATGGCCATAATAATAAAAAGAAACAGGTAAACTCAAATTTAATAATATATATTTTAACCAATGTATCTAAAATATTTCAACATGTAATAAGGATCCAATTTTTAGCGAGATACTTAATATATATTTTTTCTTGCACGATGTTAGAAATCCAATGTGTATTTTATAGTTACAGCACATCTCAATTCTGACTCTCCGTATTTCAGGTATTCATAACCACAAGGGACTGGTGACTACCTATTTAACAACATAGCTCTAGACAACTATAGATAGAATCTAGGTTAATTATGGGTTTAATTATAGGTTAACTACCTTAAGAACTTAAGGAAGAAAGAGTGGCATTCCAACATCTTCTGAGACTGGAGATTACATTGAAAGTAAACTCCAGGGCTAATTGCAGACATACACATTATGGGATATACTTTTCTTTCAGTTTGAATTTAGGTCCAAATAACAAAGTAAACTGAAATTAACTTAAAAAGGAAAGATGTAGTTTACAAAGGTGAGGTAGCAAGTAAAATTTTGTTAAATCTGTTAATGTTTCTTCTCATATTTATGAATAATTCTAGTTTTAAATTTCATCCAAATTCTACTTTCATAGCACCATTTACATAATTAGTAAATGTTTAATTTAGTACAAATTTGAAATTAGATGTGGCCATTGCCTAACATAAACTCTAGTGAACAGGGAATTGTGTCTTTAACTTGTACAAGATCAGTGAAATATCTTTCTATACTTTAGCGGTTTGATATTTAAGCTTTAATCTTCAAGTAATATGTTAATTTCCTATTTTGCAAACAGCATAAGGGCTGAGTCAACAAATAACATGCATTTGTGTTGACATCTTTTAAATGTAGTCCGAGTTACAAAAATAAAAACAGGTAAGACTACTTTATTTTGTTTATCAATGCTATATATTTTTTTTATATTTCATGTGATAATAGTATTTATTTTCCTGAGAAAGAGAATTATTTCTAATCAAGACTAGAACCCCCCACTGTCTGCATTAATAACCACCATGTAATAATTCCTTCCGGTGGGCTTTAAATATTATTAAACAATGTAATTATTATGTAAACACGTGACATGGTCTTAGTTCATTAATAGTATTTTACTGATTTGAGCCCTTGACTTTTAAGTTGAAATATTACCAAGCAAATTCTTGGCATCATTGACAGAAATATGTAATATTCATAGAGATATAACTGTCCTACTTGATAAATTTAAAATGTTTAAATGTTTTAGCAAAGACCATGTTGTTTAATTGCTTTCCTTAACCCGTTGTATCATTTGACCATGGGTTTGGAATAGTAAAGGCACTTCACCTCATAAGTGTTCTTACATAGTCTGTTGAGAGAATTTTTTGCACTGATCTCACTTCACATTTTTTACCACAGGCTATTGACTGAAAATTGTGCTGTGTTTAGATTGGTTTGATTTTTGTTTAAATACATTGTGATTGGGGCCCCCAAATTTCAGGTCGTTTACACATATGCCTACCTTAAAATATAAAGGAAAAGCAAGCTATACAACATCTTTTACTTACACAATTGCCCTTTTCGTTTGAGACTGGTGAGTGGTGTTAGGGTAAATGGTGAAAGAAAAGAATATATATATTTGAGATAAGGAAAAGGAAGGAGAAGGAGAAAGAAAAAAAACACTTAATGATAAATGGAAGGAATACCATCCTGAATATCTATTCTGAAGTATATTCTATTTTGCTGGACAAGCCATGTACACGCAACACATCTCAGCCAGGGTTGGGTTCTTCTAGTCACAAGTTTCAGTTCTCATCTGTACAATGAGTTTCAGTGCATTAGCTACATTACAAGTGACATAGAAAGATATTAACAAAATGTTGTTGACGCCACATCTTCTTCAAGGTACCACCAACTCCTCACCTTTTTACTAAAACCCCTTGAAAGAATTTTTTGTTTCGTTTCTTGTTCACATTCTATTTTTCTGTTCTCAGTTAAACTTATTCAAAATCAGGACTGTGGGCCACATTTTCAGTACCATTAATCACAAATCCAGTAATGAATGCTCAACCCTTAGTTTACCTATCAGCTGCATTTGACTCTTAAAAACTAACCCTTTCTTTTTTTTTCAATATATGAAATTTATTGTCAAATTGGTTTCCATACAACACCCAGTGCTCATCCCAAAAGATGCCGTCTTCAATGCCCATCACCCACCCTACCCTCCCTCCCACCCCCCATCAACCCTCAGTTTGTTCTCAGTTTTTAAGAGTCTCTTATGCTTTGGCTCTCTCCCACTCTAACCTCTTTTTTTTTTTTTTCCTTCCCCTCCCCCATGGGCTTCTGTTCAGTTTCTCAGGATCCACATAAGAGTGAAACCATATGGTATCTGTCTTTCTCTGTATGGCTTATTTCACTTAGCATCACACTCCAGTTCCATCCACGTTGCTACAAAAGGCCATATTTCATTTTTTCTCATTGCCATGTAGTATTCCATTGTGTATATAAACCACAATTTCTTTATCCATTCATCAGTTGATGGGCATTTAGGCTCTTTCCATAATTTGGCTATTGTTGAGAGTGCTGCTATAAACATTGGGGTACAAGTGTCCCTATGCATCAGTACTCCTGTATCCCTTGGGTAAATTCCTAGCAATGCTATTGCTGGGTCATAGGGTAGGTCTATTTTTAATTTTCTGAGGAACATCCACACTGTTTTCCAGAGTGGCTGCACCAGTTTGCATTCCCACCAACAGTGCAAGAGGGTTCCCAAAAAACTAACCCTTTCTTAATTTGTTTCTTTTACTTGGCTTTCAAGATACCATCCATTCTTGGTTCTCTCTCATCAGTTAACTGATGGTTCCTTTTTAGTCCTTCTTACTGGTTCTTCCATACATTCCCAAACTCCAAATATTGGGGATATCCACGTGCTTCTTCTCTAATTCTGTTCAGTCCTTATTTTCTGATCCCCTCGTATGACCTAGATTTATCTAATATTCGTAGTGGAGGTCTCATGTGTCTTGTGTCCTGTTTCTTCAGGCCACCTCTGATTTCAGATATGCCTATTGTGGATAGTTCCACGAAAGCTCAGAATCCTTACAGTGACAGTGTGCCATCTCACTTAAGTGCTATTTTCTCCCCCAGATCTTCAGGAGTATATCTGACCCACAGAAAGAGTAGCTGGGATATCTAGGGTGACTTAAAACTCCTACAAACAACTCTCAAACAGTGGTGGAGAATAGGAGCTAAGAGATTAATTCCCCGACCTTTTACCATTCTGGTAGAAATTTCTAGAAAATATGTGTACATCTCTAGAGGTTCTTGTGGAATCACATTCCCAGTACTTGCAAATCACTGTAACTAATGAACATTTATTTTCAATTTTTTCCCTCCTCTGTCTCACTCTGCCTGCTTTCTTACTGCTACCTCTACTTTCAGAAGTCCCTTATAACCAAATTACTGCAAATATTCTTTTGTGCCAACTCAAATTAACACACTGTCTCTTTTCTAAAATTTTCCAAATTTACATCTCTGGCATGGGCCTCTGTTACAAACTCTAGAATTTTCAGCAACAAAGCTAATTGCCTATTCAGCCTCTCCAGTGGCCTAACAGGCATGTCAAACATTATTATCAATCTGGTTTAAGCTATTTTCGTATCTTTCTTGAACTACTGGATCAGACCACTAACTTGTCTCCATGCTACAATTTTATCCCTTCTTGTAATTTCTCTACACCAATGTAAATCTCATGATTTCTCATTTAGAGTAAAATGCAATGTTTTATCCTGACCTACAAAATCAGAAGTCACTTAGTCCTTGACCACACCTCCTATACCAATTCCCACTTGTACTGCTCAAGTCACATTGGATTTATTGCTATTTTTCTTCCCCTAGAGACTTACTTGGTTAATGTCATGTTTTCAGGCTTCTGTTTATATCACCTTATCAAAGCGATCTTTCCTGATTATTTTTCATAAAATTGTACACTATGGTCACTCTTTATGTCCTTTTCCTATTTCACTGTCTTCATAGAACAAATCAAACCCTGATATATAGGATTCATCTAATTTCTATTTACTTCTGGTTGATTGTAAGGTCCATAAGGGCAAGGATTGTCTGTTTCTTGATATTTTTTCATTCCCCTTATGGACCTTACAATAGCTGGATCAATACTTGGTACTCAAAATAAAATTGAACAAACTAATATTGACTATCTACTTAGTCATTGATTAGCAGACAAATATGTACTTCAAGAAATCAACATGAAATTCAAACAATGCTAAGATCATAGAAGAAAAAGGTAATTAGGGTAACATTTTATTTTAGTGTATTTCTATGCAGCACATACTGTGTTGTCTCGTGTAAATATTTTTTTTTACACATAGAAGTTAAATTTTCCATTATATTTTGTTTCTGAATTCCAGTGAGTAATCACAAATGTTCATTCACTACTGCGTGGGCTGAACATGCCAATTGCTTTAAGTTTTTGTTATTATTCTCAGTGGCATGGTAATCCCTGTGCACAATGATAGCCGCTATTGGGGCGGAGCCACGAAATCACTCCAAGCACATCCTGTGGTGCCAGTGTGGATGCCTTCATGATCTCTGTGAGGTGGGAGCTAGGGATGGAGGCTGGGAGAATTTATCAACATGTATGTACTCCCCTATTTTAATCTCCTATTCATTTATCAGGCAATTGATCAAAATCATCCTTAAACTGTAATTGTTCTTCTGATTACTGAAGTAATTGTGACTTTAGAGAAGGTCAATAGGATTTTGAAATTATCAGTGGAGCTGGAAAAGAGTAAAGAAGACAATGTTTCTCTTTTGCCATAATTATTTAATAAATTAACTTCATTAAAGAACCAAAAATTTATAAATGGGCGTCAATTAGCTATAATTTTGAGTACTATACATTTCTTATATGTTACATAATGAATGTTATATATTAATATTATATAATTATGTAACATATTAAACGTACATTATTAAATTTTTAACACTAAAAATATATACCCTGTAATAGTAAATAAAAAATCATTAGAAGATATGTGAGGAAGAAAGATAACCATAAATATGAATATTTGGATGAAAAGGTTTATTTAATACTTTCTTCTACTTTTAGAGTTATGTTAATAGAATGTCCTCCAAATAACATATTTCTTACCTCAAAAATAAATGTAGCACTGTACTTATCACCAGAAGAGCTGAAGGGTTAGAATGACATATGTTATTATACTAGATCTTAATATTTTGTAAAATATTAGTGTATGTCATTAATCGTGCTTCTCTACATGCAAATTGGTAGTTTCATTCTCCTTAAATGTAATACTAATTGAGTTAAAAAATAGAATTCTTGAAGGAAAGTTGCCACACAATGTGATTTAATTTTAGGACCCATGGGTAGCATGTCATTGCTGAATTATAACTTTGTATCCACTGATTTCTTCGTGTGTTCTATATTCCTCCTACCCTAGTGTATCTCTCAAAATAGAATAGTTGTCATGCTCAGTAGGCCAAGTAAAACCTCTCAATCATGGTAGTATTTTTGTAGTTGTTTGATTTACTGAATTCTTATTCCTTGTCTATTGCACAACAATGCAATATTATATGTTAGGATTATGTTAAATCTAAAAATGCATACAGTTTTTAAAATAAATATTTATTTTCATATGTTACATTAAGGTAAAATCATGCAATGGATAGATCTGAAGATAATTATCGTTAAGCTACCACATTGCAAACTACACAATACATGTATCTTTATAGATAAACATTATAGAACTTCTAAATTTAACAATTACGTACATACTCAGGAAATCATGATATTTTAAAACCCATTGCCTGTCACTATAAATATTTATTATAAATAGAATATTCATATCTCTGTTAGGTAGTTACAATTTCATTGGCTAGGGCAATCATGGGAAAAATTATACCCAGCTGATCTTGAGGGAATAAAAACGGTTAAATAATACAGACATGGAGCTCCTTATAGCTCACGTAACATTCATATCTAGCATTTCTCTTATATATTGCTTGTTGCCAAAATAATATATTAATCCTATGAATGGAAGTCAAAAACACAAGACAAATCATTCTTATCATCTCCAACAACTCACGCTGTTCACACTTTCTGGCTGTTCTTCAGGCTTCCTCCAAATGTTAACATAAATTTTGTAGAACCATGATTATAGTTTACATAATTATGATAAAGCTATGATAAATTCCATGCTTTACCTTTTCACGCATTACATATTTGATAATTTTTATATTCATTCAACACTCTGTAAACATTAACTGGGTGCCTACTATGTTCCACAAATTGTTATAAATCAGGTGGTCAAAGATTAATAAGTTGTTTGTCTTCAAGTAGCTCCAAGTATAATGGAAATCGACATGTAAACAACATGCAAATTTATTATAACAAAAGCTATATTGTAAGATACACATTGCAAAGGTGATAAAAACTGGAGAATAATCAACTCCGCCACATTCATAACTGAGTATTTTAAAGAATGCTGGTTATGCTACTGAATACAAATAGTAAGCAAATAGCTCATTTTACAAAAACAGAACTGAATTGCCATGACCCAATAATTAATATCCTTACACAAGATAGGTATTTTAAATACTAATGTCAATTTCAAAATGTGAATAGTTTAAAATAAGTTTAAGATCACCTATTTTAACAAGTTAAAAGAAGGTGTGGATGTTATGGACTGAATATTTATTGTCTCTCCCAAATTTGTATGTTGAATACTAATTCCCAAAATGATGATATGAGGTGGGGCTTTGGAAGGTAATTAGGTTTAGATGAGATCATGAGGATGGGATTAGTATCTTCACAAAGAAAAGGAGTAGAGCTATCACCTGAAAACCAGGTAAAGGGCTCTCATTAGGAACTGAATCAGCACGTACCTTGATCTTGGCCTTCCCAGCTTCCCGAACTTTGAGAAGTGTCTCTTGTTTAAGCCACCCTGTTACAGCAGCCCAAGCTAAGACAGGGGTCTAATAATGGGGTAAGTTTGGGAGGACTCCTTTAACCATTGAGTATGTATATACACTGTATATAGTGAAATGCTCAGTATTTTGAATCAAAAGGATTAATTTATATTTACCTACTAGTTAAGTGCTGATCCAAGCTGGGAGTGGCTGGAGAGACCATCTGTTCAAGCAACAAACCAGAATGGAATGGCAATAGTTAAGGTGTCACAGTTTTGTGTCATGGGCTTCCCTTTGTTCATTGGAAAAGAAAGCCCCCCTCTTGTGTGCCTAGAAACTGAGCTAGGTGACACTGAAGGGGCAGCTGCAGTGTCTGCCTGTCAATGAGGCTGACAGGCATAAATGGGCTGGGTTTCCAACCATTTTCAACCCTGATGCAGAATTCCTGTCAAGCCAAGGAACAGGAACAAGATACACTGACAGATATCACCAACGGGAGGATACGAACAATCCCCCACAGGCCATATACTGTCTGTCACAATACTTTGAAGGAAAGCAAAGATGGAACTAGCGGGCATGGTGAATCTAATCCACTTTACTTATTAAGACACGGTCACCTGGGCAAACTATTTGTGTCCAAGAGAACTCTGAAGTTCGCTTTGCCAGAAGAGGCTCCCACCTCCTTTCTTTCCCCCAACCTAACAAAAAAATTTTCTCGAATTGGCAATACGTACATCAATCAAAAATCACATTTACTATAATGACAACACATTTAATACATAAGAAACAGAAGGACTTTTTTTTTAATTTTCCAAGTCCAAATTAAACTTAGATTATATTTCAAACCATGTAAATCCATTTGCAATTAAAATATTTTTTTACTCAAAAAAAATTTGAAAATTTAAACAATGGGCTATCAAAAAAACAGCCTCAAGGAGAAGCTGAGAAATGTTGATAACATATTGAAATGTATTCTTTTGTATTCTAACTGGATTTAAAGATTTAACCTTCCTTCTGCTGTCCTTTAGTACAGAAGGATTTTTTTTTTTTTTTTAGGTAAAAATGAAGTGTTTTAAGTCAACAATGCAATAAAGTTTATTGTTTTTATAGAACAATGATTTATTCCCAAATTATATTCTGAATCTGCATTTTCTGTTCTATATAGAACAGAATAAATTTAAAAAAATTTAATGTTTACTTTTGAGAGAGAGAGAGACAGAGACAGAGTGTGAATGGGGGAGGGGCAGAGAAAAGAGTCACAGAATCTGAAGCAGGCTCCAGGCTCTGAGCTCTCCACACAGAGCCGGTTGCAGGGCTCGAATTCATGAACCTCTGGATCATGAAATGAGCCAAAGTGGGATGCTTAACCAACTGAGCCACCCAGACGCCTCTGGAATAAAATTTCTAAACCCCAAATAGTTTATACAAAAGTCTGTGACCATTTGAAATAATTTTACCAGCATACACTTACAGAATTACAAAAAGTGCATATTAGAATAGCTATGATTTAGTTATAATTTACTTATACTTTTTTTTTTTTTTTTAATCTGATTGCTTTATTGTAGGACACTATTCTCTCCAGATAGCATTGTTCAACTTCTCTTCATGCACGGAGATGTAAATGACCCACAACTAAAACATAAATGACTTTTCCCTTTTAATGTCTTCTTATTTTTTATACAACAGAATGTGTTGTGTGTTTGTGTCTGTGTGTGTGTGCGCG
Organism: Leopardus geoffroyi; assembly: GCF_018350155.1. NCBI lineage: Eukaryota > Metazoa > Chordata > Mammalia > Carnivora > Felidae > Leopardus > Leopardus geoffroyi. The sequence goes on along the minus strand of NC_059331.1, from coordinate 142,678,478 downwards.
TGCATGTAGGTAGACAGGTAGGTAGACAGGTAGTTAGGTACATAGACCAGTAGATCTGCCCTCCTCCAATATCCAAAATGTAATAAAGGGAAGGATAATAGAATTTAGAATCAATAAAAAATGTTAAATTGGCATAGTTTCCAGATGCATGATGTTGACAAGGTAGAAAAATCACCCTAGCCACTGGTTTTCATAAATGTAATATACCACATTTCCACGTTTTACTTGATAATTTATTCATCACTTAATATACTTGGGCCTCAACTTAAACTCCGTATCATTTAACTTATTAAAAAAGTTCAGTACCTATTAAGAACACCATCTCTTACCCCCTGCAACTTTCATAGTGTTGAGTTTTTTTCCTAGGAAGAAAATAAAGTGGGCGGGAAGATATTATTTGCAACAGTATTTCATTAGGGGGATGGTAGTAATGTCACTTATGTACGAGAGAGGATTTAATTTCAGAGTTGCTGCTTGAAAATTGTTCTTCAGTCCAATGTAGATATTGATATTTTTAGTCTGTAGGAATTTGGAAGATAAAACTGATCTAATATATGTGCACATAAAAAGACCCTGATTTCATTTATATTTATGTATTTTATTTTAATATTCCATGACTATACCTAACCACCTATTTATACACATATTTATATTTCTCTGCTTCCATTTCCCTTTATTATATTCTAACCGGCAGATGGCAAGTTAAACCGACGGTAATCTATCTTCCACTGCTAGACTCTTACACAGTCATTTGAACTATCCATTTAGAGGAAACAATGAGATCTGATTTAAGTAGGGTCCTATACCACTTGGAGTTGGCCTGGAACAAATAATTTTTTTTTCCCAGAGTTTCTGCATAAATTTTCATTGTGGAATGTATGATTTCTGTAAAATCATACATTTTCTAGGATAATACACAAGGAAGTAAATTAGGTAGGAAACAGTACTTGCCTATGGTACAGCATCCATTGTGGATGCAGACTTTAAAAATTTTTTTAAGAATGGTACCCTGACAAGATTTCCTGCTTCTTTCAAAGTGCTGTTAATGATTTCCTAGAATATTAAGGCACATTACCTTTTGTCATTTAATTCAGTTAAGTTTTATTTATCAGATAGAAGCTATGCATATTTGGCATTAAGATGTAAAGACCAAATTATCCCTAAAACAAGAGATATCAACCCAGTTAGAGAGTATTATTCTTTCAAGAATATTGATTATTATTTTATGTCTCCTTTTCCTACCTCTCATTGAAATTATCCTCATCTGAAATTGTATAGTTCATTGCCTTTTGGGGGGGGGGGGGTCTTACCCTTACAGAACCTAAGTTCCATAAAAACTTAGGAAGTGTACTTTAAATTCTGAATTTGGATCTTCAGTAGGAAGATTCAGTTGGATTTCAGTAGGAAGTGTACTTTAAATTCTGAATTTGGATCTTTTCCTGGGCTGGTGATGTGAGGGACCATAGTGATAAGGGAGCAGCCACTGTTTACAGACATCCATGCAATCACAGGGTGAACAACCGACCCTGCAAATGTTCTGTATGCATACAACCATTCTGGTTTTCACTTTCAGTACAATATTATAAATTACATGAAATATTCAATACTTTATTATAAAATACACTTTGTTAGATGCTTTTGCTCAACTCTAGGCTAATGTCAGTGTTCTGAGCACTCTTTTTTTTTTTTTTTTAACGCTTGTCTATTTTTGAGAGACAGCAAGAGAGAGTGTGCGAGTGGGGGCGGGGCAGAAAGAGGGAGACACAGAAGCCAAAGCAGGCTCCAGGCCCTGAGCTGTCAGCACAGAGCCCGACGCAGAGCTTGAACCCACAAATTGCAAGATCATCACCTAAATCAGACATTTAACCGACTGAGCCACCCAGACACCCCTTCTGAGCACTGTTAAGGTAGGCTAGACTAAGCTTTGATGTGCAGTAGGTTAGGTATAGTTAATGGGTTTTTTGTGTGTTTGTTTGTTTTTACTTTTTATATCTTCAGCTTATGATGGGTTAATTGGGTTGTAACCCCATTGTAAACAGAGGAGGATCTGTAATCTTTATCTAAAACAGCCAGTTGCTAACATGCTGTCCCACTTGCTTTTTTACGGTCCCTCTTCTCTCTCATACAGTATAGATTCAAACTATGCACTTTTGGCATGGAAAGCACATAGCTAATGCCATTCTCAGTGCCTTGTATCAGGAGGCATATGATGTAGGTTTTTCTGGATAGTTATATTAACTTTGGTTATGATGGATCTACCAGTTTTCTTTATAATTGAGTCATTTTCCCCATTTGTAATTAATAATAGTTTTTAGAGAAATGTTGAGACTATGTTAAATATTCTGTCTTCATTAAATTTTCACCCAAGAGTTTCTAGCCTCCTTTAATCAACGTTATAACGTCATCATTCCAGCTATATATTTTAATTAGCATCTGGCTGAAAGGGTTTTCCCTTTCCTCCATTTGTTTATTCACTCATTTTTTTCTTGACAACGTGAGCTCATAGATTTTTGTTTTATGCAGTGAGTTATAATTAATTCCTCTCATTATTTATTTTAATGTTCAAAATATCCTAGTTTAGGCCTGTGGAATTCCCGCTAAGCTAATCCTTATGTCTGTTTTTATGTACCCGTCATTCTTGGAACACTTTCTTATTTTCTGAAAACACAAGATCTTCCAGGCCTAACTTGTATTCTTGGGCCCAGTCCTGGAATCAGCCGTATATTCAAGGAGACTATTCCTTAGATAATAATTTTTAGCAACTACGATCTTGGTCCTCGATGTGGTCATTGTTTCTGCTGGTTCACTCTTTTGGGGTAAATTCAGACAAAACCAGGAATTAAAAAAATTGCATACTCATATATAGTCACTTTTTCTTTTTTCTCATGATCCTATTTAGAAACACTACCAATTCTAATCCATGGGTCATGGAGCACATGGTATAATCTAGTCTTCTGGTTTTCTCTCTGTGTAATTCTCTTTGTGAGTAGTAATAAATCTAGCTTCCATTATCCACAATATATTTATATATTTGCTCAAATATACAGAAAGCATTTCAGAATTCATAACAAAACTGAAAGCATGCCTACTAATTAGAGTTCAGTATTTGCTTGCATATTTTCTTTGGAATAAAATTTAAGTACCTTAACATACATCTCTCCAGTGTTTAATTTCATATTTTTCACAAATGGATCATAATAACTCTTATCCAGATATAGAGATTTTCATCACCTCTCAAGATTCTGTTTCCTGTCCCTGACAAACATCTCTTAGAGATGACCATTTTTAAAAATTTGCTTCAGATTTTTATCCATTGTAGAAATTCATCTGAATGAAAGCATACCTTATGCTCTCTTTGTCCCCAACTATTTCACACATCATAAAGCCTTTTAGAATCACCCATTTTGTTTTATGGATCAGTGGGTTTGCTAATTTTTATGATTAATATTCCACTGTATAAATATAGTACAATTAGCTATCCATTCTGCTGTGGGTGGACATTTGTGTAATGTTAAGTTTAAGAATATTATATTATTTTTTGTGGACACCTGTCTATTTCTCTTGGATGTCTATTTAGGAGAGTGCTAAGTAATATTAGTTGTAAGGTTGTTTTCTTGGAAAGCGCTCCTCAGCAATACAGGAGAGTTACATTTGTGTCACATACTTACCAACTTTTGATGTCCATTGTCCTCTTTCTCACCCTTCTAGTGTTTGTGTAGAGGTATCTCGTTATTGTTTTAATTCACATGTTCCTAATTTGATTCATGTTTACGTGATTATCGGTCCTTCACTTATCTTACTTTGGGAAGTGCACATTCACCTCTTTTGATCACTTCCTTATTGGATATTTTGTCATTTAATTACTGAACTGAGAAAATTTCATTGCATATATGATAAGAGTTCTTCACCAGATATATATTTTACATCCCCCCCCCCCCGCAGTTCCTGCCTTGTCTCCTTATTTTTGTAATAGTATATTTTGATAACAGGAAGTATTTGGTATTTATATAACTTAACCTATCAGTTGTGTCTTTATGGTTATTTCAAATATTTACTTCTAATTTATGACTTTATTTTCCTGTCTTCTAGAAGCTTTATATATCTAGCTCTTACATTTAGGTAAATGGCCACATCATACTAACTCTTATGTGTGACATGAGGTGGGCATGTGGCTTATTTCTCATGTTTTATTTTCTAAATGGATATCCAAGTTTTCTAGCACCACTTGTTAAGAAATTTGTATTTTCGCATTGAGTTGCTGTGACACTTTTCAAAAAAAGTGAACTGACCATATATGTGTGAGTCTATTCCTGCGCTATTTGTTTACTTTACTACATATTACGTTATTTAGATTGTTATAATATTACTGTATATTTGATATCCAGCTTTGTTCTTCCTTTTTTATTCCTTACAAATTGTATTTATTAGGATCTTCTAACTAAATGGGGTGGTGGGAGCATGGAGGACATGTCACTTAAGATTTATTGAGTACTTACATGCCAAATTAAGTGCTTTGAGTAGTGGTAACTCCTAACTCATGAGAACGTTGTAGGGGGTGCTTTACTCCAATTTTACAAGGAGCAGAGAGCTCAAAAAGCTCAGTTCCCTGTGGCTCTAAACTAAACATCTCACCTAGGAACCATCCTCCAGCCTCCACCAGAAATCACTCAGGCCACTTCTCCCAGGGTTCACCTCTTGCTCAAGTTGGTTAGATTCCCAGTTTGCTGCATGAGCAGAAGGCCACATGGAACAAAGTCTGTTCTTCTTTTTCTTTTCTTTTTATTATTACTGATTTTTTTTTAGAGAGAAAGACTGTGTGTGAGCGGGAGAGAGGGGCAGACGGAACGAGAGAATCAAGCCCAACATGGGGCTTGATTCCATTATCCTAGGATCATTACCTGACCCAAAATCAAGTCAGATGCTCAACTGACTGAGCCACACTGGCACCCCTATTCTCTTTAAAGAATATTTTATTTCCCTTGCCTTCAGCAATATGTTTAGTAAGAAGTTGCTTCAGCCAAGGTCAAAGAAGTTGCTGCCTGTGTTTTCCTCTAGAGAAACAAAATTGAAAATGAACTTTTGGGACTTCATCAAGATACAAAGCTTCTGCACAGCAAAGGAAACAATCAACAAAACTAAAAGGAAGCCTATGGAATGGGAGAAGATATTTGCAAATGACATACCAGCTAAAGAGTATCCAAAATCTATAAGGAACTTATCAAACTCAACACCCAAAAAACAAATAATCCAGGTGCAATTGGGTGGCTCAATCAGTTGAGCGTTAGACTCCTAAATTTAGCTTAACTCATGATCCCAGGGTTGTGGAATCTAGCCCTGCATCAGGCTTTGGTGCTGAGTGTGGAGCACTCAGCAGTCCTGTTTCAGATTCTCTCTCTCTCTCTCTCTCTCTCTCTCTCTCTCTCTCTCTCTCTCTCTCTCTCCTTCTGCCCCTATCCCCTGCTTGCACTCTCTCTCTTTCTCTGTCTCAAAAAAAATACAGTTAACAAATGAGCAGGGGACATAATAGACATTTTTCCAAAGGAGACATCCAGATGGCTAATAGACAAATGAAAGGATGCTCAACATCACTCATCATCAGGGAAATACAAATCAAAACCACAATGAGATACCACCTCACACTTGTCAGGATGGCTGAAATTAACAACACAATAAACAACAGGTGTTGGCAAGGATGTGCAGAAAAAGGAACACTCTTGCATTGTTGATGGGAATGCAAACTGGTGCAGCCACTCTGAAAAACAGGATGGAGGTTCCTCAAAAAATTAAAAATAGAACTACCTTATTATCCAGCAATTTCACTACAAGGTATTAAGGCTACAAAAATACAGATTTGAAGGGGTACATGTACCCCAATGTTTATAGCAGCATTATCAGCAATAGCCAAACTGTGGGAAGAGGCCAAATGTCCATAGCCTGATGAATGGATAAGGAAGACATATCGTAGTGGTGCTGGGTGGCTCAGTCAGTTAAGCATCTGACTTCATCTCAGGTCATGTTCTCATGGTTCATGAGTTCGAGCCCTGTGTTGGGCTCTGTGCTGACAGCTCACAACCTAGAGCCTGCCTCGGAATCTGTGTCTCCCTCTCTCTCTGCACTTCCCTCACTTGCGCTCTGTCTCTCTCTCTCTCAAAAATATTTTAAAATTCAAATTTAATTTAAAATTCAAAAATATTTTTAAAATTTTTAAAAAGAAAAGATGTGGTATATATATACATACACACAGTGGAATATTACCCGGCCAGAAAAAGGAATGAAATCTTGCCATTTGCAATGACATGAATGGAACTAGAGTGTATTATGCTAAGTGAAATAAATCATAGACAGATACCATATGATTTCACTCATGTGAAATTTAAGAAACAAAACAGATGAATATATGGGAGGGGGAAAGAGAGAGGAAAACAAACACAAAAGACTCTTAAAGATAGATAACACACTGAGGGTTGATGGAAGGAGGTGGATGGGCGATGGGCTAGATGAGTGATGGGTATTAAGGAGGGCATTTGTTATGAGCAGTGGGTGTTGTATGTAAGTGATGAATGACTAAATTCTACTCCTGAAAACAATATTGAACTGTATGTTAACTGGAATTTACATAAAAATTTGAAAAGAAAAAAAATATTTTAGGTCCTTTTCATGACTATGTAAATGTTAGAGTCGCTTTGTCCGTTTATATTGAAAAACTTGATGGGATTATGACCTGGGTTACCCTGAATCTGTAGATCACATTGGGAAGGATGGACATTTTAATGTTGAATGTTTTAGTGATAAATATATATATTTATTAATTTATTTAGAACTGTAATTTTTCTCAGGAATACATTTTCTATTTCATTGATTTTAGTTTTTTAATGTGGATGTTTTGCATATCTTTTATGAAGATTAATGTTATTGTAATATTTAATAATTTTTTCTCATTTTTCTAATCTTACCTAGGAGTGAGAGTATATTGATGCTAATATAGGAAGAATGAGATTGATCTTTGTCTTTAAATTGTGTACCTTGCCACTCACTTATTAATTCTAAAAGGTTTTTTTTCTGTGTTCCTTAAGATTTTAAAGAATTGTGTTATTTGTGATCTGGTAGTTTTGCTTGTTCCTTCCCAACTATATATTCTTCTATTTTATTGCTTGGTTTCACTGGGTAGGCCATCATTCTAGTTATTAAGTTATTAAGTTATTGTCTACTCCTAACATTCATAAATTGATCAGCATCCTTCTGTTTATTCTTTTCTCTTTTTTCTGTTTTGACATTTCTGTGGCATTTTAAAATAGATTTAATCACATGGATTTTTAAATATATTTTCCAATTTGGAGTAGGCAGATTAGATCAAGTCCTCATTAGCTGTATATTTACGGAAGTAGGAGCATGGAAAGTTCTGAGCAGCGTGTATGCATAAGGGACATGTGTTTGTGGGATGTGTGCATGTATGTGTGTGTTATCAGTATGGGTAAGCAAATAAGGGAGATGGATGTCGAGGATACCTTTATTTAAGCTTCTGTTAAGCAGTTGTGGAAGATGTAGAAATACAAAAACATAAGCTTTATTTTCTCCATTCTGGGCTCTCCTGGTGAGACATCAGGGTAATAGATTCCTTGTATAAGAGACTACTAAATCTGACAGAATTTTTAAATAAATGAGGGAAGATCTGATTGTTGATGTAGAAAATCAGTGAGCCTATCAATTGACACATTGGTGATGTTTTTCACTAAAAGATATCATGACAGATATTCCTGTATTCTTGTTTGTGCTGTGAATTTTTATTGGCAGATGGATTATTCCATGTAATTCCTTACAATAGCAATTCTTCAAAGAATTAATCCACATTATCCATACCTGTGAAAAATAATTTCACTATATATAATTTTCTCTATATATGTCTGTTCTGATTAACTACAAGTTCATCATGATGTAAAGAAGGGAGATGGTTTATATCTTAAAAAAAGGAGGTTTCCAATTTTAAAGATTGACCACCATTCTCAGAAGCCCTGCTCTTCTCTTTTATTTAGGGGATAGTGGAAGGGAAGAGCCCATGAGGTTTCTACAGAAAAAGCCTGCCAAGTCTAAGCTTGATCCCTTTGTCTGCTGAATAAATGTCTGTCCCTTTGCTGAATAAATATGTACTAAGCTGCTTATAGCTTTCCACCATCCTTTTAGATTTTTGATGTTCGTTAGCTGCTATATTTATCTCCACAACCACAGATATTCCTTGTTACAAATTTTCATTGACTGAAGTGATACCTGTTTGTGGGCACAGTTGTTGACAGACTGCAGGAGTCACCAGTGTTGTAAAGGGTCCTAGTGCTGCTAAGGACTCCACAAATGTAATTTGCATTGAGCAGGAAGACTAGGAGAGGTAATGTCCATTTCCATCATCTGTAAGGGAGGTGGTAGTAAGATTGCAGAGACCCTGATCTAGAATGCTCTTTTCAGGCTTGCATTATGCTTTATGTTTCCTGACGTTGGCAGGAAGTTCAGAGTTCAGGTTTAACAAAGTGATTTCACTGACCTTGATTCTGTAGTAGTATTCTTAGGACAGTGAAAAATAATTGAATTTTGCACGTAGAACCATCTGAGCAAACCCTTATGAGTTTGCTTTAAAAATAAGGAAACAAAACCCTCAGAGGCATATTGGAAAAAAGTATTTAAAAAAATTTTTTTTAATGTTTACTTATTTTTGATGGAGAGTGTGAGCAGGGGAATGGCAGAGAAAGAGGGAGACAGAATCCAAAGAAGTATGAGCTGTCAGCACAAAGCCCAATGTGGGGCTCTGCACTGACAGTGCAGAACCTGCTTGGGATTCTCTCTCTCTCTTCCTTCCCCCTCTTGTGCACGCACACACTCACAATCTCTCTCTCCCTCTCTCTCTCTCTCAAAATAAATCTTAGAAATATAAAAATAAATCAATATAATGGAATGAAAATATCAATGATATTTTCAATTTAATATATATAAATGGGCTGAATTCACTGATTGAACAAAATGCTAGTTTTCAGATTAGGCCATACACAAAAACCAACTTAATGTTATAAAAGAGAGATATAGGTAAAACAGAATACTTTAGAAAGCATGTGATGAGAGGAAGGGAATACATTACCCAAAAGTGTCACTTTGGCATGTGGGTTGTTTTGAGGCTGAAGGCAGTTAAGACCAGGCATACTTGGGGAAAGCTTTTTCATCTCCTTAAGTGCCTAAAAGAATTTAGATGGGGGGAGGAGTGCTGTACCAGAAAAGGAGCTTTTACCAGAGATAACTTTTTATATCAGAAATACCTGTGTGGCATAGCAAACATTTGTTGACTAAACATTTGCTCTTTTCGTCTTTTTTTAAATGTTTATTTAAATTTGAGAGAGAGAACATGACTGAGTGCAAGCAGGGGAGGGGCAGAGAGAGAGGGGAACACAAATCCGAAGTAGGCTCTAGGCTCTGAGCTGTCAGCCAGAGCCTGATGTGGGGCTTGAACTCAAGAAACCACGAGATCATGACCTGAGCGGAAGTCGGACACTTAACCAACTGAGCCACCCAGGTGCCCTGTGCTCTTTTCATCTTCCTATGAATTGTTTCCCTACCCTTTGAAGCCCCAGACTCCTACTCTCTTCTTTTTAGTGCAAAAGAGTGTATGTCACAGTTGCCTGACTGCCTTTGTCTCATAATTTTATGGAACTTTGGTACTTATAATTTTTTTCTCCTGTTCATCTGAAATCTACAATTGTGATATCTAGCTTTGTTCTTCTTTCTCAAGATTACTTTTGCTATTTGGGTCTTCTGTGGTTCCATACAAATTTTAGAATATTTGTTCTCTGAAAAATGCTGTTGGTACTTCGATAGGGAGTGTATCTGTAGCTTGCTTTGGGTAGTATGGACATTTTAACAATATTAATTCCAGTTAATGAGGATGGAATTCCTTTCCATTTGCTTGTGCCATCTTCAGTCTCTTTCATCAGTAGTTGTTATTTTTTGTTTTTGTTTTTTTTTTTTTTTTCCAATCAGTATTTTATAGTTTCTGGAACACAGGTCTCTCACCATCTTGGTTAAATACATAAATTCCTGTGTATTTTATTCTTTCTGATGCAATTATAAATGAAATTGTGTTTTTTTCTCTTGCTGCTACTTTGTTATTATTGTATAGAAATGGAACTGATTTTTGTATGTTAATTTTGTATCCTGCAACTTTACTGAATTCATTTATTCTAAAAGTTTTTTTGGTGGAGTCTTTAGGGTTTTCTATGTTTAGTATCATGTCATCTAGTCATGCAAATAGTGACAGTTTTACTTCCCTAGCAATTTGGATGTCTTTTATTTCTTGTGTGATAACTATGGCTAGGACTTCGAGTACTGTGTTGAATAAAAGTGGTAAAAGTGGACATCCTTGTCGTCTTCCTAATCTATAAGGAAAAACTTCCAGTTTTTTACCATTGAGTATGATATTAGCTGTAGGTTCTTCATATATGGGCTTTATTATGTTGAGGTATGTCCCCTCTCAACCTACTTTGTTGAGAGGTTTTGTTTGTTTGATTTTTTTTTTTATCATGAATGGCTGTTGATTTTCATCAGATGCTGCTTCTGTATCTATTGAGATTGTATGATTTTATACTTCATTTTGTTAATGTGCTGTATCACATTGATTTGTGCCTACTGGACCACCCTTGCATTTCTGGAATAAATTTCACTTGATGGTGGTAAATGATCCTTCGAATGTATTGTGGAATGTGGTTTGCTAATATTTTGTTGAGGATTCTTGAAAACATGTTCATCAGGAATATTGACCTGTAGCTTTATTTTTTTGTAGTGTCTTCACCTGGTTTAGTATGAGAGTAATGCCTCATAGGATGTATTCAGAAGCTTTTCTTCTTCCCCCTTTTTTTGGAATAGTTTTAGGGGAGTAGGTATTAACTCTTCTTTAAATGTTTGGTTGAACTAACTTGTGAGTCCATTTAGTTGTGGACTTCGGTTTGTTGGGAGTTTTCATTACCGATACAATCTTGCTACTAGTAATTGGTCTGTTCAGTTTTTCTATTTCTTCTAGATTCTGTTTTGGGACATTGTGTGTTTCTAGGAATTTGTTTCTCCTAGGTGTCCAATTTACTGGTACATAGTTTTCATAGTAGTCTCTCATAATCCTTCCTATTTCTGTGGTATCAGCTGTTACTTCTCCTCTTTCATTTCTAATTTTGAGTCTTCTCTCTTTTTCTTGATGAGTCTATCTAAAAGTTTATCAATTTTGTCTTTTCAGAAAAGTGGCTTTTAGTTTCATTGCTCTTTTCTATTGAAAAATAGTTTTTAAATATCAAATTTCAGTATTGATAAACCTGTAGGAAAAGATTACAAATATTATTATTAAAACCTGCATTATAAAAATAATTCTTTCAAAGTATTTGACATAGATGTGAAAATTATGAGAATCTTACGTAGCCTTATACCTATAAATACCACTTACAATTTGTCTAAAGAAAGTAATCTTAGATGCTTATAAAATCACAAGCATAAAGATGTTTTTGAAAATAATAATAGAGAACAATCTGTGGTTTGATGGAGGGAGGTGGTTGTGGGATGGGCTAGATGGATGAAGGGCATTAAGGAGTGCACTTGTTATGATAAGCAGTGGTTGTTGTATGTAAGTGATAAATCACTGAATTCTACTTATGCAACCAATACTGCACTGTATTTAATGCAGATTTAAATATAAATTTGAAAAGAAAAAGAATATTTTAGGTCCTTTGCATATCTATATAAATTTTAGAGTCACTTTATCCATTTATATTGAAAACCATGCTGGGATTATGACTTGAGTTACCCGAATCTGTAGATCACATTGGGAAGAATGGACATTTTAATTCTGAATATTTGAATGATAAATATGTATTCATTTATTTAGAACTTTAGTTTTTCTCAGGAATACATTTTCTATTTCATTGATTTTAGTTTTTAATGTGGATGTTTTACATATCTCTTATTAAGATTACTCCTATTTTGTTTCAATATTTTAATTTTTCCTCATTTTTCTAATCATGTAATGCTAATATAGGAAGAATGTGATTGATCTTTGTACTTGAATTGTGTACTTTGCCAAGATCACTTATTTATTCTCAAAGTTTCTTTCTATGTTCCTTAAGATTTTTTAAAATGTTTTTAAAGTTTATTTATTTATTTTGAGGAGACAGAGCTGGGATGGGACAGAGAGAGAGGGAGAGAGAGAATCCAGAACAGGCCCTGCACCTTCAGTGCAGAGCCCCATGCAGGGCTTGAACTCCCAAACCATGAGATCAAGACCTGAGCTGAAACCAAGAATTGGACTCTTGACTGACTGAGCCACCCAGGTGCCCCTATGTTCCATAAAATTTTAAACAATTGTATCATTTGTGAATAGGTAGTTTTACTAGTTCCTTCCCAATTGTATGTTCTTCTGTTTTATTGCTTTATTTCACTGGGGAGGCCATCAGGTTAAATGTTCTATAGAATGATGAGAGAAGACATCCTTGTACTCGATCCTGATCTTAAGGGAAGAGTTAGTAATTGTAGGTTTTTACACAATGAGTATTTGTTGGACATTCTAGTTATTAAGTTATTGTCCATATAAGTGTGACTTCTAACATTCATAAGTTGATCAGCATCCTTCTATTTATTCTTTTCTCTTTGTTCTGTTTTGGTATTTCTATGGCATTTTAAAATAGATTTATCACATGGATTTTTAAATATATTTTCCATTTTGGGTTAGGCAGATTAGATCAAATCCTTATTGTCTGCATTTATTGAAGTAGGGGCATGGAAAGTTCTGAGCAGTGTGTATGCATAAGGGACATGTGTTTGTGGGATGTATGTGTGCATGTGTGTGTGATCAGTATGGGTAGGCAAGTAAGGAAGATGGGTGTTGAGGACACTTTTATTTAAGCTTCTGTTAAGCAAATTTGGAAGATAAAGATGTTTTTGATAGATGTATTTTTGACAATAGGAAATATAGTATGTTCATAAGAATAAATACTAAATGCCAAATGTATGATACTCTAACTTGAACTGTAGGCAACAGGCACTTGGCTAATAAAATGTCCTTTGATTTTGAAAAATATGCATTTTAAAAATTCCCATAGTTATCTGTTAAACTGTTTGAACTTATCTACCTTGATATTTCCTCATTTTTCCTCAATTTAGTCTCACTGAACTCTACTAGAATTGACCATTTTATTTCCCTATTTCATACAGATTGTGAGCCCTTTGAAACAGAAAACTTATTAATTTCTATACAACTATCCAGCAGAAGAGTTAGTACACATTAGACATTACATAAATATTAAATGGGTAAGTGGAAAATTAAATTCTAATGCTCAAAAGAACAGATATGCAAAAAAAAAAAAAAAAAAAGAACAGATATGCAGCTCAGTTTGGTGTTAGAAAATTGATTAAAGGAAATAAAACCCACATTTTAAAATTGGTAAAGGTTATGAAAGGTAAACACTGGATTCATAATTATAATAATTACCAGTATGGAGCATTTACTAAATGTCAGGCACTGTTTCAAACAAATGGCCTATGATAGTTCACTTAATTGTACAATTGAATGACCTAAGTGCAAGCTACAAGCATGAGATCCATTTTTTTTTTTTAGATGAAGAGGCTGTGGAAAAGGGGAATTTAAAGATTTGCCTAATGGGGCGCCTGGGTGGCTCAGTCGGTTGAGCGTCCGACTTCAGCTCAGGTCACGATCTCACGGTTGGTGAGTTCGAGCCCCGCGTCGGGCTCTGGGCTGATGGCTCAGAGCCTGGAGCCTGCTTCCGATTCTGTGACTCCCTCTCTCTCTGCCCCTCCCCCATTCATGCTCTGTCTCTCTCTGTCTCAAAAATAAATAAACATTAAAAAAAAATTAAAATGAAGATTTGCCTAAGGTCACAAGATGTGGCGATGGAACTGGGGTTTGCACCCAAGCAATCTGGCCTCTTGCATCTGCAAAGCTGAAATTTTTAGCAAGCATTCTCCACTGTGGGGTAAAGGAGTAACTTAATATGCACAAAAGCATAGGGTGCATATTTTCCAAGTGCACTATGTATTCAAATGCACTCTGTAAAATTATACCTACACAGAAAATTTGCATCTGTCAAAAAATAAAAATTTCATAGAGATTAATATTTTGAAAATCTGAGGGAAGTAAAAAGAACAAAGCTGTGTGAACAGATTGGGGCATCTGTTGAACTTTCAATTAAAGCTTTTAATTTTGAATTTTATAAACATGTTTTTTCTCAATATTTTCCCACCATTCATATGTTTGCACATCTGTTTGTTATCTGCTTTTAACACCATACATGACACAAATATTGAATTAAATTACAGAAGCAGATCACATATAATACATTTATAAATGTCATTTGTACCAAACGTCAGGGAAAATGAAGTAAACTAATGTCTGGTTGAGTAAATTATTTGCCTGGTATCTTTATATTTGGTTTGAATACAACAATAAAGATGGGAAACAAGTTTAGGTTAACTGCCAAGTTAACTATCTTAGGTCATTCTTCAAATAGAGGTCTGTGTTTTTAAATCCTTCCTACCTGACAAAAGCAATGGTTAAAACCAAGGACACAAATTAAGTAGGCTTCCCTATAAGTGGATTTTTTGTGTGTGACTTCAATTATGTATTTTGAATGACCTTTATTCACTCAGTCCACAATCATTTATGGAACATTAATCATCAGACACCTGTTTCTGGGTTCTGGTCCCAGTTCTGATATTTACCAGCATCCATGACATTACTGGGTAAACTCTTAGTAGCAGTCTAGTCTTGAATAAGTAACTTAAATATTCTGGCACAATTTTACGTAATATAAGCATATATTACATGTTCTTTTTACGCTGAGATGATCCTATGCCTTCCAATATCTGCTTTAAGAGGATGGATGAGATTTTCCTAGTAACGGTAATACTATCATAACAAATTTAAGTGTCTGTGCAACCCAGAGCCTTTCAGTTATTTACTCCCTGATATTGTCACATATCCAGCCTGAAAGGAAAGCATAATAGTTTTGTTCTGTACATTAACACTCTAACAAATCTATAAACATAAGTTTATAAACCTTTTTACACAAATGCCGCTCTGTTCTTTACGATATGGCCAAGATATGCTCATTTATTAATCTGATATCTAAAAACCATTCTTAGAAACTTTTCAAACCTTGATATTTTCTGGGAAAAGAGTGGATATCATGCCATTTGTATACTCTGTTTGAGGGTCTCTACTGATTCCTCGTTTACAAAATGATTCCATACAAACTGTTTACTTCAGCGGCATTTTGGTTCTGACAGTGCCCCCACCAGGGAAATGTAAAAACATTATGTGAAGATAATAGTGAACGCAATATAAAAATTGGCACAGCAGGCACCTTGTCAATCTGACCCCGACAGGCCAGACATATTGATTGGCTAGTGCTGGCAGAAGATTAAGCAGCCTGAACACAGAGGCAAGTGCAGGGGGATAATACAATCCATAGGTTACACTTCTTTCTTTAAATTATGCACCAATCTGCAGTGACTGCTCCTTGGGATTGTGAATTTAACTCACAGTGACTGTAAAATGGAAATTGCCTGTAAGTCCCTCCTAGAAGTAGCAATAAAGTTGCATTCAGCCTAAGGTATCCAAGGAAAAATTGCTGTCACCAGTAATACAATTTATAACTATCTTTGCCATTGTAGATAAATCCATGTTTTTGACTTTGTGACCACTGAAACATAAAAATTAAACCTTTTAACCATGGTCAGGCCTTTTTTAGTAAATACTAAAAGCCAGTAATAATTGCCAGCGGGAAACTGTGTCCAACCATCATTTCTTGGGGAAAGAAACAATTTTTAAGCATGTCTGAAGTTTTATTTACAGTTAATTGGATACTCCATAGTAAAGACATCATGAATTGATTTATGAAAAGAGCTTCTAGAAAAGGCCCATGGCTCTGTGCCTTTGGTCAGAGTGTACTTTGTTTTTATTATTGTTGCTAATGCATTGGATGAGGACACTTTTGTTGATAATAACCTTAAAAGACATTTACTTTACTTTGCTTACATGTTTGTGGAGAATGTTGGAAGAGAATTTTGCTGAATGGCTTGGCTGCAAATCAAACATAGCACCGAATTCTTCCTTTAGACTACCTGGGGAATTTAGCAGAGTAATAAATATAACTGCTGCTTAAGCCTCCATCGAAAGCCATAGAATACTACCATTTTAAGAATTATGTGCTGTAAGTTAATATTAACTGGTTTTGCCAAGACAAATGAAATGGACATTTGAGGTGATTATCTAGATAATATATATATATATTTTCTTCCTCTTCACTTAAATAGGAGGCTCTACTTACAATTGGGAAGGATTAGAAAGATTATTTGAATTTTTTTCCAAATAAAAGAATGTCAAAGGGAAATTAGAAACACCTTTAAGAATATCTCAAAAATCTGGGTAATTACCAGGAATAAACAAAATGAAGGCTATATATGTCTTATTTTAATTTTGAATATAACTTTTAAAAACCTTAAGATCTTCTCAAAAATATATAAATTGACCTTTGAATCTTACCGTATCTCAGTCTCACAGAGGGAAAATAGGAAAGGATAACAGGGCATATGTTTAGTGATGAAAATTTTGTGCTGCTGGGAGAATTGAAAAGAACACATAGGGGCTTGGGACATAAGTATAGAGAAAATCCTTAGTTTTCATTCAATCCACACTTTATTCCTTAATAAATGATATCGAATAGCAATTTCCTACATTTGCACTAATGACTCTTCTTTGCTATTACACAGTGACATCACCTGACTATGACTGAGTTACAGAAGCATCTCCTTTTTTTATCTACAGTAGGGCATGGACAACATGTTTGTTTGTTTTATTGTACTTTGTCCACTTTGCTTTATATTTAAAAATATAGCGAGAAGGGAGGGAAATGGAAATTCTAATGCATATAGGTGTCAGCCAATTCCTAGCTTTACACTATTAAATATGGACTCTTTTACCATGTGTTCAAATGCAAAGAGAAATAAAATTTATGACTTTATATAACATTGTGGGAATATATAGCTGAGATTTTTATTTAAAAAGTGAGGTGTGATTAGAAATTCATAGTTTTAGCTCTCAGGGGATGGATTTTCCCACCCCACAAAGCAACAACAAAAATAAACCAAACTGCACAAGATTATTTTTCAATGTTCACATATTTGTTTTGTTTCTAAGCACTTAATGTATTGAGAAGATTTTTTATAAATTAAATTACATAGGATTTTAAAAAATTAAGGAAAGCAAATTCTTTACAACTTGAGGATTTTTTGAAAATTAGCTTTGAAACCATAGTATTGTTTAAATGACTTAGGATAACGTACTTAATGTGTCAACATGCTATATTACATACAAGAAAGAATGGAAAGTCTATCCATTCATTTTTTTAACTTTATTTGAGAGAGGGAGAGAGAGAGAATCCGAAGCAGGCTCTGCACTGTCAGTGCAGTGACCCATGTGGAGCTCAAACTCATGAACCATGAGATCATGACCTGAGCTGAAGTTAGATGCTTAACAAACTGAGCCACCCAGGCACCCCAAAGTCCATCCATTCTTAAAAAAAAACTGTTATGTTGAGATGAGAGTACTGCCTTAACCCAAACATGTGGCAAAAGGAGAGTTTGAAGGAAATGGGCAGGGGAAACAGGCTTTTCCTACAGAGAAAATGGCTGTTGAACAATCCCACAAAGCCAGTGTTGTTTTTGCTAAATCAGATAGATGATTAAGTAACATATTAAATCATGCAAAGAGTGAACTAAAAACATAAATGGATTAGTTTTCTGTGGCTGCTGAAACAAATTGCCACGACCTTAGTAGCTTAAAACAACAAAAATACAGTTTTTCACAATTCTGAAGCATAAAAGTCCAAAATTGTTATCAGTGGGATGACATCCAGGTGTCCCTTGGCACAAAGGCTGCACCTTATCCAGAGACTCTCGGGAGAATCTGTTCATTGATTGATGAGACTCAATCTCGCCCAACTACTGGGGCCGGCTGGCATTCATTGGTTTGTAGCCACATCATTCCGGTCTTGAGATACAGCATCTTCAAATCTTTCTGCTCCACCTGTACATCACCTTCTCTTTCGTGTAGATGTTACATCTCTTTCTGTCTCTCTCATGATATTTGTGATCCAGATATACAGGATAATCTCAATTTAATCACAACTGCAAAGATCCTTTTTACATATAAGGTAATATTTACATGTGTCGGGAATTAAGACTTGATTTCTTGGAGCGGTCATAAGTTTGTCTAACACTCAACTCCAGGAGAGGTTCTGGTCCATGAAGCCTCTGGTCATCATGCTATAGAAGATGATCACAAACCTCTGGGGCTATGTTAGGAGAGAGAAATGACTAAATGGTGATACAGTCTGAGGAAGACAACCTACAAATAGCAACATATGTCTTAAAAATGTTTTTAATTGATATGGCCAGTTTTTTCTATAGAAAACAGGAACATGAAATAAATGCAGAGGACATTTAAGACCCTGTTGAGCACACATTGCAGAGACCTACATATGACAGACACATACATGCATAGACTCTAAATAAGATAACTGGTGAAGACTCTTTTTTTTTTCCTTTCTGATTTTACTTTTTCATTGTGACTAGTAACACCTATGTTAACTACCTTAGGCTTATTCCTACCCCAGTAGCATAACTTATCTTGTGAGAAGAAGCATATACAAAAGGGATATCAAAGAAAAAATAATACTTTCTGGTGGAAAATAGGATTAAAAACCACAGAAGTGATCTGGTGGACACAATTACTGATATTGGGTTCTTCTATAAATGGATTTGCTGCTATTCCCACTAGTGACTTCAGGAACAAGTTACAGATTTCTGTAGTGTAAGGCCCTTAGACAGGTTTTTGTTTTTGTTTTTGTTTTCTTTTTTTGTGATAAAAGTGCCTGACTTAAGCTTTGATTGCCTGGGCATCCATTTCAAAGATGCCGATCTTGAATAAACACATTGTCCCGCCACTTAACTAAAGAACCAGACCAACTTCCTGTACTGAGGCCCTTCTGTTTTAGAAATCTTGGTTGATTTTGATAATTTACCATTTGGGCCACTTGTCTTTTTTCTTCCTATGCTTTAAATTCCTACTCTTTATTTCTTAAATTCACCAATAAAGAGTAAGCCCTTGAAACCCTAGGCCCCCACCCTGGAGAAATGTGGAACCCCCAGGCATGCAGGTCCTCACTGTCACATGTACCCTCTGTCTCTCCATCCATGAACTCCCTGTGTGGCCCCAGGTGTGCTATGTAATTTCCAGGTCTTTATTTTGTTTCTTTGTTTCCTGATGGTTGTTGCTGAAGGGCATTTTGCAATCATAATAAGAACCACAAGGGTGTGTGCAGTCTTAACATTGATTTGGAAAGGGAAGGTATCTGTGGGAAGCTCACCAGGGCCCAGGTGAGTGCCCCCAGGCATTTCTAGCTGATAGCACTACAACCAATAGGTTGAGACCCCCACAACCAGAAGTTTCTGTCCATTCTTTCTTCTTCTGATGAGGCTTCTGTTGAGAGATAATCTTGTGTGGTGAAAATCAGTCTTCGTAATCAGCCTTTGTTATTAAAACTGGTTTTGCTAGTTTGCTGGCTAAATGGCCTTGGATAGTTTTCTTAGCTTCTCATGTTGTGATTTTGTAAAGATGGAAGGAAATGATACATTTGAAAGGTATATAAACACTTAGTAGACTACTGAGAGATGGTGCTTTTCGTTATATTCTTCTTTGGCCAAGAGTCTACTTATTAGATCTAAACTCATCCCTTACCCCAGACTTCCAGACCTCAGCTGGACAGTCCTAAACCAAGGCTAAGACTCTACCATCTACCTTGCCCAAGGGTACAGGATTTTGCTACATATGGATAGGAACCTGCCTGCATTTCCACCATTAACTGCTGCCAAGATTCCAATTTGACCTGACATTCCTTTCTGCTGGATTATTGCTTAAATTCCATTAAAGCCTCAACTTCCTTCAGACAATCCTAGTTCTCATTCCTGAATATCATGACCTAATCAGTTTCTGAAGCCCACCATTGCACACTTAGGCATAGTTCTTAAAGTAAGTCTTTTGGCCAAAGGAGCCTTGGGGAGGTGGAAGAAGGTTGACAAAACCCTGAAGTCAGATGATTTTTGAGCCTAGAAGAGATCAGTAAATACTTTTTGAGTTAGTGAAGGAGAGTAGGTACCATTGGGTGTGGATTGTTATATCTGGGCCAGATGACTACATTTATGAAAAGGTCCTTGAGAAAAGATAGTTTGCAATCGGTTCAGCGTGTCTGGGTCATACAAAGGGCAAAGTTAGCAGTAAGAGATGGTGTTGCAGAGTTAGAAGGAACCAAGTCGTGTGAAAGTCTTCCAGCAATTTTAAGAGTGTATGTTCTTCCAAGGGCAACTGTTGATTTAGAGTTGTAATCAAGAGTTGGTCAGATAAAATGTGTACACTACATGGATTGTTTTGGCCTAAGGGCAAAGTAGGGATCAGAAAAGGCAAGACTTCAGATGGAAAAGGCAGTTACATAACTTTTTTTATTAATAAAGATGAAGCATCAGGGTAGTTAGCAAGAAATTAGTGGTAATATAGATAGAAATAAACTGATCTGAAACAGAATTAAGGGAATTAGCTGATTAAAAATGATATAAAACTTGCCAATACATCTTAAGGAAAATTGATAATTGACCTTTAAGTTGCTTATAATCTTAGCTAAATCTGACAACCATGTGCCAAAAAGCACGTTCTACCAAATGTATGTGACTAATTAAAAATGACACAAAGCCCTAAGTGTCATTGTTGTGTCAAGTTTAGCTTAAGTTAGGAGAGTTTATACTTGCTCTATCAGACCTCTTCTATTTTGTTTTAGGAAGCTCCAAAGCTTTGTATGAACGTGAGTACAGTCTATATGACCATTGCATAATAGGTATGCTTTATGAAATGGTCATATATTTCTAACATAGACTTGTAACTGTATGATTAATGTGTGATATTTTTGATGTTTCCTTTTATTGATCTATTTTCAGTCTATATCATAAACACATAGTTATTATGGCACAGGAGTGATAATGATCTTTGGAATCTACAATGTAAATTCACACAAAGAAAGATCTTGAGTGTTTTAAAGTAGCCTTAGTTATTTCTTTATAGGCTTACTTAATCTCCTGCTTAAAATGAAATATCTTTCAAACAGGTATTTTATGAAAATGACATTTTGGCATGTGTATATTCTCATTTTCTCTCATCTGACATGTTCTGCTCAATTTTTAAATCAAAACATGTCTCTGTAGCTCTCCAAATCTTAGGTTCAATGTCTTATGAACTTGAAGTTTTTCTTTTTTTCCATTGTTCATCATTGTCAAAAGGAACAGACAGATAACTTTAGAATATCAAATTCTGTGAAGTTCACCCTGAAATTTCTTATTCTCAAGAATAAGGCACAAGCTGTATAAGGTAAGAATACAACTGTTCAGAAGTATTGGTCAAAAATGAAAAACAGTATGTATAAAACCAATTATATCAATTGCAGCCAACTTAATGCTGACATTACTAAAGAGAGTTTATTTTATCTGAGCATTGATGGAGGACAGCCAGATGCAAAGTTAAGCCAGGGTGGATCCAGGGGTCCATTTCTCTAACGAGAGCTCTTGGGCGTAGCGAGTGACCTGATTCTAAAGAAAAAACATTAGTTACTGCAATGATATTAAAATCAGTTGGCAAGATTTTTTTTTAATTTCTCACTTCAAGAGATTATATATCTTTTTCTTTCCAAAGCATTATTCTTTTCACACCTACTCAATTTCTTGATGAGCTAATGAAAGAACATAACACATAACTGTCTCACCTGTTTTTGAGGTTAAGTTTCTTACCTTGAGGTTGGAATAGGGATTCACATCAGTTTTAAACCCCAGTCATGTGCCTTTGCTGCTGTAGGAAAGGCAGAGGGTATAGGGTACCCAGAGCAGGCAACTAAGGCATAAAAATAGAATAACAGATAGATGGAATGGTTCAAGAATCAAAATTTGCCTGTTATATTGTACCTGACAAGAAAATAATTCATTAATATTAAATAGCTAACTTTCATCAGGCTTAAGTTGTCTTAGAAACAGGGGATTCTTAACAATGTTATTTGTAGAATTCTTTACCTCAAAAGTGTATATATCAGCATAACTGACTTAAGCGCATTTCTTTTATGCTATTTTAGATTTTAGGTGAATAAAGAATTTAATTGACACTAATTCTCCAGAGTATTCAAGATTATTCCAACAGTAGTGATGGAGAGCCCTGAGTCTTTTATATACTCTATAATTTTCATAGCCTATTTTACTTTTTCATTTACTATCAACATTTTAAACAGAAAAATTGAAGAATATTCCAAGACCTGTGTATTCACTGGTGATGTTTTTAATTTTTTTAATTATAAGACACGTGTTAAAAAAATGAATGTACAACTCTTTCTCCATCCATCCTTGGTTTTTTTATATGTAAGCTAATCCAAGCCATTAATCCCCACAGACTATATGTTGCTGATTGCACACTCATGATACAGCTCAGTATGTTCCTCTGTCCTCTGTATGTCCTGCAAGTTGGAAGCTGGATCTAAAGGCTTGAGCAAGCCACAGATGTAACACCCTAATTTTGGACCTCAAGCCTGCAGAACAGTAAGACCAAAAAAATGTATAAAGCACCACAGTTTATGGTACTGTTTTTATAACAGCTCTAGGAACTAAAATACTAATGTAAGTGACACATTAGAAGATAGAATGCTAGGGGCACCTGGGTGACTCAGTCAGTTGGGCGTCTGACTTTGGCTCAGGTTGTGATCTCACAGCTCCTGAGTTTGAGCCCCGCATCAGGCTCTGTGCTGACAGCTCAGAGCCTGGAGCCTGCTTCAGATTCTGTGTCTCCCTCTCTCTCTGCCCCTCCCCCTCTTGTGTGCGTGCTCGCTCTCTCTTTCTCTCTCAAATATAAATAAACATTAAAAAAATTAAAAATAAAAGAAGTTGGAGTGCTAATATCAACATACGTACAATAGTCTATGAGTGGCCCATGACAAAAATGGTTCATGGAGACCACGGTAGATTACCAAGACTTGATAAAACAGTACCACTTACAGCATCATCAGTCCTTGATATGGTTTCAACATTGCAAAATATACATCAGTCTAAAGGAGAATGCTATTCGTGATTGAATTTGCAAATACTTTTTTTCCTCCATCTGAAGCTTAGAAAGGAGTCAACCACAGTTTGCCTTCATGTGTGAATGATCCCACTTTGCATTTACTGTATTCACAGGGTTTTTTTTGAATTCACAAGCTTACTGTCATCCTATGAGTAGAAGGGTTTGGATTTAGCAGCTTCTGAATGTGAAAATACACTACCTTTGCTAACGAATGATAATATCAGAAAGTGAAGAATAACCTAGGACTGACTTGAATGCAATGGTGACCCACGTGACTAACAGAGCCCAGCAGATACCGGGTATCTGCCCACACTGTGAGATTATTTGGAAGAACCTGAGCAGGAGCCTCCTCTAACTTTGCACAGGCAACTAAAACTGCTATCGTTACCAACTCTTGGAACTAGATGAGAGGCAAAGCACTTGGTTGGGTTTGGATTTTGAAAGAGGCGTGTTTCACATACGGAATGATTGCTAGCTCCTATTGATAAACCTACCTGAAGATCATATTTGTACAGAGGTCTGAAACAGCAAACTGTTTCTGACTAGCAAAACGGACCACTAATTAAAATCCTGGACACCAAGGTTCAGATGAGATTCCCTGATTGAGAACATTTCACGTATGTTCCCACATATTGTCAGGAGAATGAAGCACACCATGGAAGTTTTCTGGGAAGGACACCTGGAAGCTTGTGCCTGGTTTCTCCTGGACTTCTTCAACGCACCTTTTCTCCTTGGTAGATTTTAAACTGTGTTGTTTCGCTCTAAATAACTGTAGCCATAAGTATAGCAGATTTTGGAGTCCTGTAAGTACTTATAACAGATCATCAAGACTGGGGGTGTTTCCTGGGACCCCCAGAAACGACGGTTGTCTTTTAAAGATAGTTAAGTAATATGAAAAAAATCCCATTGATTGCCACTGGCAGCATCTTGATTCCTTTGTGCATATGCAGATTTCCATCTGGTATCATCTTCCTTCTGATTGAACAGCTTCCTTCATCATTTCTAGAATGTGCATCTATAGGGATTAGTTCTTTCAGTTTTTGCAGTTTTAAACAAGTCTTTTGCTTTCAGTTTTTGAGAGATTTTTCTACTTGGTATGGAATTATAGGTTGACAGGTTTTAATGAATCTACTTTAAATATATTGCTCAATTATCATTTCTTACTTACGTTATTTCCATTGAAAAGCCTGCTATTATCTCTGTCCCTCCCTAATAATGTGTCTTTTTCTCTGGCTGCTCTTAAGATTTTATCTTTATCACTGTTTTTGAGCAATTATGCATCTTGGTATATTTCCTTTATGCTTATTGGGCTTAGATTTTGATACATTGCTAGGATTTGGAAGTTAATTGTTTTCATTAAATTAGGAAAAATTTCAGCCATTATCACTTCAAATACTTCTCTGCGGCTTCTCCTCCTTCAGAGATTGCAATTTCTTATGTATTAGGCTGCTTCAAGTTGCCCCACAGCTCACTGAAGCTCCTTTTTTTTTTTCTCTCTCTCTCTTTTTTATTTCCCAGCCCAGGTAGTCTTCTCACTCAGCACTCAGATGAAATAACTGGCAGGACCTTCTGCAGTACTCCAGATTTGTCTTTGCACAGCTCTCTTGCTTCTAATACTCTGTCCTAAGAACTACAGACATTTGGACACCCCCCCCACCCCCCGCCCCAAGCCTGAAAGCTCTAACTTCTTCACCTGCAGCATTCCACAGGGTTTTGATTTGAGTTCCCCTTCTCTTCACTGTGACCTTGAAACTCTGCCCAAGCTCTCAGTAGGGACAATCAATGTATCCACCTTGCTTGTTCCTCATGTTTCAGGGATTACCGCCCTATGTTATCTGATGTCTTAAAAACCATTGCTTTGTATACATTATTGTTCATTTATTAGTTTTATCAAGTGGGAGAGTAAATCCAGTTCCCATTACTGTAATGGGGAGGTCTTCTCCTGGCATATTTTGGACAAAGTCCCTCTCACTGGTTTGCTTCTTTGCTTTCTGGAACAAGTGGAGTTCCAGGCTCATTTTGTACTTTTCCTATGCCAAGCCAGGATGGAGGCACCTGGTTCCTTTAGGTGGAGATGGTAATAGGAGATCTCACATTAGGTGTTCTTACTCTTTTGCAGTGTTGCTGTTTCCAAGGCCTCAAGTGGACTGAGCTAGGGAAGTTTTGTGTGCATGTGTGTATGTACATATGTACAATAGTAACCTGTTAAATTGCACTGTAAACATCGCAGAAATGTCAAGAATTACATTTTCTTTAACAGTAATCAAATAACCATAAGTAGTACGTACATTTAGCAAATGGTGACTTTTTCATTAGTGGTGTGGAATCTTAAGAAAATAAACGTATGTAACAATTGACTTTGTGGTATAGTTACCATCAATTCGAGATAACAAAGATGTAAAAATTCCTTTTATCTTATGCCCTTATGCTGATACTGTACCTGATCTTTTCCCCAAGAGAACTATGTATTTTTCTGAATATATTTCAAAGTAAGTCATGAGAGGGGATTGAGTATCCATGATAGCTTCAATTACTTCAGTTCCTATTACAGTCAAGTTTTCTTATGTTTAAAAACTATGTTTGCAAAAAAATGAAAAGAAATAAATGAACAAAAACCTTACGATCATTCATAACATGTTGCCTAAGGCACACTTCAGCTACATCCATATCAGTTCCTAATATTTGGTTCACAGAGTCCTTTGTTTCTTTCCATGGTGATTGGAGAATGGAGTAAGTCATTTTCCAGAGAACTTGGACCATGGCCTAATCACTCCATAACTTCATGCTATACCATGCTATTTAAATAAAAACATGAGTTTGATATAATACTGTGAAAAGTTTGCCTTGAAGGAACTCCACAAAGGTAGTAGCTTAGAAAAAGACCCAAACTAAGTCACTTTTCTGTTAAAAAAAAAAAAATACAAGTAAGAAAAATACAGAAAATGCAATTTTTGATATATTTATAATTCTTAGGGTGGTAGCTCTAATGTTTTATTCACAAGGAAGTTCCATTTGATTCAAATAACTTCACAAATTTTAATATGTTTGACTTTAAAGTACCTATATCTTTATTTATTATCCCATTTGCTTTTAACATCCAGGTGCTAGTTTAATCTCTTTGCTTCATCAACATTTTGATTAGCTGCTTTTATTCAATATTAAGACTTTTATAAAGATTATGTGAAAAGGAGCCAAAAATACTAGTTTAGTGGAAATAATATTTAAAAATAGAAATAATAATAGAAACATAGCAATAGATGTAAATAGACCTATTGGCCAAAGATGGGTGATTTTCCAGGTGAGAAGGCATAATTATATGTGGTTTTTTTGATGAATAAATAAACTTAAGGAAGTGGATTTTGACTTTTATGATAGTTGCTGTCCTTACCCCTTTTGACAATTCTTCTCCTTCCCCCCTCATTCTCCATCTCCGTTCAGGAGAAAGAAATTTGTAAATAGAAAGCACGGGTATATAAGGCTTCTAAATTTTTTTCTCTAATGTTTTGACAGTGCTGACCTCTGTGGGTTATTTTCAAGACACTAAATCAGATAGTTCAAACTACTGTAAAGCCAAGCATTCACATATTGATTTTTCTTTTATTGTTTGTCACAAAGGGGTGACTGGTGGCATCATCAAGTCAAGTCTTATTTACTTTTGAGTTTGCAAAGTTTCACACTTTGTTATTATTGTCATTATTTTCTCAGCTACCTTCCAACTCGGTTCCAACTTCACTTGTGTCTGAACCAAAATTTGACATGGCGCCATCAGGGGGAAAACTCCTTCTGTTTTTAGATGTAGTTTATAACTTACCTGTGGTACTTTCTATGATGCTACTAGATGCTATTAATTTGTTCTATGTGTTCATGACTTGCAGGAACCCTTATTAGACTTCTTCCATTATCTCCCTCAAATTTTCTAAACCATCCCCTCAAATATCCTCTTCATCTAAGACTTGACGTCAAAATACTGTCACAACAGAGGGCACATACATATTTCTAATTTAAATTAGATACATGTTTTATTTAGTAATACAGACTGAAAGTCCCTTAGGGAATTCTGTCACTTCTCTGCTGATGATGGATGTGCCTTGAGTCCTGCAATTCCTTATGCTGCTGCTTAAAAGAACTATTTCCCTGCCTCTTGTCTGTCTCTAAACAATCTAATACAACCACTGCAAACAGTCACACCTTTTTGGGGAGCAAGAAACTTTTCCTGTTTCCTCACTTTCCCAAGTTTGTATCCAATTTCTTATCAGAGTACACAAGCAAGGCTCACTCCAGTCTTCCCTAAAGAAGAGATTTTTTTATCTTTCCCTTCTTTTACTTGAAATTATATGCTATGCACTGTGTACTCCTGTCTCCCTGAATCTTTGACAAGTTGTAGTTCCTCAAATATTCCTTAATCAATTACGCCTCCAACTTATTTTTCCTCTTTGCCACTCCTTCAAATAACCTTAATGATTTAGTCTTGAAAAAAGCATACTTTGTAAACTCTTCTCAAATATCCCTTGCTATGAAAGTTATTTAATTCCATCTAGTTATTGGCATATAAAAGGAATTGTTTTGGCGTCATGTACTAGAAAATGAAAATCTGAATCCTAACTCTTCCACTTACTGATCTTTGTGAGCATTTAATGAGTCAGTACTGTCCCTGAGCACAGTGTCCGTGTCACAGAGCCTCCGTGTCTTCCGCAGAATGGTAGTAGTTATAGGCAGCTCACATCTGAAAGGAATTACTGAGATAAGGTATTAAAGTCACTCATACAGTCTTGACATCACATATGCCCTCAATGAAAACTGGTATTAATCCTTACTTACATTGACTAATATAGTTATCATCTTCCAGGAAGACACATATGGGAAAACATATCTCTGCCATTGAAAATAAAGATCATAAGAAATGTAAGCATTAAAAAAATCCTATATCCTCCCAAACCAGGAAAAGTCCAAATAGCAGGCATGATGTTTTGGTATTAAGTTCGCCTTAAGTCCCAAATTAAATATGTTCATTCCCATTTGTCCAACAGTAAACATGTAATATTGCGAATGATTATAGACTGCACAGTATTACTACGGCATAGAGATTAGAAGACTATGCTATTTTTCTAAGGCACGTCACTTTGTTTGATTGATCAGAGACTTCTAGCTCCATGTCAGTGATTGTTTTGCGTTGTAATAGTAACTCACTTTGGGAGGAAGCCTGAAATCCAAATATACAAATGTGGTGTAAGTCCTGACACCTGTTTTACTGTGACTCCATGAAAATAAAACTTAAAACGAATGTTAAAGCTTCCATGCATAAGTTAATGACTTGGGGTTTGTATTTTATATACAAAATGATTAGCGGCATAAGATAAGGTCATTAGCTAGTCATCATGGTTCAATTACCTGTGATTTAGTTTTAATTATTATAGTCTCTTCTTAAATGAAGAAAATATTAAAATATAGTTTTATATGTGATTTAGTTCAAAAGTGCATTGCCATTTATGCAACAGAAAAATAGGCTATGAAGTCACACTATATTTATCTCAGATATGATTTTTTAGATGAATAAGAAATACTTAATTTGCCTGAGAGAGATGTTAGGAATATTTAAATTGGCTCCTGATTTGGCAAATAAAATTACCAAGTAAAGGAAGTTTATATATAATATGTGACACAATGAATGTTTTTAAATATCAACTCAAGGGAACAGAAATCTTTGTAGCTTTTAATAAAATCCAGTAAGAGAGAGAGAAATTATCAACAAATAGTCTTTACTAGTGACTAGACAACGGAGTGAATGTTTTAACACTCATTTTCAGTAAAAGGCCGAGGAGTAATAAGGAGCCATAGAGAAAAAGAGAAGAAAGGTAACTCTTAGAATAAGAGTAAAGATTAAACACAAAGCAGATAGAAAGCAGAGGAGAAAAAATGAGAATAAGGAGCACTTGAAAGAGGTAGAAAGATGGGGCGCCTGGGTGGCGCAGTCGGTTGAGCGTCCGACTTCAGCCAGGTCACGATCTCGCGGTCCGTGGGTTCGAGCCCGGGCTCTGGGCTGATGGCTCAGAGCCTGGAGCCTGTTTCCGATTCTGTGTCTCCCTCTCTGTCTGCCCCTCCCCCGTTCATGCTCTGTCTCTCTCTGTCCCAAAAATAAATAAACGTTGAAAAAAAAAAAAAAAAAAAAAAAAAAAGAAAGAGGTAGAAAGCAGAAGCTGACTTCCAAGGGAATGTTATGGCATACCATCCACAGACATCGGATGCATCTGTTATCACTGCCCACCAGATCCTAAACTCAAATTTCAGCCCTTCCCTTTATAGGTTCCTAAGCCTGGAGGTGGTGAACCTTTCTGGACCTCGCCTTCCTGCTTTATAAAGTTACAGTAGAGACCAAGCAAGACCATGTTTTGTGCATTCTGCAAACTGGGCCTTGCCAAGGGATATGGTCACATGCCAGGGGTTTCAAAGAGCCACAGGATAAATTTGAGACAAGTCCACTGAATGACAATCTATCAAAAATATTAGTTGTATGTTAAAACAGACATGCTTATTTGGAAACAACTAAGCAAAATCTTACTTTTTTTTTTCTATATTACACACAGAATTTTTCAAAAGTTAATATGTGTCAAGTAGTCCAAACAGGGCTTGGTCTAATAAGCACTGTTTGTTACCTTAAAGGAAATTATATGCCCTGGGAGATTTATTTATTATTCTTTTTAAAGTTTATTTATTCATTTTGAGAGCGAGGGCACACATGGGTATGCACACAGTAGTGGGGGAGGGGCAGAGGGCCAGAATCCCAAGCAGACTCCACACTGTTTGCACAGAGCCCAGCACAGGGCTCAATCTCATGAATTATGAGATCATGACCTGGGCTGAAATCAAGAGTTTGACGCTTTAACCAACTGAACCACCCAGGCACCCCTGTCCTGAGAACTTTTAAAAAGCACTAGAGGATTCATAGCGACATACATTTCAGAAACACGGTATCTTATAATGCACTTTAATACACAGTAACACTAAAGGCATTGAAGAATCCTACAGTAAGAGAATGTTGGGGTGCCTGGGTGGCGCAGTCGGTTAAGCGTCCGACTTCAGCCAGGTCACGATCTCGCGGTCGGTGAGTTCGAGCCCCGCATCAGGCTCTGGGCTGATGGCTCAGAGCCTGGAGCCTGTTTCCGATTCTGTGTCTCCCTCTCTCTCCGCCCCTCCCCCGTTCATGCTCTGTCTCTCTCTGTCCCAAAAATAAATAAACGTTGAAAAAAAAAATTTTTTTTTAAATTAAAAAAAAAAAAAGAGAATGTTTAATTCATTCAGCCTCAGCATTAATCAATGCATTTGCTCATGAAATTCTATTTTTCTCTGATGCACATATTAATAATCCTGGAAACACTAATGATCTGAGGAAAAAGTTTTAGAAAGCTGTTCTGACACCCGTGTTTACCAGTACCATAAATATGCCTCTTTTTCCTGGAACACACAATTGGAATTTTCAATAAATATAAAGAACTTTTGAACATAACTCATGTAGGGTAAGAACAGTTTTTATGTGACATGATTTTTCTAAGAAATGGACCCTTTCATAATGTAATCTATGATCATAATGGGGAAAAAAGAGTTCTATATTCATTTCCTATATGGAAGTTGCCATACAGAAAGATGAAATATATTCAATTTTATGTGTAGTTCATAATTTCCTTACAAAATGCAGCAAAAATTTCTTGAAAAATTAAGTACGCCATTTAAATCTTGAATTATACAAATGAAGGACTGAAGTCACTTTTAAAACTACTAAACCCTGTTACTAAAATACAGTATATGAAATTTTATTTCTCTAGAAATATTAACCTAGAATCTGCAAAGTTCTTATTTAAAAAAAAGATTAAGTTTTTATTTATTTACTTAGAGAATGCAAGCAGGGGAGGGGCAGAGAAAGAGGGAGAGAGAGAATCCCAAGCAGACACGGGGCTGCCTCACAAGCTGTGAGATCATGACCTGAGCCAAAACCAAGAGTTGGACACCCAAATGACTGAGCCACCCAGCTACCCCTGCAAAGTTCTTATTTTAATGGAGTCACTGCTTGTGTAAGGATAAGTGGATGAGAAGAGTGTACTGAGATGGGCTTATAGGGTGTTCACTTAAGCTCAGTATCAGGCTGAAACAACAATGAAAAACCCCACTGTGGGTTTTTTTAAATTCTCACCTCATTGCCTTATAAAGTCCTACTCTACTACTGAGCAACTTCTAGGTTCCTATAGCAAGATCAAAATTGCAAATACAGATCTTGCATTGTGAAAGATCTACTTTCCTACATAAAAATTTGTTCTAATAATGCCAAGTGAGAGTTTGAATACATAAATTAGCATGCTGGTTACTTAAAAAAAATGTTCAGATCTTTTGTACTTGAATATACCAGTTTCCATGAAAAACTTCAATCTCAGTATTCTTACAATCAATTATTTAGAGGCATCCTTATGTCTTATATATTCATTGTCTTGAATGACATCAAACAAACTGTTCCATGTAAGCTTTACGGTTGGATCACAATTTAAATATTGTTTAAAAATTTATTATTTTAAATAATAAAAATTTTAATAAAAATATATTTTAATCATCAATGTAGAAACCTGCAATTTTACAATCTCCTGGTTATGGATAAGTTTCTCTGATTGCATTCCTTCAGATGAAAACAACCGTTCAGGCAGTGCTGATTTAAAATACTTAGTAATTCATGGGGCGCCTGGGTGGCACAGTCGGTTGGGCGTCCGACTTCAGCCAGGTCACGATCTCGTGGTCCGTGAGTTCGAGCCCCGCATCAGGCTCTGGGCTGATGGCTCAGAGCCTGGAGCCTGTTTCCGATTCTGTGTCTCCCTCTCTCTCTGCCCCTCCCCCGTTCATGCTCTGTCTCTCGCTGTCCCAAAAATAAATAAACGTTGAAAAAAAAAATTAAAAAACATAAAATACATAGTAATTCAGATGATGTGGCTTAAATTACCTTTATGAAAAGATGATGTTAATTCAATGGATTTAGATTCCACATACAAGTGGGATCATGCAGGGTTGTTTTGTTTTCTTTCTGTGTCTGGCTTATGTCACTTAGCATCTCTTCCAGGTTCACCCATTTTGTTGCAAATGGCAGGATATTTTTTTTTTAAGGCTGAAAAATGTTCAATCTTGCGTTTGTGTTTGTGCATGCATCTTGCACTTTCTTTATCCACTCATTCCACTGAGGGACACTTACATTTCTAATTCTTGCTGTTATTATGAGTAATGTTGCAATTAACATGGAAATGCAAATATCTCTTTTAGGTACTGATCTTTTTGGTGAGCATACACCTGGAAATGGGATTGCTAAAACACACAGAAGCAGAGTATAGTGGTGGTTACCAGGGGCAGAGAGGTGGGGGAAATGGGAAAACGTTGGTCAAGGGTACATAGTGGCAGTTATGTAGGATGAATAAGTCTAGATATCTACAGCATGATGACTAAAGCTAATACTGTATTAAATACTGGATATTTGCTGCAAGAGTAAATTTTGGGTGCTCTCATCACACACACACCCAATGGTAACCGTGAGATGTGTTAATTAGCCTGGCTGTAGTTTTCATTTCACTGTGTATATTTATATCAAATTCTTGTGTTGTATACCTTCAATATATACAATTTTTATTTTAAAAACCAAAATAATAGTTTACAGGCTGTAATGAGTTTAATTCTCTTGAAGCAGTTTATTCATTTAAAATGATCATCACTGTATGATTTGGATCAAATAAACAATAACCTTAGAAAAAAAATCCAGTGGATTTAGGAAAACTGTTTTTAAGCACACTTGAAGGATCCATCTATATTCCATCATTTGAAATGCTAATTATAAACTATTCTTACACCCCCTATCTGCATCTTAAACTTTATTTCCAATCTATCAATACCGATTTGGGCAAATTGGAGTTACTAGATTAAAGAAATTTTTATTCTAAATTCAGACTGTCTACCAATTCAGATTTTCTTTCCTCTTTATTATTTTTTTTTCTTTAAAAATTTGTTTTAACATTTATTCATTTTTGAGAGACAGAGGCAGAATGCAAGGTTGGGGGGGCGGGTGCAGGCAGAGAAAGAGAGACACACAGAATCCTAAACGGGCTTCAGGCTCTGAGCTGTCAACATAGAGCCTGATGCGGGGCTCGAACCCATGCACTGTGAGATCATGACCTGAGCTGAAGTCGGATGCTTAACCAACTGAGCCATCCAGGTGCCCCTTCTTTATTATTTCTATGTAAAAAGAACTTGGCACATATGTTCCTAATATTAATACATGCTATTTATTGCTTTTCAAAAATTACTGTTCTTAAAGTTTTTAAGTTCAGTATTATGTTCTACAGATAATGATTGGAATATTAGGTTATAATGCTTTTAAAAAATACTATCAAGACAGATTATGGAATCATATGAATTACTAGCTATTTTGAGACTATAGTCAGAAACTCTGGAAATAAAATACTTTATAATAAACATTTGTAATACTCTAATAGTAGTGATTGATGTTAAATATACTAAGTTATGTGCTTCATATTTGAGAATATGTATTAGAAAATGTAGAGTAAGGATAATTCCTATAACAAATCTTGTCACCTCTATTCAAACTAAGGGTTTCCTTTTTAAAAATTTTTTTAATGTTTATTTATATTTGAGAGAGAGAGAGAGAGAGAACAGGGGAGGGGCAGAGAGAGATGGAGACAGAATCTGAAGTAGGCTCCAGGCTCGTGGCTGTTGGCACAGAGCCAGACATGGGGCTCGAACCCGTGAACCATGAGATCATGACCTGAGCTGAAGTTGGGTGCTCAACTGACTGAGCCACCCAGATGCCCCAAAACTAAGGGTTTTCTTAAAAATATTATTACTATCTTAACCTCAAAAGTATATTAGCTCTACAAATAAAAAATTAAACATGTTGAATCACGTATTTTATTGTAATAAGATCTCTTAGTATGAAATTTGCCCCCTTACCAAATTTTCAAGTATACAACATTGTTAACTATACACACATTTTTCTCTGGAGAGAACTTAATCATCTTGCATCGTTGAAACTTTATTCCTGTTGAATAGAAGTTCCTCATATATTTCATGATTTCAGTGACATGAGGTATTTAAGATAGAACCCAAAGAAGCAGAGAATAAAGTGGTGGTTGCCAGGGGTTGGGGGGAGGAAAACTGGAGAGTTGAATCACATGTTTCTAAAGTACAGGTTGAATCCATGGGTAACACAGTAATGTTGTCAATTAGTGTCTTTTAACAAATAAGAAGTTATTGAGAAAATAATACAGTGGTGATTTATTTCCAGCTATCAGCAAAATCAGAGGTGTGGGGAAATGTCAATGATTGTGAAGTATGAGCATTATAAGTATATTTGAAAGAACAACAAAAAAGCCAATTTCATTGGGAAAACAAAATCCATTTGTTTTCTAACATAAAAAGTATATTAAAAATAATTTATTGATAAAATAGGATACATTCAGATTATTACATATTATGTATTATTCCATGAGGTCAATATTTATTACAAATCTATTTAGGTAAATTTTACAAGTGTTACTACAGACAGTGATGCCTCAGTCTCAGTAAGAAAACAGGATATGAAAAAGGCAGCTATATAAACACAGGTTGGGAGAATAGATTTGTAATCTATGGAACATATTTTGTAAAGCATGTATAGAAAAAATTCTAATTTTTTCAGTTCATTATCAGATTTCAAATCAACTTGAGTTAGCTCTTAATAAAGTAGCCTTGTAAGATGATTAATAAAGAAAAGCCAGGGTTTTTTTTTTTTTTTTTTTGTTTTCCCACGTGAAAAATGATACCTTTCACTGATATGTGCTAATAGAATGGGCTAAGTTATGCTGCAGTTACGAAACAAACAAACAAAAAACTCCTAAGAGTCTTAATAGATGAAACCACAAAGGTTTACTTCCTGCTCATTCTTTTTTTTTTTTTCTTTAATGTTTGTTCATTTTTGAGAGACAGAGTGAGACTGAGCAAGGGAGGGGCAGAGAAAGAGGGCGACACAGAATGTGAAGCAGGATCCAGGCTCT
This sequence comes from Leopardus geoffroyi, assembly GCF_018350155.1. NCBI lineage: Eukaryota > Metazoa > Chordata > Mammalia > Carnivora > Felidae > Leopardus > Leopardus geoffroyi. The sequence goes on along the minus strand of NC_059331.1, from coordinate 142,643,189 downwards.
GAGCTGTCAGCACAGATCCCGAGGTGGGGTTCGAACTCACCTCATGAGCCATGAGATCATGACCTGAGCTGAAGTTGAACGCTTAACTGACTGAGCCACCCAGGCGCCCCTCCTGCTCATTCTTGTACCTCATGTCCACTAGAAGCAAGTTGGAGCTCTGTTCCAAGCCACCCTCACTCCTGGACCTAGACTGACAGAACAGCCATTAACTAGAAAACCATTTCCATTTCAGAAGAAGGAGAGTAAATGGTGAATTATAACCTAGACTCTTAAACCTTGCAACTGGAAATGACTCTGACATTGGCGCTCACATTTTTTTGGTCAAATCAAGCCATATGGCCATTCTCAACTTCAAAGTAGAGAGGAAATGCAATCCTATCAGTGTGCCAAGGAATGAAGCTGAAGTGTTTGTAGGACAATATTAAAACTATAACAGTCTGCCCTTTGGTGACCCCTGGGTCACCAAATGTACAATTGACCCCTCTTTCCACATTACAGAAGACAAGGACAAACCAAAAGTCCCGCCTACTCTCTGCATCTAGTGAAAAGCCTGAGATCGGGGCATGATGAGTGGCTGTTTCTGCATTCAATTCAGACATCGTTCCTATAATTCCAGAAATTTATAAATTACAATAAAAATGATCTGTTCCCAATACACCCAATATACCATGATGAAGCATCAAAAGGAAACTCATAATAAATATTCCACTGGATAGAATAATGGAAGAAGCAACAGTTATTCACAAAAAATCTAAAACCCCCCTCATATATGTTGCAAGGTTTCGTCCACTGGGTTATGAGATGTATCATAATTAGGCCCTGATTGTCCTCCACTGAAAGACTCCCTGTGTATTATGGCCTGGCTTTGCCCTCTGGGTAGTTTTTCCTTTTTGATTTGCTGGATATGAACAGTGAATTTAAGAATGAGAATCAAGGCATACCATAGGCCAACAACCCCAATTAGAGTTCTTTTCTACACCTACTTCTTAGACTTGTTATATTTTACCACTTTATATCCATTTGACCTCTTTATCCCATCATTTAACCTTGGGTCAACTGGGCCTATTAAATTTTGGTGAGTATGGTAGGTGGAATAATAACCCTTCTAAAAATGTTCATGTCCTAATTCCCAGAATTTGTACATATTACTTTACAGGACAAAAAGGGATTTTGCAGATGTGATTAAGAGCCTTGAGATGGATTATCCTGCATTATCTAGGCAGGTTCAGTGTAATCACAAGGGTCCATATAGTTGAAAGAGGATGGCAGGAGAAGCTGAGTCAGAGAAGGAGATGTGATAATAGGAAAGGAGAGTAAGCTGAAAAGACTCAGCTGGCCATTGCTGGTTTGGGAGATGGAAGTGGACAGACAAAATATGGGCAGACTCTAAATGTAAAGAAAGGCAAAACATAGATTCTACCCTTGAACCTTGAGAAAGGGATACAGTCCTGCAGATGCTTTGCTTTTCACCCAGTAAAACCCATTCTAGATATCTGACTGGTAGTACTATAAGATAACTTTGTTGGAAGATAAGGTATGTGTTGTTTTAAGCTATTTGTAATTTGTAATTTGTAACAGTAGTAATAGAAAATGAATGACAGTTTTGGTACCAGAAGAGAGGTGCTGCTGTAACAAATACCTAAAGTGTAAACATGGCTTTGGAATTGGACAATGGGCAGAGGCTGGAAGAATTTTGAGGAACCTAATAGGAGAGGCTTCGAGTACCCTGAACGGACAGGTAGCAGAAGTGTCTATTTACTGATTCTGCTTGTGAGGACTCAGAAGGAAATGAAAACATGGCAAAGAAAATATGTATCACTTTTAGACAACACTTAAATTGCCACCAAAAGACAGTTGGTAGAAATAATGTTAAAAGGCGCTGCTGGGAAAAGCTCACGTGGCAATGAGGAAGATATCGTTGAAAACTGGAGGGAGATCCTTGTTACTTAGTGTTACATAGTGGCAGAATGCTTAGCCAAATTGTGTTCTGTAGTTATATGGAAAGCAAAACTTGCAAATGATACACTAGTTAAGGAGATCTGGCAGCAAAGTGTCGAAGGTACGGCTCCGTCCTTCTTGCTGACTATAGTAAAATTTGGAAGGAAAGAGATTATCTGAGGAAAAGAAACCAGGGCCTACTAATCTGCAAAATTCTCCATTTATTCAGATCAAAGAGGTGTTAAAATTAGGAGATTCATTGTCAGGACATCTCTGTAGAGTAAGCCAAGTGTGTGGCTAGACAACCTTCTGTTAGCATCTTGAAAGAATCAAAAGGTTGGAGTATTCAGTCACATAGAGGGTTCTTTCGTGTGATTAGGTGGGTGACTCATGGATGCCCCCAGTCATCTCAAACAGGAGCCAGGAATAGAGATAGGATTAGGAAAGTACTGTGGAGAAATTTGTTATCCAAAGAGTTAATGTCCACAACATACACAAGATACCCACAAAGTTCTTAAGAATTTTAAACCATCAGAAACACTGCTAGCCGTGACTGAAAGAGAAGAAAAGCAAATGTAAATGGGGAAAAAAAGCGTATCGGGCTCCCAGAAGGATAGGAGTCAGACTGGAGAAATTACTCAGCCACTGTGGTACCCTTCATGAAGTAGGGGGATGGCTGTGAGGGCACAGCCACTAACCACAGAGGATTATTCCCAGGCCTTGAAACCCGGTCAAGGTTGCTTGGTGGAAGTTGGGAATTTCTGGGGCTGGTGATTCATCCCCACTCCGCCCCTATCCCCCAACTTCCATTATCTCCCTTTTTGAAAGTGAATGTCTCTAACTGGTGTCCCAGGCCTGCCTACCATTGCATTCTGGGAGCACATAACTTGTTTTCTAGTTTCACAAATCTAAAGATGGGGAGGAATTTTTCTTGTGGATAAATTAAACCCAGTGTCTCACCCACACCTGAGTTACGTGATTTAGATGATGAGATTTGGTATTTTGAGCTGATTAGATTTAGATGAGACTTTTTGGGCTTTGAGTTGATTCTGTAATAGGCTGAGACTTTTGAAGATGTTGCAATAGGTGAATGCATTCCGCATGTGAAATGAACATCAATCTCTGGAGGCCAGAGAACAAACTGCGATAGGCAGAATGATAACTCCCCCAAAGAGATCCACATTCCAGTTCCCAGAATCTGTGATTATGTTAGCTTAGATAGCAAAAGGGACTTTGCAGATGTCATTTCTTTAAAGGTCTTGTGGTTGAAATATCATCCTGCGTTATCCAGAGGGACCCAATGTAACCACAGGTCTCCTTATAAATCTGAAAGAGGGAGGTAGGAGAGGCACAGTCAGAGAAGGGGATGGGAGGACAGAAGTAGAGGTCAGAGCCACGTGAACTAAAAGTCTCAAGTAATTATTGTTGGTTTGAAGATGGAAGGGAACTGTAAGCCGCGGAATTTGGGAAGCTGCAGAAAGCAACAAATAGATTCTCACATGGAGCCTCCAGAAGGAACATAGTTCTGCTGGTAAGGGTTTAGTTACCTGCTAGTAAGGTTTAGTCCCAAAATTTGTGTTGTTGTTTTAAACCACTAAGTTTGTGGTAATTTGTTATAGTAGCAAAAGGAAATTAATACAGTGGGAAACTATAGCTTTGGTCTCCTTTGCCTGAGCCATTTTGTTCAATTGAATGGATCCAGTAGACCCCAGTAGAGATAGGATTAAAAGTTTTAAACTGCCAAAAAACCAAAAATTTTAAGCTGCCAATATTTGCTTATAACAGTAATTTGATCTGTGTAATAGGGCTGAGTTTCAAATAGCCTTTAATACTCATATTGTTTTCACTATTTTTTATTTTGAAATAGTCCATTTTCAAATTGAAATAACAGTCACTATTCAATAACATTCTCAATGTTGCTTTAATGTGTTTTAAGTATTTTTGTCACTTTTATTTTACTTTATTTACTTTGTAGCTGAGAAGCAGTACCTGTTCCAACCCTACAAGACCCTGCTTTTGTGAATTCTCTCTATGCCCTTATGTTACTACCGCAACCTGGCTAATTATTTTCTCATCTCATCTTTCTCCTGTACTGTACGTGGCCAAACACAATCAGCAGCAACCAACACATGCTCCTAACAGTGTGTTCCAACCTCTTCAGGAGGGCTGCAAGCACACTAGGAATTGACCTGGGTTCTGGGGCACCTGGGTGGCTCAGTCGGTTAAGCGCCTAGGTCGGTTCAGGTCATGATCTCACCGCTGGTAAGTTCAAGCCCTGCCTCAGGCTCTCAGAACCTGGAGCCTGCTTCCGATTCTGTGTCCCCTCTCTCCCTCTCTGCCCCTCCCCCACACGTGCTCTGTCTCTCTCTCTCTCTCTCTCTCTCTCAAGAATAAGCAAACATTAAAATATTTTTTTTTAATTTTAATGCTTATTTATTTTTGAGAGAGAGACAGAGACAGAGAGAGACAGAGCATGACCAGGGAAGGGGCGGAGACAGAGGGAGACACAGAACCCGAAAAGGGCTCCAGGCTCCCAGCTGTCAGCACAGCCTGACGCGGGGCTCGAACTCACAGGCCGTGAGATCATGACCTGAGCCGAAGTCGGGCACTTAACCGACTGAGCCACCCAGGCGCCCCACATTAAAATATTTTTAAAAACGAAGTTGACCTGGGTTCTAGTTCTCTGAGCAACAATTTTACAACTTTTTAAAAAATAATTTTACAACCACTACGTAAATAGATTCCATGTTTTCCAACATCCAGCAAGCATTAGTCTTCTAAGTGGTTTCCCCTTTTGGCAGCATGCATTTTTGTATCAGTCAGGATACCAGGATAGGATGCAGAGCAAACTTCTTCAAACTACGTGAGGACTTAAACCAACAAAGGCTAATTTTTCATTCCTTCTCACATATGTCCTCTTTGGGCAGTTGCAGACTCTGCTCTTAGTCAAACTCAGATCAAGGCTGGCAAAGAAGCCATTTCTTGAAGTATGGCCGGTTGCTGGCAGACAGAAGATCAAGTACAGTAGACACATGCCGGCCCAGCCCAGAAAGGCTTTAGTTCAGAAATGACACAAGTCACAGGTCACATATTTTGTCCAGAGCAGTCCCCATGGCCATTCTCGACTGTAAGGGGGCAGGGAAGGAGAACCAGTCATAACCGATTGAACAGCAATTATAAGACGACCATGTACATGATTTGAATCAAAGTTGTGATATAGCTGTTAACTTTTCTAGTTGAAAAAGAGACTTTCAAAGAGAAATTTTAGGTATAATTTAGGTACATACAACCAATATTGCAGGCATTCCAATGTGTGATGTTCTAAAATACAGTGCACAGCAAGAGTTTTCTTGCACTGAAAGAAAATTTTAGTAATAAACTCGTTATTCTATCCACACAAATTCCTTTTACATTATAGCTAGTCCCATATACCAAGCAATTTAAAGGAAGTCACTAAAACATCATTTTTATGCATTATAATATTTATATAGAATGACATTGCTTATCACCCAATATTATTAGTGCCTTAGAAAATGAAAATGTAAACTATAGTTTTACCTCATTTGATTATATCTATATGAAAAGATTCTTGATTATAAGGACATCATTCTCTACTAAAAATTGGTTGCATAATCACAGCCTTGTTTGTGAAAGCAAAGGCAATGACATTTCTTTTCAGGAAAGTGAAAAGGAAACATAAGGACACATTTGCAATATGGGTTTTTGTAACTTCTATTTTAGGGCCAGGACTGTAGTGTCCCAAGGTCTTGTCTGAACCACTGTGACATGACCTTGATATCAAGGGATAGAGACAGAGAGTTCCATTTTAGACAGTGTCTGTGTTGGAAGTACCTGAAGAAGCTTTACAGCATAAGCCTATCAATGGCATTGTTTTCAGATTTCACTGGAGTTTAACTATTAAACTACATAATATACCTAACATTAGAAATTAGAAAATGATAAGAGAAGGGAGGTAGCTGAATCGCAGAAATGATGAAGAGTCAGTATTCATTAATTTATACTCTGCATCAAATTGTCAGTTTTATAGCATCTTTCAAACCATTTTGTAGAATTTCTTATAAGGGCAACTTATTATTTTGTACACAACAAGCTGTCAGAATCAAAAAGGAAACATTCTATGAACAGTAACAATCCAGAGATCACCACAGAGCACAAGACTTATTAAAAATCCATGATTCTGTAAAGCTTGTAGGGACGGAGAGGGTAATAAATGAACTAATGACAAGAACCTGTAGTGAGCTATTACTCCTGTAATGGTGCCTTAGTGACCCTCTAATAAATGCTTAATTTGTTTCTTGGCAGGATAACCCCCTTGGAAGGCCTATGGTGATATGGTCAAAGCAATATGAACAAAAATTGCCTCTTAATAGCTACATAATGAAGCTTGCGTGACTTTAAAATATTGAAGTAAGCTTTGCTATTTCACATTGATATTTTCCTATTCTGAATTCCAAAACTATATAACAGTGACAATAACACTATTGTTATAACACTTTTGTTATAGTAACAGTGCTATTTCAATATCTTTGTTATCTGTGTTTTTTTTTAAAAAAAATCCTTTAATTCTTCACACTTATTGAAATGTGTGAATAACTTTAAGATACCATTTAATAGGGCTTAATATGCCTGAGCATAATAGCAAATTTTACTAAATATATAAGCACTTCATATTTTTAGATGCCTAATTATCTTCTATATTTATCATGTTTGACCATTCTTTTCCTAATTAGGATATATCTTCAAAGAATCTGGATGCTTCTGGAAATGTAACTCTGTTTTCTTTAACACTTTACTAGGGAAAACTATAAAAAGTACTACATACTCTTGTATATTTTTGATACTGTTGGTCCTCGGATTTTACTTCCATTCATTGCTTTTATTTGTTGCCGCTCTTCGAAAATTCGAACTTCCAAGCGAGTGTGAATTAAGCCCATAATTAGGGCTCGATGTGTATTTTAGAAGGGTCAGTGTTCAATATAATTATTTTCAAAGCCAATCTTCCCTCTTCTCCCAGGGTCCATGGAAGGGTACAAGTGTCCTTCAAGAGGCTTCTTTTGTCAGATAATCTCAGTGAATCAGCTTCATTTGCACTCCTGATCCTTTCTGATCAGTGTCACTGAAGGTCATTGTAAAGCCTTTGTCCCCGTGTCTAAGCTTTTGATTTTTATCTTGTGCCTCCAACTTTGATTTCATTTTGTCACTTCTGAAAGTCCTCTTCGGTCCAAGAGCCCACAATTGCCTGTCTGCCATTAGTTTCCTTTACTTCAAGGTCTATGGATACCAGTCCATCCACCTTAACACTAATTCTGGCTTCCTGAGCTCAGCCCTGCCTAGAAGTGCAATTATTCTTGAGAATAGTGTTCAGGCAAGGAGGTAACAAAAGTCAGGCTAATTTAGCCAGTACCTGCTATAATTGAAATGGTGAGACAAAAAAGAATAAATTGTAAACATGATAACCTCAGAATCCCACGCAGGTAACAGGATGACTGGTATGGGAACTCAATAGCCTAGACAAGAATTTCTAGAGCACCAGAATCTAATATGGAAGTCAGTAAGATTGTCCACCTAGATTTACAGAGTCAGGAAATAAACAGAAAAACTCTGTTGCTGTGCCGGAGGAAGATCATAGATGAAATAAAAGAAAGGGGAAAGGAGGAGAAATAATTATAAATTATAAATTTATAATTAATTCAAAGATGGAAGGGTCATAAAATCTTTGACTAGGAATTATGCATTTTACTTTAAAGTGAATCAATGGCATAACACATTCTCAAAGGAACCATTACAAAGACCAAATTGGAATTCATCTTTGGTTAAAAGCCCAGTATAGTCTTAGACCTATAACCATTCAAATATATTTAATTAGTCTATTAAAAAAAGCTTACTGTTGTTTTCATTTAATTAATGGGATCCTTAGTTTAAATATTTTTTATTAAGAAAATAAAGTGCAATTATATCCTCCAGAAAACAAAACATTTGGCATCAGTAGCAATCCAAATTATTAATCCCCTCCTAACAGGGGTGGGTCCTTTATTTGGAACAGTTTTGTTTTTCTGAAAGTACAGCTCAATCATTTATAGTCAATCACCGTTTTATATATATATACACACACACACACACACACATATATATATATATATATATATATAATTATTATTATGACATATATCATAGGTATTTCCTTTGTCCCTAAGAACTTATCTAAGTGAAGGACAGAAAAACAATTCTACTTTGCAGAGAGTTTTTTTCAGTGGCACAAGAAACACTGAAAGGTTGAGGACAAGCAAAAAGAGAAAACACAAGAATTTGTCTTCTGCCTTTCTGAGAATTAACTCTGCAACCAGTTTTTTAAAAAAAACAATGGAGATCACAGTGTAGATTATAGAGTACAGAGATTTTCACCTCAATGATATTTATTTTCTGCCTTCAACTACCATAGTATCGATAGTCATTTGTGAGAAAGAAATAGCGCCAGTTGGAACTTTGGGCTCTCGCTACATTTGAGACATTTTATGGCAATTTCTTTTCAAGTATACATTTCAAAATTCATGCTAAACAAGTATGTGTTGTAATGTTTTTGGAGCAAAAGTGTGTTAATGTATGATATTTTTAAAAATGTTTTCTTGGGGCGCCTGGGTGGCTCAGTCGGTTAAGCGTCCGACTTCAGCTCAGGTGACGATCTCGCGGTCTGCGAGTTCGAGCCCCGCGACGGGCTCTGGGCTGATGGCTCAGAGCCTGGAGCCTGCTTCCGATTCTGTGTCTCCCTCTGTCTCTGCCCCTCCCCTGTTCATGCTCTGTCTCTCTCTGTCCCAAAAATAAATAAACCTTAAAAAAAAAATTAAAACCATTTTCTATTCAAATAATTTCAGATTTACCTAAGAGTTGCAAAGACAGTAAAGAGAGTCTCAGTAAACTCTTCATTATATATCCCTAATGTTAACATTTTATGTAACAATGGTACGTATATTTAAAAATTATCTGTATATAAACAAGTAAACATATATAAAAAAGAAGCTTACGAACATTGGCATACACAGTGTAAATTCAGCAGCCTGCCTAGAGGCTTTAAAAATGAGTCTTCTAGACTAAGGAACAGATTATATGACTGAAATTTCATTAACAAGAGAAAGCATTTTAGGACCCTTTCAGGCTTTCAGTAGTGTATAAAAAGTTATTTAGAAACTAGGAACCACTCCCGCATCTCATTTACCTAACTGATGAGAGATAAATGAGCTAAGCATTGAAAGCACAGCCTTGAGGTATTTTTTTGCACGTGAACCAGAGCCTAACTCCACTAAAAGACAAGAGAATCATTAGCTGTCTGTTACCACTGTGCCAGCAGCAGTCACTAACCTTTCCTACCATAAATAGTTTCAGAAATAGTAATAGAACAATTATAAATTACGTTTCTCATCACTGATTTAGTGCACTTTTGTAAATCTAAACCAGAAACCCTGTAAATGGTAATACTTTATTATGTGTAAACAAAAAAATTGTTATTCATTAAAAATGTCATTAAATCTCACTGTGGTAGTATGGAAATAGTTCATGCTGCCTCCTGGGAGGGCTTTCTTATAGAGTGAGTTGAGAGAAAAATATCCTGCAGATTGCTTCAAAAACAGATGAACATTCCATTTGCTGAGACAGAGGACTATCACCACGATTTGGGCAATGTTAAAATCAGACTCAAGGCTGTTGCCGGGACTAGCACCTCCCTTGCTGCTACAAAAGCTGGTGATAAAAAGTCTACCTTGAAAATGATGTGGAATTAGTATTAATTTGGAAATAGGAGAATCCATTCGAATCCTGTCCTATAAAGCATTTTTATTACGGGTGTTGCCTAAATAAACAGCAGTGTGGCTGTTTGGTTGTGTGGAAAGTCTATGTTTAACTTGTAACAAACTACCAACCTGTCTTCCAAATGGCTGTACTATTTTTCATTTTCAGCATTGATAGATGAGAGTTCTTGTTGCTTCACATCCTCACCCGGCAATTCATACTGTCGGTTAAAAAAAAATGAGCTATTCTAATAGGTGTACAATAGTATCTCATTTCATTTAATTTGCAGCTTATTAATGGCAAGTGATGTCGGGCATCTTTTCATCAGCCAATTTGCTATCTGCAGATCTTCTTTGATAAGGTGTCTCTTTAGATCTTTTGCTCATTTGTTTTTTTGGAGACTGGAGGTATGACTGTATTTCAGCAAACTCATGATAAAACTTGAATGAGGAATTGCCTCTTGTGGATGAGCAAAAAAAAAAAAAAGTGGCTTCTTGAGATAGAATCTACTCCTGGTGAAGGTGCAGTGAAGACTGTTTGACAACAAAGAATTTAGATTACGTGAACTTAATTGATAAAGCAGTGGCAGGATTTGAGAGGACTAACTCTAATCTTGAAAAAGTTGCCATTGTGGGTAGAATGCTATAAAACAGCATCACGTGCTACGGAGGAATTGTTCGAAAAGGAAGAGTCCATAGATGTAGCAAACTTCATTGTTGTTTTATTTTAAGAAATTTCCATTGCCACCCCAACCTTCAGTAATCACCACCCTAATCAATCAGCGGCTATCAACACTGAGGCAAAACCCTCCCCCCCGCAAATAGATGGTGACACACTGAAAGCTCAGATGATGGTTACCATTTTTTTAGCAATAAAGTATTTTTTTAAAGTTTATTTATTTTGAGAGAGAGACAAAGAGATGGAGTGGAGGAGGAACAAAGAGCAGGAGAGAGAATCCCAAGCAGGCCCTGCACTGTCAGCATGGAGCCCAATGTGGGGCTTGTACCCACGAACCCTGAGATCATGACCTGAGCCAAAATGAACAATTGGACGCTTGACTGAGCCACCCAGGCACCCCTATAATAAAGTATTTTTTATCTTTATTTTTATATTTTTCATTATTAAAAAAATTCTTAACATTAATGTATGTTTGAGAGAGCACATGTGAGCACGAGTTGTCCGGGGGCGGGGCAGGCAGAGAAAGGGAGACAGAGGCTCTGAAGCAGACTCCACACTGTGAGTGCAGCGTCCAATGAAGGCTCGAACCTAGGAACTGAGAGATCATGACCTGAACCAGAATCACAAGTTGGCCGCTTAATGGACTGAGCCATTCAGATACCCTTTGTATTTTTAAATGTAGGTATGTACATTTGTATTTTTTAGACATGATGTATTGCATAGTCCATAGACTACAGTATGATGTCAACATAACTTTTTTAAAAAGTTTATTTTGAGAGAGAGCGAGCAAGAGTGAGTGGGGGAAGGGCAGAGAGAGAGGGAGACAGAATCCCAAACAGGTTTTGTGCCGTCAGCACCGCACCCTCGGCAAGGTTCTGTCCCATGAACTGTGAGATCATGACCTGAAATGAAATCAAGAGTAGGTTACTCAACCGCCTGAGCCATCCAGGTGCCCCTGTAAACATAACTTTTATATGCACAGACAAACCTAAAAATTCATTTGACTCACGTTATTGTGTTATATGCTTTACTGTGGTGGTATGGAACTGAACCCACAATATTTCAAAGGTATGACTATAGTTTATCAGAAACCTCTTATTCAGCTTTCCCTAATCTAAATCACCGCTGTAGTCACTGCTACAGATATTTCTGTATTAAAACCGTTATTAGGAAAGTGTCAGAGATCACTAAGAGGAATTTGAAAATCCCCTGGAAAGTAGCTTAAAGTCTTATATTATTCAACATAGGGTATAATAAACTTTCCAACACAATTTAGTTAACACTCAGGATAATTGACTTATAGGTGCTGCAAATACATAGGCTAGTGCCTATATCACTATGATTTTTATTTCCAAATATGCACTATTTTTGGCAGTGTTTTTATTGTTGTTATATTGTTTGGAACATTATTTCTTCATTTTTATTGAAATACAATTAATATACAGTGTTATATCAGTGTCAGGTACAATATGGTGATTCAACAATTCTGTACATAACTCAGAGCTCATCAAGGTAAATATACTCTTAATCCCCTTTACCAATTTCACTGTTTACTCTCTATAGTTAAAAGTCTGTTTTTTTGTTTGTTTAAATTCCACAGGTGAGTGAAATCAGATGCCATTTATTTTCCCATGACTTTTTTCATTTAGCATTAGATCCTGTGGGTGTATCCATGTTGTTGCAAATGGCCAGGTCTCATTCTTATTTATGGTATTTAGGGTATTTTGTACTTGCACAGATTTTAGGACTATTTGTTCTATGAAAACTGTTGTTGGTATTTTGGTAGGGATGGCATTAAATTTGAAGATTGTTTTGGGTAGAGTGGACATGTTAACACTGGTCTTCCAATCCATGAGCATGGAATATCTTTTCATTTGTGTCATCTTCAATTTCTTTCATCAGTGTTTTATAGTTTTCAGAGTGCAGGTTGTTCACCCCTGTGGTTAAGTTTATTCATAGGTATTTTATTTTTGGTGTAATTATAAGTGGAAATGTTTCTTAAGTTTTCTTTCTTCTACTTCAGTATTAGTGTATAGATACGCAACAGACTTCTGCATATTGATTTTGTATCCTGAGACCTTACTGAATTCATTTATCAGTTCTCGTAGTTTTTTTGGTGGAGTCTTTAGGATTTTCTCTATATAGTATCATGTTGTCTGCAAATAGTGAAAGTTTTATTTCTTTCTTACCAATTTGGATGCCTTTTTTTTTGGTCTGATTGCCGTGACTAGGACTTTCAGTACTGTGTTGAATAAAAGTGGTTCGAGTAGACATCCTTGTCTTGTTCCTGACCTTAGGAGAAAAGCTCTCGTTTTTTTACTACTGAGTAGGATGTTAGCTTTGGGGTTTTCTTAAATGGCCTTTATTTTTTTCACATTAACTTCTTTGGAGTTTTCATTTTAATTCCTGTTAGTTACCATACAGTGCTATATCAGTTTCAAGTGTACAATATAGGTATTCAACACTTCATACATCACTCTGTGCTCATCACAAGTGCACTCCTTAATCCCCCTCTTCTATTTCACCCATTCCCCTCCCCCCTTCCCCTCTGGTAGCCATCAGTTCTCTACAGTTAAGAGTCTGTTTCTTGGTTTGTGTCTCTCTCTTCCTCTCTCTTATTTTTTCCCTTTGCTTGTTTGTTTTGGTTCTTCAGTTCTACATATGAGTGAAAAAACATACATTTGTCTTTCTCTGACTAGCTTATTTCTCTTAGCATTACACTCTCTAGCTCTATTCATGTTATTGAAAATGGCAAGATTTCATTCTTTTTTATAGCCGAATATATGCCACAACCTCTTTATTCACTCATCAATTGGTGGACACTGGGCTGCTACTATAGTTTGACTATTCTGAATAATTTTATGAACGTAGGGATGCATGTATCTTTTTGAATTTTTATTCTTTTATTCTCTGGGTAATTTCCCAGTATTGTGATTACTGGATCATAAGGTAGTTTTATTTTCACCTTTTGATGAAAAGTTTTAACTTTTGAGGAACCTCTATACTGTTTTCCACAGTGGCTACACCGGTTAGCTTTCTCACAAACACGGCAAGAGGGTTCCTTTTTCTCCACATCTTCCCCAACACTTTGACAGGTGTGGGATGATATCTCATTGTGGTTTTGATTTGCATTTCCCTGATGATGAGTGATGTTGAACATCTTTTCATGTATCTGGCCATCTGTATGTCCTCTTTGGAGAAATGTGTGTTCATGTCTTTGCCCATATTTAATTGGATTATTTGTTTTTTGGGTGTTCAGTTTTATAAGTTTGGATTGAATATTCTAAATATATCTGTTAGGTCCATCTGGTCTAATGTGTCATTGAAAGCCACTGTTTCCTTGTTGATTTTATGTCTGGATAGTTTATTTTGTCTATTTTTAAAAATTGTTTTTTTTTCTTGTTAAATTATAAGAGTTGTATGATTTTAGATACAAAATTTTATCAGATATATGTTTTATAAATACTTTCTCCCATCTGTGGTTAATCTTTTTCATTTTCTTAACTGTTATTTTCAAAGCAGATGTTTTAAATTTTAATAAAGTTCAACTTGTAATCTTCTTTCTTTCATAGATCAGCTTTTGGTATTCTAAGAACTATCACCAAAAGAAGGTAACCTAAATTTTCTTTAATGTTTCCTTCTACAAGTTTTGTGGTTTTGAATTTATATTTAGGTTAATGATCCATTTTGAGCTAATTTTTGTAAAATATTAGTTCTCTGTCTAGGTTCAGTTTTTGCATAGATATGTTCGATTTGTTGAAGGTACAGATTTTTCCCATTGAATTGCTTTTGCTTTTTTGTCAAAGATCAGCTGACTACATGTGTATTTTTGGCCTCAATCCTGTTCCATTGATTTATGTGTTTAATCTTTTAACAAAACTATGCTGTATAATTGTGATAGCTTTATATAATCTTGAAATTAGGTAGTATGAATACTCTAATTTTCTTCTTTGGTATTTTCCTATTCTAATTCAACTGCCTATCCATATAAACTTTAGAATCAGTTTATTGGCATCTTAAAAATACCTTGCTGATATTTTGATTGAGATTTGATTGAGATTGAATCTATACAGCAAGTTGGGAAGAACTGATAACAATATTGAGTATTCCAATCCTTAATTACAGATGATGTCTCCACTTACTTAGATATTCTATGATTTCTTTCACCAGTTTTTTCCTAGTTTTTGCCATATAGATCTTATCCACATACTTTTAGATTTATATCTTTATTTCATTTTTTTGCCATTTTAAATGGTATTTTTTTTTAACTTCAAAATCTCAGTGCTGGTAGATAGAAAAGTACTTAAATTTTGAATGTTAACCTTGCGTCTTGTGATCTTGATGTGCTGACTTATTACTTCAGAGGTTTTTTGGTCTTTTCTTTGGAATTATATAGATACCTAATCATGTCATTCATAAATAAAGATGGTTTTATTTCTCCTTTTCCAATCTCTATGCCTTTTATAGCTTTTCTTATTGCACTAACTAGAACATTCAGGCTGATGTAGGATGGAAGTGGTGAGAGAGGACATCCTTGCCTATTTCTGAGCCTTAGGGGAAAAGTTTTGCTTACTCTCTCACCATGAAGTTTGCTCTCACCTGTAGGTAGGGCTTTTGTGTATATTCATTATTACGTTAAGGAGTTTTCCCTCTTTTCCTAGTTTGTTGACATTTTAACATGAATAGGTGTTGAATATTAAATGCTTTTTCTGTATCAATTGATGTGATCATATGATTTTTCTTCTTTAACCTATTAATGTGATGGGTTACATCTTTGAATGATGAACCAGCCTTGCATACCTGGTATAATTCCATTAATAAAGAGAATTGATCTGTCCATATTTTGTTAGGGATTTTTGCATCTATATTCATGACAGACATTGCTCAGTAATTTTTGTTTCTTATAATGTCTTTTGTCTTTATCTGGTTGGGTGTTATTGTAATAATCACCTACTGAATGTTAGGAAGTGCTTCCTCTGATATAATTTTCTGGAAGAGATTATGAAATGTGGTATTATCTCTTAAGTACTGATAGACTTCAACAGTGAAACTATCTGGGCCTGGTGTTCTCCTTTTGGGAAGGGTATTTATTATTGATCCAATATCTTTAATACTAATAGAATTATTTAGGTTATCTGCTTCTCCCTGTGTCCGCTTCGGTAGATTGTATCTTTCAAGGAGTTAGTCCTTTTCACTAAACTAGCAGATTTGTAGGCATAGGATTGTTGGCAGTATTCCTTCATTGTCCTTTTAATGTCTAGGAGATCTATAGTGATGGATCCTGTTTTGTTTCTGATACTGGAAGTTTGCATCTTCTCTATTTTTTTCTTGGTTAGTCTGGCTACAGGTTTATTAATTGTATTTATCAACTCAGAGAACCAGCTTTTGCTTTTGTTGATTTTCCCTATTTTTGTGGAATGCCTTGAAACATTTTATTGAAAGCCAGATGTGTTGTATAAGGCACTAGGAACATTTTATGGCTTCAGCAGCTCCTGCTCCAGATAAGCAGATTTCAACTGTGACTCTCTATATAGCTATGTCTCTATAGATTTGGGGATATTAGTTTGCCCTACAACCTCAGTTTTCTGATTGGTCCCAGAAAAGTTATTGTTCTTCAGTTCATGAAGCTTTTTCTTGTTTAAGGACAGGAACGATGACATCCAAGCTTTTGTCATGTTGAAGCTGAAACAGGAAATGGCATATTTTTAAATGGAAGGTAAAAACTCTCAGAAAGTTTGTTCTATAATATCTTAGATTATTTCTAAAATGGTACTATTCATTTATTCCAAGCTCCATTCACAATATTTATTTATAGTGTCCAAATCCTTCCTTTGTTGACATATATCTGTGTAGATAAGGGAGATTGATGACTGGAAAGGTCTGACTACATAAATGCCTGGTGCATAGTAGGAAATCAATTATTTAATTATTATTAATGGTATTATTTTGCATTATTAACAAAAGACTAAGTAGCACCAAAATAAAAGAAAAAGAATCAATAAATTGAATGTGTTAAAATTCAAAACTAATGCTTTGCAAATGATGCTATGAAAATAATGAAAAAATAAGCTACAGACTAGTAGAAAATATTTGTAAAACATTCATCTGATAAAGAACTTATATCCAAAATATATAAAGAACTTCTAATATTCAACATTAAGAAAACATACCCCAATTAAAAATGGACAAAAGATCTGTCAGACACCTCAACAAAGATCTAAAGATGGCAAACAAACATATTAAAAGATGCTCAACATTATACATCATTAAGAAATTGTAAATAAGAACACATATAACTACATACCTATTAAGATAGCTAAAATCCAAAACACTTACACCACCAGATATTAGTGAGGATGTGGAGTAACAAGAACTCTTCTTCACTGATGGTGTGAGTCCATAATGGTACAGCTGCTTTGCCAGACAGTTTGGTAGTTTCCTATTAAGCTAGCCATAATCTTACCATATGATCCAGCATCTCACTCCGAAACATTTACCCAAGTAAGCTGAAAACTTACCTATATGCAATAACCTGCACATAAGTGTTTACAGCGGTTTTAATAACCATTGCCAAAAACGTAAAGCAACTAAGATATTTTTTAATAGGTGATTGTATAAACAGATTGGTACAGCCACACAGTGGAATATTACTCAGTGATAAAAAGAAAGGAACCATCAGGTCAACACACACACACACACACACACACACGCACACGCACACACTTGAAGCAACTTTCAATGAGTAGTACTAAGTGAAAGAAGCAAATTTGAAAAGGTTACATACTGTATGATTCCAACTATATGACATTCTGGGAATGGCAAAACTATGAAGATAGTAAAAAGATTAGTGGTTTCCAGGGGTTAGTAGGGAGGGAGGGATGAATAGATGCAGCACAAAGAATGTTTCGGGCAGTGAAACTTTCTGTATGATATTGTAATGATGGATACATGACATTATATAAAAGGGCTAATTCAGCGAGAGGGATATAACAAAAAAAAATCAGCTTAATTGCCACATGCCTATGAGGGATCATTTGACTCACCCTTGTAATATAAACTTGTACCTTACTCAACAAGGACCTTGTTTTTTTTTTTATCAAAAAATGTATTCACAACACATATGTCTGGTTTTCCTGACAACAGAGTCAAACAGAACAAAAAGCATAAAACTACCATTTGTGTGGCATTTTTAGTTTATAAATTTTGTCTCATTTGTTACACATCATTAATATGTATTTAAAGACAGGATGAAGTATTATTTTGGCTTTTCCTAAAGAAAAAAATTAAAATCAGTGATGTATCCAATAGCACACTTCTGCTACATGACAAAAAAAAAGAGAAAACTTTTAGAGTAACTTCTCAAAGTGTAACTCTTAAGATTGGCCATGAAATGGCAAAGACTTGGATCGTGTTATTAGATCAGGTACTTGGAATTTCTTGACCACATCCATTGGTGTTAGCATAATTAAAGTAAGTGATTCAGGGCCCTGGACAACTGTCTAAGTGGAAACTCTGTGTCTGCAAAACATCAGATAAATAAGACAGTATTTCTGCATCGAATATAAAAGTTGGCTCATTGGTATTGTGACGAGATGGCGAACTAGTTGTCCACAGCTTGGTTTTATGCACATGTCCTTTCACTCCTGGTTGTAGTGATGAAGCCTCCTCCGCATTCCTTCCCTTTAATCTTAAACAGAGTCAGGTGTGGTGGCCAAGTGGCAAGGCTTGGCCTTGTAATCTTAAACAGAATTCAGAGGTCACAGTAATTAGTAACGGGGTACATCCCTGGTGATTCATGCCTCTGAGCTAGAGAGAACGTTTAATTCAAGTGTTGCTTTTTACAGCTCTGAATTCGATGTCAAGTGGAAGCTTCACTCAGCTGGCTAGCATCTTGGGGAATATTCTAATTTTCTGCAAGCGATTTTTTTCTTTTTTTTTAATCTCCTGATATATTATTTATAAATCATTTGCTTATCATAGCAGAAATTTGTTAATCTCTAGGTATATATTTTTCAAGGGATAAGAATGTGCACTTCTCTTCTAGCAGGCACAGAAATAGACCAGCCGGCCTACTTCTACCATCATTTCAGGCTTTCCTGGTCTTTTCTAGATGATTCTGAACACCCAAACATATACTACAAATGCATGAAGTTTTTTAACCAGAGACAGTGTCAGAATAAAAGTATTCCTCCCTCTCCCCCTTTACCTCTTGTATTGGGTTGGTGCAATACATTTTTCTGGCAGGAATTTCCCTCTGATTCTCTCTGGCCATAAAGTGAGAATATTTCCTTGCAATGACAATCAGATTCCAGAGAAATACCCAGTGGGGTGTTGTGCTGTCCAAAGCAAGGAGGATCCTGGCCTAAGCCAAGGCCAGGGGTCATTTAAGAGCAATTTTTAAACATTTTTTTAAGTTTTTAATTTATTTTTGAGAGAGAGAGAAAGAGAGCTCAAGCAGGGTAGGGGCAGAGAGAGAGGGAGACACAGAATCCAAAGCAGGCTCCAGGCTCTGAGCTGTCAGCACAGAGTCTGATGCAGGACTCGAACTCACAAACCAGGAGATCATCACCTGAGCCAAAGTCAGACACTTAACTGACTGAGCCACCAAGGCTCTCCAAGAGCAAATTTCTTATAATGTAATTGGTGGTCCATAAAATTTAGTAAGATTACTGGAATTATGTAATTTTGAATGTAAAGTGACACAATGCAGCTGAAGGTCAAGTTCTAGCTCTAGAGTTCTCTTTTTAAAAGAATGAAAAGAAAAGGTAGAAATTTGATTTCATAACAATTTTTCCAAAATTGGTGACTCAGGATGAACTTTTGCATTTTATCCTTCAGCCTTAACATAAGATTCTGTTGTCTTTTGTTGAAATTATTGGATAGATATCCTATTCTGAGCATGTTTGTGAGTGCATGAGTGAAAAATACTATCCTCTAAGGCATCTGCTGTTTTCAGCTAGTATGAATTTTCTCCTTTTTTTCCCTAGCTCTAAATGTTTAAACTTTCTGTTGCCAAGGTTATTTTTTCTTGGCTTTTGCTGCTACTTGATTCCCTTTTTCACAAGTATCTTTATGGCTTCTCATACTTTCCTCCCATGTATTTCTCTTTTCTGTCAGTGCTCATTTTCTGTTCTTTGAGTAGTTGTACCTTGTTAGGAGTCTTTCCAGGATCAGTTTCTAAGACAAGCAATTTATTTACATGAGTCATCATCATTTTTAATCCCTTGTACACACATAGAGGTATTTGAAGATGCTGCTGTAGGAGCTTCTGGGTGGGTTAGTAGGTTGAGCATCTGACTTCGGCTCAGGTCATGATGTGGTTCGTGGGTTTGAGCCCCGCCTCTGGCTGTCTGCTGTCAGTGCAGAGCCCTCTTCGGATCCTCTGTCCACCTCTCTCTCTCTGCCCCTCCCCTGCTCACTCTCTGTCTCTCTCAAAAATAAATAAACATTAAAAAAAAAAAAGTCTCCAGTGGTTTAAAAAAAAAAAAAAGATGCTGATGTAGGCAATTTATCTATCTGTCTGAAAGTAGCTTAAAATTCTACCCTAAGTGAAAGTACCTTGGTAGAGGCTAGCCAGAGCTAGCTTTAGTCAGAGCAAGCTATCACTGTAAGGTTTCCAGGAGCTAAAGAAATGACACTTTGCCCCCAAATATTTCTTACATAAATATATTTCTGCCATAGATTATTTATCATACTTCAGACATGTCAGTGTCTAAATTCTTGTTACAACATGGCCATTCTCTTTTTATGAGGCATTTTATATATAAAATGGATTTGTGTAAAGCGAGAAAAATCCCCTGGGATATCATCATGTCTTCATTTCCACTGCAGGGGAGTTTTTATCTCATAGTTTGATCAGTGATATTTACCGCCTGAAGGGTTAATTTCATCCCAGCTCCTGAGCCAACCTAAAGGAAGCAGTATGAATTATTGCAAACTTCACCATGTAAATCATCCTCAAAATATAGCACAGAGGTAAAAACAGAAGCTCTGGGGCCGGGGTGCATGGGATTCAAATCTCAGAATTGTACTAACTGTATGACCATGAGCAAGCTGTTCAACCTCTCTTGGCCTGTTCCTTATCTGAAAGTGAGGGAGGAACTAATATACACGCTTCAAAGGCTTTTCCTCGAATTGAAGGAGTTGGTAAATGTAAAGTCCTTACAGTAATGCCTAATACAAAATAAGCAATATCTTAGTTATTATTGCCTACTCATGTGGTCAGTACTAGTAAGCTACTTTATTGCTCTTTCATTTCATTAATCTAATCAATTTATTTTTATTTAGATTCAAGTTAGTTAACATATAGTGTAGTATTGGTTTCAGGAGTAGAATTCGTGATTCATCACTTACATATGGCACCCAGTGCTCATCCCAACAAGTGCTCTCTTTAATGCCCATCAGCCATTTAGCCCATCCCTCCACTTAACACCCCTCCAGTAGCCCTCAGTTTTTTCTCTGTATTTAAGAGTCTCTCATGGTTTGCCTCTCTGTTTTTATCTTATGTTTTCTTCCCTTTTCCTATCTTCATCTGTCTTGTTTCTTAAATTCCACACAGCAGTGAAATCGTATTTGTCTATCTCTGACTGATTTCACTTAGCATAATACACTTTTTATGGCCTGAACACAGTCCCATCGTGAGGTAAGTGTCGAGTTAGTTTTCTTCAGTTCGCTCACCATAAATCTATCACTTTGGCCCTGTTTTAGATTGCTCCATAAGATGAGAATATTACCTTTGTGTGTGCTTTATAATTTATCCTAATAGTCTCCCTAGTACCCCAGACCCTCAGAAAAGCCATGTCACTTGGATGATTCCTGGTAGTTTTCTTAATGAAAAGACACTGCCTTCCTTCAGATATCCTGATACTAGCTTATTATATGTGCAGTCAGTTTGCAACCTGGTAAATTTTTATAACCAATTCTCTGCTTTGGCTTTGGATTATTTTGCCAACTTCTTAATGTTTTTCTTTCCTGGCTTATTCTGAGCATTCTTATTCCTAAATCATAATGCAAGGGATATAGTGATAATCCTTGACTACCACATGCATTTATATTGAGGTATTTAAAAAGTTATGATGATTTAAGCAGCAAATAACAGAAAAGTCAAATTTCTTAACTAAATCAGAATATATTCCCTTATATACAAGAGATATCAAAGCATTTCCAGGTTTGACTAATTCATTCGATCAACAATGTGAAAGACTCAGGTTCTTTCTTTTTATTCTGTCACTCCCAATGTGCTTTTTACAGATTAGCACCATTTCTGAAGAAGATATCTAGTGGAAGAAAATGAATTTTTTAGTACACGTTTAATTCCTTTTCCAGAACTTCCCAGAAAATACTGCCCCATATTGTATGGGCATAATTAAGTCATGTCTCAACAGTGCTTGTTCTTAAACCAAGTCAGAGAATGGAAAAAACTTCAATTAAATTGGACAGAAAAAGAATTTACTCTGAATATGGAGTAGACAGTTGGAGAAATGGACAAAATCTGTTGTTTAAAGCAATTTTTTTGACTTCTTACCTGTGTTGTGGCTCAGGAATTCTGGGTCAGTTGGATACTTTTGGCTCAGAAAATATCATGTGATTATAGCCAAGACAAAAGTTGGACCTGGAACAGCAAATGAACAAATTCACTGGAAGTATTTGTCTCTCTCTCTCTCTTCATGTAACTTCAGGGCGCTACCCTGTAGTTTCTCTATATGGCTACTTTGGGCTTCTTCTAGACAACTAGACTATTCACATTGAAGCCTATGGCCCCAAAGATGAGGATTTCAGCCAACAAGATGGATGCCGCACCCTTTTAAGGCCAGACTTTAAATTAATAGAGCGTAATTTCTGCCACACTCTCCTGGAAACGCATGAGTCACAAGACTGCTCAGAATTAAGGGAGGAGAATTAACCTCCACCTCTTGATAGGAAAGTGGCAAGGTTCTAGAAAACATATGAGAAATGCTATGTAGCCATCTTTGGAAAATACCATCTGCCACAGACAAAATAAAAAAAGAGCTCCCTGTTGGGTAATTTGCCACAGAAATTGTTCTCTTGTTTTGTGTGAATGAAAAGTAGGGTAGATGAGTTTGGGGAAAAAATTCAGGATCAGAAAATATCTTGGTAGGTATGCCATTCATTAAAAGGGTCCCTGAGCAGGTCATAAGCCCCTGGGTTGAAAGACATTATGCATATCTGTTGGGGGAGAGAGAGGAGAAGAGGGAAGTGATAGAGAAGAAGTTTTCAGAAATGGAAATGGAAGCTATAAAGATGCCAAATAACTTTTTTTTTCTGTAGTGTTGCCAGTGGTTAGCCCTTTTTGAGCCATTTTTAGTGCTTGTCAAATGTTTATGACCCTGCCTCTGGAGTGCCACAGATTCAACTAGCCTCTTACTCTGTCTGTGCTCAAGAGCTTTGTCCATTAGCGCTTCTTTCCAGCACTTATAGCTATGGAACACTGCCTGAAACTGTGTTGTTGTGTGCCTTTAGAGAGTTTCTTCCTGATGTTCTGACAGTGGTGCTCCTCAGCTCTGCATACCATTTAAATTTTTTTTAATGTTTATTTATTTTTGAGAGAGAGACAGAGTGTGAGGAGGGAAGGGGCTGAGAGAGAGGGAGACACAGAATCCAAAGCGGACTCCAGGCTCTGAGCTGTCAACACACAGCCGGATGCAGGGCTCGAACTCGTGAACCGTGAGATCCTGCCCTGAGCCGAAGTCAAATGCTTAACTGAATGAGCTATCCAGGTGCCCCTCTGTGTACCATTTTAAAAGTTAGTTAACAGAGTTAAAGATGAGATGTGGCTTGGTGAGTGAATGAGAGGAGTTTGTGGTCCTATTGTAAAGGACTTATATATCATCCTTTTCTGGCCAAGATTTAAAACAAGTGTTCATGTAGGGAGTGCCATGCGCAGGTCTGTGAAAAGGATAAACCAGAGAGTAAGAATTATTGCAAGAAGGCTCAGTTCAGTGACTTAAAATAATTGAGAGAATTTGGAAAGGAAATCTGAACTGATAGAGCAATGGAGGAAGGGGAGGAATTTCATAATTAACACAGGCATATTCAGTGAGCGCTTTGTAGCCAGATGATATGGGGTTGCAGTAAAGCATAGTAAGAATGTGTGAGTTTTCAACTTTAGACACTTCCATTAATAATAATGCCACTGCTTTCATTGAAAGACACAGGGAACATGAGAGGCTTTGTAGACGAATTTTACATGGCCTTTTAAATTTTGCTTAGTTGGGAATGTCCACTGGTATTAATAAAATCTGTAGAAGCGGATAGTATCAAACACAAAAGCCTGTCTAGTGGGTTAAGGGTCAAAGATAGAACCATGGGACTTACCCACAGTTAGGGATAGAGCAGGAGAAAATCCAGAGGAGAATAATCACAATGAGCTGGAGAGGGAAAATGGAATAAGGTCTTATAGTACAGAGAGAAAAACATGATCAATATTATTAAGCTATGGAGTAGTGAAGTTAAATAGAAAGCAGTCACTGGATTTATTACAAGTTCCTTTTCTCTCATTAAAATTAAAAATCAGATCAAAGTGAGTTTAATAGCAAAATAGGAAAAAAAACTAGTAGTTTTTGTAGAGTCTCTAAAAAAGTATTTGTAAAAGGGAGAAAGTGAGAGCACTTGCTCATAAGGAATGTAGCATTGATAACGTATGTGCAACTGTATATTTTGAGGACATATTTATAAATTGAAGATAAGAATGATAGTGTAAGAGCGGGTGGAAAAGGTGAACTTGAACTGAAGAAGGGACTGTTCCTTCTTAGAAGAGGAACTGGAAGTGACAAAGATTGTTGGGGGCAGAAGACAGATGAACTGTAAATCGTTGAGTAAGTATGATTGACACGGAAGTGTGTTTAAGCAATTTGAAGAGAATGTAACATACCCAGTGGGTGAGATAGAATTCAAACAAGAACTAAGGCTCACATGACCATTCAAAGCCTGGAGTTGGATTGAAAAAACACCAGAACCTAGTGACTGAAAGTAATGAAAAGAAACCACTATTTCCTGGCATCTCTCAAATAATGTCAAAGGGTAAAAAATATTCTCATTGCTCTGAAAATCTTTAAAATGTTTTCTATTTCTGTCATTATCAGTATCCTTCCCTAGAATTATGACTGATTGTTTCAAAATCTCCCTCCCCCATGAGAACTCTGAACCCACACTTCTTTTTATTTAAGCTGCTCTACTTCCTATTTTCTTTTGAGTACACAACGCCCTTTCTTATGATACTCAATGTGTTGATCAGTCTCTCCTCTTGTCCTAAATTCATGGCGCTCTGTTTTGGTGCACCTCTATTTGTTACCTTAAAACTGCATCACAAAAGCCTAAAGAAATACCTATGCAGGGGCGCCTGGGTGGCTCAGTCGGTTAAACGTCCCACTTCAGCTCGGGTCACGATCTCGCGGTCCGCGAGTTCGAGCCCCGCGTTGGGTTCTGGGCTGATGGCTTGGAGCCTGGAGCCTGCTTCCGATTCTGTGTCTCCCTCTCTCTCTTCCCCTCTCCCCGTTCATGCTCTGTCTCTCTCTCTTCTAAAAAATAAATAAAACGTTAAAAAAATTAAAAAAAAAAAAAAAGAAATACCTATGCAAAGGCGATATTCACTAGATATGGGTGGGGATGGAGAAGGTCAATGGGAAAAAGTAAACAAACAAAAAAACAAAAAACATGCAATCTTCCTGGACATACAGGAAGGAAGAAGACTCAAAATACTCAAATGTACATGTTTTTCCCTTGTCACAGATGGGAAAGGAAGCCAACATGGCAAATAATCTGTTCATAATTTTCTGCTATATTTGCTAAAATATTAATGATTCCTCAAGGGCAATTCAAAGATGATATTGTTCATAAAGTGAGTGTATACATTCCAAGAATCAATTACTAAAGTATTATATCTTATTAAATTCTCCTATATGGCCTCATAAGTCCTACTACTTACCATAAGTACATGTGGATGGTAGAATTGTTAACCTCATGAAAGTGGTTGTAAAATTCAATTATTCCCCATAGTAAGAGTAGTTTCTTTTTTTAAAAATTTTTTAAACATTTATTTATTATTGAGAGACAGACACAGAGTGTGAGCAGGGGAGGGGCAGAGAGACGGGGAGACACAGAATCTGAAGCAGGCTCTGGGCTCTGAGCTGTCAGCACAGAGCCCGACGTGGGGCTCGAACTCACAAACTGCGAGATCATGACCTGAGCCAAAGTCGGTCTCCCAACCAACTGAGCCACCCAGGCAGCCCAAGAGTAGCTTCTTAAATGTGATATATGCCAGACTCTCTAAGCATTTATTCTTCATGGCAACCCTAGATAGTATGTACAACTTTTATTACTTTTTCAAGTGAGAATACAAAAGCATAAAGGTAAATGAGAAAAATCAAAGACCAAGTAGAATCGTTGTGAACTGAATATGCAGGAGTGTGGTAGGCAGAATAATGCTCCTTCCCAAAGATGACTATGCCTCACTCCCCAGAACCTGTATATATGTCATCTATCATGTTAAAAGGGACTTGAACATGTGATTAAGTGTCTTGAGATGAGGAAATTATCCTGGAGTTTCCAGATGAGCTCAGTGTAGTCATAAGAGTCCTTATAAGAGAGAGACAGGAGAGTCAGAGTCACAGACGGAGATGTGATTATTGAAGCAGAAGCTAGAGCAATGTGACCACAAGCCAAGAAATATGGGCCATCCCTGGAAGCTAGAAAGGGCAACGCATGGATTCTCCCCTGAAGTCTCTAGAAGGAATACAGCTCAGCTAAAGACACCTTGATTCTAGTCCTTAGATGTCTTTGACATATCTGACCTCTAGAACTGTAAAATAAAAAAATTGTGTTGTTTGAAGTCATGCATTTCTTAGTAATTTGTTATAGCAGCAATAAGAAACTAATACAAGTAAGAATGGTGACAAGAGTGAAGTCTTTGAGTATCTGTGAGGGAATGGGCACCACACCAAGGGGATTGGCTTTTTTATGTCTTTGTTTCTTTGAGGAATGGCTTTTCTTATCTTTAGTCCCATCAATTATGAATATATATATATATATATATATATATATATATATATCCCTCATTAATTATACATGTGTATATATATACACATATATATATATACATACATAATAGGAGCCCAAACATATTTAATATTTGGTAGATTACAAAGGCTTAAAAATGTTCCCCAAATAATAGGCCATCTCACTCCATACTGTGAAAAGCTATGTAATCTTCTAAGACATGACATGGACTTCTATATTCACATTAATTTATTCACCTATCCCTTTAAAACCCTGCTTCTACCAACACGATCTTCAAAGATTAAAGGAATATTTGGGAAAATGGGGTAGAGAGAGAGGCAAATAAGTAACACAAATGAGAGAAGGGCACCATCCACATGCCAGAGATACCAAGTAAATTCTGAAACTTACGGTGGGGAGAATAGCAGATGGAAGGGAAGGCCAGCCAATCTGCAACTGGTCTTATGTGCAGGAAGACTATCTCTGGTCAGCGTGTGGAACAGTCACCAGGAGAAATCACTAGTTCTTGTATTTCTGGAGCAAAGTAGGGTAGAGTTGCAGATAGAGATCCTTCTGATGCTTCCTGACTATGCAATGACCATCTAGAAAAGGAATCGACAGATGGTCCTATTATACCAAAGACCAGATTTATGGCCCCCTTATGATAACTAGTATACCAGCTAAATCATGGTGACCCTTGTTTAGTGATGGTATAATAACAAGTAAAGATAACTTTGAACATGATAAGGGTCTCCAAGGACCCTTGGAGCAGCCACTAAGGACACTTTACCCTTATTTCCTTTTTCTGTTGCTTGATGCCTGGATGGTTGAAGTAAGTCTACGACACGCATAGGCATTCTTGTCTTCTCTCTCTAGGTATGAAAAAGTATTCATTATATGTTTGTACAGGCACACAGGTTGTAACATTTTTTTCTCTTTCCATATTTCTCCATGAGCAGTGTGGATGACTTTTGTAAAGTATAAAACGTATGATAGTATGTCTGTGCTGGAAGCACTTAAAGGCTTCTTATTGCCCTCAAGATAAACTGCGTAAGAAGGAGCCCTCCTCATCTGGATTCTGCCTACTTCCCCAACATCAAAAGCCCCTTAACACATTATGCCGTAGTAACATGGAGAAACATTTTTCCTCCTAAAGTTCAATGTTTTCTGACCTGAGGGCCTTTGTGCATATAGTAGTTCTGTTTGGGAGTCCATGCCTCTCCCATTTCCTAGGTCTCCTGCCTCAAATTTAGTGTGGCTGATTTGGACATGTTTCAAGTCTCAGCTGAGAAGTCACTTCCTCCTGAGGTCTTCCCCAACCCACCACAAAGGAAAAAGTGGTTGTGTCTCCTGTATGTCCCGCAGCTCCCCTCACTATCCCATCATAGTGCCCTATTCCATAGTTTAGAAGTGCAGAAAAATAGGAGTGCAAAAATTCTTCTCTGGAAGAGCATTATTTGGGGGCAGATACACTGATTAGCTCTGTAGAGTGATTCCTAGGAAATTAAAACCATCACTAACCTGTTATATGGAAGTCTATCAGGGAAATTCGTTTCACAGAAGGAGAAGAGAGGAAAATGTACATAATAAGGAAAAGAGGAGAACTAAAGAGGAATAAAATTCAATGACCTCAACTGTCATATATTTATGTAGCTGTGCCTTAATATATACCAGCATGTATATGATAATTGTATCTGGAGGAAGTCGTTACTGGTCATTTATATTCTCTTTTTTCTTTTTTTACATTATTTAAAGATTCCTAAAATAAGTATTTTTACTTTTGAAATAAAAGATTATTGACTTATTCATTCAGCACATGTATGTTGGACATTTACTAAGGGCACTTTTCAAAGCACTGAGAATAAAACCATGAACAAGACAGAGAAAGTCCCTGTTTTCAAGGAGCTTGCATTCTAGAAGAAGGTGTAGGAAAAAGAAACTAAAAATAAGTAAGGCCATCAGCTAGTGAGAAGTACTAACTGATATACTAAACATTGAGTCAGGGTCAGGAAAGGCCCTTTTCAATGACAAGGAATTGTCCAGGTGAAGATATGGAAGGCAGTGGAAGCTGCTAATGCAAAGTCTTGACAGTGGAAAAGTCTTTGAAATGTTACAGAAATAGAACAAAGACCAGTGTGAAGTGTGATGACTGAGGAAGACAGGTGTTTAAGATGGGAAGGATAGTTAATGCAGGGCCCCAATTATGTAAGACCTTAGAGTCCAGGATGATGAATCTAGATTTTATTCTCCAAGGTACTGATAGCAAATTTATTATAAGCATATCCCAATTTTACTAAGTATTCTTCTGAAATACAATTTTAATGGCTTCACATTATTCTGTCATATGGATGTGCTGAGATTCAATTAATCATTCCCTTATTATTGGACATTTAGGTTATAAGACTTGGCCAAAATCCAACTTGAATCAATTAGCGAAACAGAATGGATCCACCTCTTTACTGCTTCAATCAAATGCCAGTTAGTAGCAATTAGTATTTACTGAAGATGATATATGACACTGGAAATTATAATCAGGTAAGAAATGTACATTATTTTTCCCTGATATAACTTATTTTGACATGTGTGGCAAAAGAGTAGATGCTTAAATTAATATCATGGCGTGCTTTCAGTGATCTCTGGAGAGCTCTTACAAATCTAATAAGTGGATAGGATTGCATAAAAAGTGGCAATTTTAAAAGGTTTTTATTTGAAATAAACAGAATATTCATATCATAAAAGACATTTAAAAGGTATAAAAGTAAACGTAGCATATACATTTTTTAAAAGAATAGAGAATATTTTTATAGTGGGACCAACCAGCCTTTTAGAGGAGAAATAATGTTACTATGGCATGTGTCCACTGTGGTCAGGGACCCTGTCCTACCTACCCTGTCTAGAGTTCTAAGTTTGGAACTGCATCTGCAGTATTTGCCTGTTTAGTGCCATTACCCCTTGATAATTGGGTGAAGCCTATGGATCCCTTCTCAGAATACTGATTTTAGCTGAAGAAAATTAAATGCACAGGACTATAAAGAAAACCATAGCCCATGAACTCAGATGAAGGCCTGGATTATCAGCTCAGCTCTCCATGGGCCAATTTCTAGGTTTTAGTGCAAGACCTCTCTGACCCTTGGCTCAGGTGCAGTGTAAAGTAAACAAAATAGAGTGTGTTTATAACAATTCTGTGTGCATGCACATGTTTGTAAAATTTAGTTTCTCAGGCTACAAGAGCCTGGATATAAAGTCAGTGGACAAGCAAATTAAAAAAAAATTCCTGGGGTGCCTGGGTGGCTCAGTTGGTTGAGCGGCTAACTTTGGCTCAGGTCACCATCTCACGGTTGATGAGTTTGAGCCCCATTGCACTGACATCAGGGAGCCTGCTTTGGATTCTCTGCCTCCCTCTCTCTCTGCCCCTCCCCCACTCTCTCTCTCTCAAAAATAAACACTAAAATTTTGTTTTTTAACTCCTTATTTGATATCTGGGCCCCAGGAATGCCAGCCCTATACAGTGACTCCTTTGCTTTGGTTCAGTGGTTAATGATATAGGGCAGAGAAAGTCCCTATATTTTCTTACAGGCTATCATCTTCTGGATCCTGTATGACTTGGGAGGTAGTACTCAATGGACTGTCATGTCAGCCATCCAAGGATGCTGCTGGTTATGAAGACAGCTAATTTCCATTTTGGTCACTGTAGATACTGAATTCCTACAGCAGCACTTGCTTAACTGGCCCTGTGGCTAGCCGCCCCTGAGTCCTGCTGGGATGGAGCCTCTAGCATGGTTCACACACCATTCCTTCAACAGAAGTATTGTGTCCTTGCCCCCATTTCCATTCTTCTTAAAATATTACCCTACTTAGACCTAGATCCCAACTCCGGACCTATCTTGCCATTGACATGAGCCTTTCCATTTGTTTGCTTCATTTTGTTGTCTGGAGTTTTGTTGTTCTAGCACCTTCTTAGACTAGTAAGCAATGTCTTCTATTCTACCCGACTTTCCGTAGAACTCCACAGTCTCTCCCAGTAACCAATTTTTATTCCTACATCCTATGGTTATTCGTTGGCTTTCTTTTTCTTTCAAAATTAAAGCAGCAAACTGATTTAAACTAATTTTTAGATTCAAAACTAATTTTTGTGTCCATGTAGTTTGAGTTCTATAATTTTCCTTGCAACTTTACTGCACATAATATGATGACCTTCTGCTTTATATGCCAGTCTGCCCACAACCTCATTTCTACTATACTTATGTGTATATGCATGTTAATGAGTAGAGAGATGCCTGTTGGTATCTTTTTGTGAGCATCTGCTATGGAGTTTAAACACTGGAAGAAATAAGAGTGTTTTTTAAGAACTTTTCCTTTGTTGCTATATGGAAGATTAGAAGGAAGATATGCACAACTTTTTCTAGCTAATTATCTCTCTCCGAGAGTGCCTCTGGGCATGTACATGGGAACCATGTATAAGTGTGCTTTATAATCATTCTTATTGGGAAGTGGGTGAGAGAGAAAACTAATGGAGGAACAAAGATTTGGATATAGAATAATACGGAGAAAGCAGCAAGGTCATGGAGTCAGATGGTCCTGAGATCTCCTCCTCCATCGGCTACCTGCTGTGTGACCTCAGACAGTTACTCAGGGTTTCAGTTTTCTCATCTGTAAACAAAGAAAACTTATGATTTGTTAAAATAAAAAACAAATGAAGGCTAGCCTTGAAAATTCCCTGAACACACAAAACCAGTTGAATCATACAAACAAAGCTTAATTTAGCTTATTTTGCAAGAGTAACTTGACCTGGGTCAGTTCTTGCTTATGCCTCTGAAAATCACAAGCAAAACTTAAACTTTCCCAAGGTTCATGTGAGATAACAACTGACCAATTTCCTATTATTCAAGAGAATTCTAATATTACAACCAATCACTGTGAGGAATAAACCATGCTTTCTCACTATAGAAGGTGGTTTATAACAATATACACCTGAGCCTGATTCCATGTTTTGGTTTGAGTGTCCCCAGTTGGCAAACTGCCTTCTTCTGTATGTCCATAATACATTTTTTACTAATTAGTATTTCAGTGATTCATTGGTTTTCCTTGGCTATTTCTAAGCCTTAGATTATTTGAGGATTAAATGCCTGGAGCAGTGTAGGGGATCGATATATGTGATCAATAAATTTCCTTTCCTTACCTTAGTCAGCAAGTGTTGCTTCTAAGACCTTTAATGCTTAGCAATCAAACTTAAAGGTCCAAGAAATATCAACTTTTATTGAGTATTTTATATCTAGGACATGCTTGTCTCAGTTCTTTACTATCTATAGGAATCTATGGGACAGGTATTTTTTTTCTAAGTTTATTCATTTATTTTGAGGGAGCAGGGGCAGACAGATAGAGTATGGCAGAAGCAGCAGAAAGGGAGAACACCAAGCAGGCTCCATGCTGTCAGTGAAGAGCCCAATGCAGGGCTCAAACCCACAAACCATGAGATCGTGACCTGAGCCAAAATCAAGACTCAGACGCTTAACCAACTGAGCCACCCGGGTGCCCCTGGGACAGATATTTTTGTTATTTGTGCTTTCCTTGCGACTAAGCTGAGGCTCAGATACTAACATGCTGATGATTCTAGAACTCCTAGGCTGAACTGGGATTTGAGGCCTGACAGACTGGCTCCAGATCCCATGCATTCACTGCACAGGCCAAAACACCTCTTATAAATGGTTAGGCATGATGCAGAAATCAGAGAAATTTTCCTGCCAGTCCAATTTTTGGGAATTGAGAAGGAATAAAATGGTCTTTCTCAAAGAAGAAGGGGGTAGCGAGTCAGTATCATACCAGAATCAGTGCTGTTTGTAAAAGACTCTGGGTATTCACTCTGTAATGCTTGAACAATGAGCTAGCCGGATCTCAGGGCACTTCTCATTATCTCAGCTAATGGAGGCACCAAGCTAGTCTTCCACAGAATTAGTGGCTCCCTCCACCTGCCCTGTAACAACCACAGACTTTGTTTCCCAGCTGTCCTCCCCTCAAAGGTACAAGGTGCCTGGCTTCCTCAGACACTCTGTGAGCAAGCAGCACCCTCTCATAGAGACTGTCTATGTCAAACAGCCTGCTTATTTCCCCCTGAGCAGATCCCTTCTTCAGAGTTACCCTATATGAGGAGTCTGACAGGTGGGAGGGGGTTTCTTCTAGTAATAGAACGGATCTCACACTCCATAGGATGATGTGAAGTTTAGGACTGTCTGCATTCGGTGCTTGACTAACTCTGACCACAAAGGTTCTCCCTTACCACACACATGGAATTTCTCCCATCTCCATGCATGACAGGTGACAGTCCTGGCAAGAAAGTTTATCAGCAATATAAGGGAACAGGAGACTTCTTTGCAGCCCCTGAGTGGCATAAATGAAGTACTTATGCCTGCAGGATGATGATGACAACAATGACAAAACCTCACATTTGTACATCATCCCATGGTTTAAAAAGCATTTTTAAATTTATTATCACATTTTTTCTTCAGGAAATGGAATATAAGTTATTCGCATATGACAGTTGAGGAAACTGAGGCACTGAGAAATAGAGACTTTTCCAAGTTTGACTCCGAGTAAATCCGAGAATAAGTGCTGAAGTCAAAGTCTTCGGATGGTTTTACACCACGGTGCTTAAGAAATATCAGGTAATTAATTCAAAACTGTTACTTCTAAATACCAGTTTGGAGACTGTTCTCAGATGAGTAAGAATCCTTTGTGCAAGGAATAATAATATTAGCTAAATATAACCAAGCTACATATAAATTGTAACTAGTCAGGGCAACTTGACAGTTTCTACTCTGTATGTTTCCTTCCTGTAGGCAGGAAGTATGCAGGTTCAGCTGAGCTGAGAAACCTTTCCATTTAGAGTGTGTTTGGATCCTGGTTGGAATAATTCTGCTATCAGCATGCTGCTTCTTTCCTGGCAGATTGACTCCGATTCTTTATTTGCCAAGATAATCTGATAAGCCATCCAATTAAGTGAAAGGAACAAGGGTGATCCTATTTTTCTCCCTAAGTCAATGTTGTTCTATTACTCATTGCTTTTCATTTTTGTAGTCATTGTAAAATTGTTATCTCTAAGTGGACCTTTTACAGGTACATATCTTCTCAGCCACACTCCCCATCTTGGCACAAAAAGACTGCATATACAAACTGAACATGAGGCTAATGTCAATGTTGTAGACAATAGCCCTATAAGGACTTAAACAGTTGGCAGGGCCCTTCTTCTTTGGGTCATTTTCTTGAGTATTCATAGACTTTTTGTCAGTCCTGAAATCCCTGCCAGAAACTGCTAAACCTAGGTCTGAGTGGTATTGATCCCTTATACATTTACTTTTTTATTGGGCATCAGTAAAGACCATTGTCTTAATTAAGATTCATCACCAAGAATTCAGTATGATACCATTTAACTTTTGCTTTTAGCACATATAAATAATAACTCTTCAAACAGATAAATACGCATAAGAGGTCACCACTTTTCATAGGGAAAAGAGGTCAATAAAAGAATGATGCATATCTAATATAGATTAGTTTACCTTGAAAAATCCCTGATGGTATTTTTTTTTTTTTTTTTTTTTTGCTATCAGCAAAATACTGGACAATCTTGGATACTGAACAGAAAACAGCAAAAATGCTTTATTCAGTAACTATTATTCTTTGGTTTACTGCTTTATACATAACAATATGTATATTGTTATACACATTTTATTTACATTGATATATGTCAGTATATTTTACTTGTGTTGAAGCTGCTTGTGATTTGGACTATCATAAACAGGATGTTGTCAAAATATTGTATAACTGGGGCCTGTGTTCTACTCATGATCCATCCACCTGTGTTTTGAAATAAATCACAGGAATCCCAGATTATCATTTTTTTAAGGGAAATAATGAAATATCAGAACAATACATTTTCAGTTAAGTTTTTTTTTTCTACATTTGGTACACAGAGAAGTTATTCCCCGCCCCCCCCCCGGGTGACATATATCCCAGATTATTTATAAATTCTCAAATTCTAGTATTATGAAACTCATGTTTTAACAAATTGATAGTCCAGTAAATATAAAATGAAGGACTGGTTTCTAATAACGAGTTTTTCATGTAGCCTTCTAATGTCAAAAGCTTTAATATTGATATCTCCAAGTGTTTTTTTAAGATAAAATTATTAGTCATATTTATTAGGCTTTCCTTGGTAAAGAGGATGTATAACTGAATTCTAGTAAAGCAGTATACTATGATTTGAACTCTATTTTGTATTCTGTTCTTCATAAATCTAATGTACAGCCAGCTCCCAGTCACCCTTAGAGCTAACCACCTGGTATCAGATGCAAATGCTTACCTAGATATTATGATCTAATTTTGGTGATGCAAAACCTTGTATAGATAAATGAAAATAGCTTCTATCTGTGCACTCCATTTAATTCTGCATATATCAATTTTTGTTTTCTGTTTGTTTTTGTTTTGTTTTGTTTTAAGATTTGAATTAAGTGGTCCTGTTTAGGGATCATTGTGAACTGGCTTAGTCAGAATGGGGGAATTTCCTTAAAGACAGAATTCTAAAAGCATCCTCTTTCACTTTTTTGCACTCCTTTTTCCAAAGAACCCTTCTCCAACTAATTTTCAAATGCTAAAATTCTATCACTGGTGCTTTATTGCTTTAACCTCTGTTAAATGTAAATTCCCTTTGGCAGAATAATAATTAAAGTGATTAGTGTTGATAGGCTCCTCAGAGTAGTTCTCCAGAAAGGTTTTCAGGAGGGGAAGAGAGAAAATATAACTCAAGGAATAAAATAAATGTAGAATGAAAACAGACTTCACTCACATCACTTTTTCCCTAGGGTCAGCTCTAGAAACTAAGAAGGGCTACATTAATATTTGGTAGTATATAGGGGAGCTTATTACTACTGAATCGTGAGCCAAAGGATAGTTCCCTACCATAGTGGTGTAATCATGCAATGGATTTGCTGACCTACTGGATTGCAAACTACCTGCTTGTAATACAGAACAGTATAGTAACCTGAACAAACACATATGTTTAGAACCTCAGAAAACATTCATTTCAGAAGTGGAAGTGAAACAAAGGAAAATACGTTGACACTGGGCTAATTTTGAACACACACACACAGAATCATCAATAAACATTATTCTAAATGTTACTAACCTAAACTGCAAGAGGACATTTCAGTTTGTTATATATCTCTAATGAGACATTTTTATTAAGGTTTTAATTTTAATTCCAGTATACTTAACATACAGTATTATATTAATTTCATGTGTACAATATAGTGATTCAACAGTGCTATTATTCAGTGCCCATCATGATAAGTGTACTCTTTAATCCCCATCACCTATTTCACCCATCCCCTCCCCTACTTGCCCTCTGGTAAGTATCACTTTATTCTCTAAAGTTAAGACTCTGTTTCTAGGTTTGTCTCTCTCTCTCTCTCTCTCTCTTTCTCTTCCCTTTGTTCTTTTGTTTTGTTTAAATTCCACATAGGAGTGAAATCAGATGGTATTTGTCTTTCTCTGACATTTCATTTAGCATAAGGCTCTCTAGCTCCATACATGTTATTGCAAATGGCAAGGTTTCATTCATTTCTATGACTAATATTCCACTGTATACAAATACACTACATCTTCTTTATCCATTCATTAGCCAATGGACACTTGGGCTGTTTCCATAATTTGGTTCTTGTAGATAATGCTTCTATTTTCATTGGGGTGCATATATCCTTTTGATTTAGTATTTTTGTATTCTTTGGGTAAATACCTAGCAGTGCAATTGCTGGATCATAGGGTAGTTCTATTTTTAACTTTTTGAGGAACCTCCATACTGGTTTCCAGAATGGCTGCACCTGTTTGCATTCCCACCAACAGTGCAAGAGGGTTCCCCTTTCTCCACGTCCTCACCTGTTGATTTTGTGTTGTTGATTTTAGACATTCTGACAAATGTGAGGTGATATTTCATTATAGTTTTGATTTGCATTCCCCTGATGATAAGTTACATTGAGCATCTTTTCATGTGTCTGTTGGCCATCTGTATATTTTCTTTGGAGAAATGTCTGTTCATGTCTCCTGCCCATTTTTTAAATGGATTGAGCAGTATTAGTATATATATTTGGGATATTAATCTTTTATCAAATATGTCATTTGCAAATATCTTCTCCCATTCTGTAGGTTGCTTTTTAGATTTGTTGATTGTTTCCTTTGATGTGCAGAAGCTTTTTATTTTGGTGTAGTCCCAATAGTTTATTTTTGATCTTGTTTCTCTTGTCTCAGGGGACTTGTCTAGAAAAAAAGTTGCTATGGATATGTTAGAGAAATTATTGCCTGTGCTCTTTTCTAGGATGTGTATGGTTTCAGATCTCACATTTAGGTGTTTAATCCATTTTGAATTTATTTGTGTGTGCAATCTAAGAAACTGATCAAGTTTCATTCTTCTGCATGCAGCTGCCCAGGATTCCTAACACCATTTGTTGAAGAGACTGTCCAAATACTAACTGGCTGTACAATAGTGGGTTAATTTCCGTTTTTCTATTTTGTTGTATTGATCCATGTGTCTATTTTTATGCCAGTACCATATCATTTTGATTACTACATATTTATAAATATAACTTGATGTCTGGAATTGTGATACCTACAGTTTTGTTTTTCAAGATTGCTTTGGCTATTCAGGATCTTTTGTGGTTCTATACAAATTTAAGATTATTGGCCCAGTTCTATGATAAATGATGTTGGTATTTTGATAGGGATTGCAATAAATCTTTAGATTTCTTTGGGTAATAAAGACATTTTAACAATACTTATTCTACCAATCTATGAGCATGGAATGTCTTTCCATTTCTTTGTGTCATCATCAAATTATTTCATCAATATTTTATAGTTTACAAAGCACAGGTCTTTCACTCCCTTGGTTAAGTTTATTCCTAGGTATTTTATTCTTTTTGGTGCAATTGTAAATGGGATTGTTTTCATATTTTCTCTTTATGCTGCTTCATTATTGGTGTACAGAAATGCAACAGATTTCTGTCTATTGATTTTGTATCCTGTAACCTTACTGAATTTATCAATTCTAATAGTTTTTGGTGGAGTCTTGAGAGTTTTCTACCTATGGTCAGAAAAGATATATGGTATGATTTTGATCTTTTTGAATTTGTTGAGATTTGTTTTGTGGCCTAATATGTGTTCTATTCTTGAGAATGTTCCATGTGCACTTGAATCTGTATTCTGTTTTAGGATGGAATGTTCTGAATATACCTGTTAGATCTATCTGGCCAATTGTGTCATTCAGAGCCACTGTTTCCTTGTTGATTTTCTGCTTGAATGATCCACCCATTAATGTAAGTGGAATGTTAAGATCCCTTACTATTACTGCATTACTATCAATTACTTCCTTATGTTGTTATTAGCTGCTTTATGTATTTAGGTGCCAGCATGTTGGGTGTATAAATATTTACAATAGTTATATTTTGATTGTCCCTTTTATTAATATATAGTGTCCTTTTTTTTTTTTTCTCTTGTTATAGTCTTTGTTTTAAAGTCTATTTGTGCAAGGGGCACTTGGGTGGCTCAGTTAGTTGAGCATCTGACTTGATTTCAGCTCAGGTCATAATCTCACAGTCATGGGACTGAGCCCTACATCAGGCTCTGAGCTGAGTGTGGAGCCTGCTGAGGATTCTCTCTCTCTCTCTCTCTCTCTCTCTCTCTCTCCCCCCCCCCCTTTCATGCTTTCTCTGTCTCTCTCAAAAGTTTATGTGTGTGATGTAAGTATTGCTACCTCAGCTTTCTTTTCATTTCCATTTGCATGAATAATGCTTTTCCATCCCTTCACTTTCAACCTGTATGTCTATTGGTCTAAAATGAGTCACTTGTAGGCAGCAAAAATGGGTCTTGTTTTTTAATCCACTCTGTCACCCTTTGTCTTTTGATTGGAGCATTTAGTTTACTTACATCAAAGTAATTATTTGACAAGTTTGCACTTCATTGCCCATTTGTTACTTGTTTTATGGTTGTTTTTGTAGCTCTTTTCTGTTCCTGTCTTCTCTTGCTCTCTTTCTTGTATTTTGCTGGCTTTCTTTGGTCATATATTCCTTTCTCTTCATTCTTTGCATATCTATTACTGGTTTTTGATTTGTGGTTACCAGTAGGTTTATATATCCCATCTTCTATTTGTAGCAGTCTATATTAAGTTGACAGTCACTTAAGTGAACCCATTCTTTACTACCCCTCCCCTACATTTTAGGTATATGGTGTCATATTTTTATCGCTTGTGAATCCCTTGACTGATTTTTATAGTTATGCTTAGTTTTACTGATTTTGTGCTTCTTATTTTTCATACTCTCATTTATTGTCTTCCTGCTCAAAGAATCATCATTACTATTTCTTTTAAGGCTGGTTTAGGGGTGATGAATTTCTTGAACTTTTGTTTGTCTTAGAAACTATCTCTCCTTCTATATGAATGGCAGCCTTGCTGAGTAGAGTCTTCTAGCTGCAGGTTTTTTTCTTTCTATACTTGGAATATATCATGCCACTCTCTCCCGGCCTGCTATGTTTCTGCTGAGAAAGCAGCTGATGGCCTTATGGGATTTCCCTTGTATATAACTGTCTTCTTTTCTCTTGCTGCTTTTAAAATTCTCTCTTTATCACTACCTTTTCCCATTTTAATTACTATGTGGCTTGGAGTGGACCTCCTTGGGTTGATTTTGTTGGGGCTTGTTAGTCCTCCTGGATCTGAAGTTCTGTTTCCTTTCCCAGATTTGGGAAGTTTTCAGTTATTTATTCAAATAAATTTTCTGACCCTTTTTCTTTATATTCTGCTTCTGGTTTCCTATAATGCAAATGTTATTATGCGTAATGGTGTCAATGAATTTTCTAGTCTATTTTCATTTTTTTAATTTTCTCTCCTGTTCAGCTTGATTGCTCTCCATTCCTTAGTCTTCCAGCTAACTGATCTATTCTGCTTCCTCTGGCCTACTATTTATTCCATCTAATGTATTTATTTTATTTTATTTAAAAAAAAATTTTTTTAACGTTTATTTATTTTTGAGACAGAGAGAGAGCATGAACAGGGGAGGGTCAGAGAGAGGGAGACACAGAATCTGAAACAGCCTCCAGGTTCTGAGCTGTCAGCACAGAGCCCGACGCGGGGCTTGAACTCACGGACCGCGAGATCATGACCTGAGCCGAAGTCGGCCGCTTAACCGACTGAGCCACCCAGGCGCCCCTCCATCTAATGTGTTTTTAATTTCACTTATTATGGTCTTCATCTCTGAGTGGTTCTTTTTTTCTATTTCTTTGTTAATAGTCTCACCGATTTCCCTCACTCTTAAATCTGATGAGTGTCTTTATGACCATTACTATAAATTTTCTCAGGCATATTACTGATCATTCATTTAGCTCTCTTGCTGTGATTTTGTCTTCTTACTACATTTGGGACATATTCCTGTGTGTCTTCATTTTGTCAAGTCTGTTTCTTTGTCTGTTTCTATATGTTTGGAAAGTCAACTATACCTCCTGCTCTTGAGAGTAGTGGCCTTAAGAAGAGGAGGTTCTATAGTGCGCTGCAATGCAATGTCCCCTATTCAGCAGAACCTGGCATTGTGGGTATCTCCTATGTGTTCCCCATGTGCCCTATTGTTGTGGCTGAGCTGCTTCTGCCTTTAGTCCACTCATCTGCAATGATTCTTTGCCTGTTCAGAGCAGGGTTTGATCCCTGTGTTAGTGGACCAGTCCAGGGCCTCACTGAGCTTGAGTTGAGTCAAACCAGCGATATAAAAATACTGATTCAAAGGGGCACATGCACCCCCATGTTTATAGCAGCATTTATAGCCAAATTATGGAAACAATCCAAATGTCTATCAACTGATGAATGGATAAAGATGTGGGACATCTATATCTATCTATGTATCTATCTATGTATCTATCTATGTATCTATCATCTATCTTATCTATCTATCTATCTATCTATCTATCTATCTATCTATCATCTATCTAATCTATCTACCATGGAATATTATCCAGCCATCAAAAAGAATGAAATCTTGCTACTTGCAATGGCATGGATGGAGCTAGAGTGTATAATGATAACTGAAATAAGTCCAAGAAAGACAAATACCATTTTATTTCCCTTATATGTGTAATTTAAGAAACAAAACAGATGAACATAGGGAAAGGAAAACAAGAGAGAGGCAAACCATGAGAGGCTCTTAACTATCGAGAACAAACTGAGGGTTGCTAGAGAGGAGATAGGTGAAGGATGGGCTAAATGAGTATTAAGGAGGGCACTTGTGGTCAGAACTGGGTGTTATATGTAAATGACGAACCACTAAATTCTACTCCTGAAACAAATATTACACTATATGTTAACTAGAATTTGAAAAAACTTGAAACCAACAAAAAGATGCTAGTTTAAAGAAAAATAAAAGCTTTTAATTTTGGCATAAGCCCAATGGTTTAATTTTATTTTCATTTCCCTTGCCTGAGGAGACATTTATAAAAATATTTCTGTGGCCAATGTCAAAGAAATTACTGCCTTGTTTTCTTCTAAGTTTTATGATTTCAGGTCCTTAATCCATCTTGTGTTTATTTTTGTATGGTGTAAGACAGTGGTCCAGTTTCATTCTCTTGCATGTAGCTGTCCATTTTTCTCAGCACCATTTGTTGAAGAGACTACCTTTTCCCCATTGACAAAGGAGATAAGAATATACTTAAATTGACCATGTAACAGTGGGTTTATTTCTGGGTTCTGTGTTTTTCCCATTGATCTATGAGTCTGTTTTTGTGCTAATATCATACTGTTTTGATTACCACAGTTTTGTATCTATCTTGAAATCTGGGTTTGTAATACCTCCAGCTTTGTTCTTACTCAAGATTTCTTTGGCTGTTTGGGGTCTTTGTGCTTCCACAAATTTTAAGCTTAATTTGTTCTAGTTCTATGAAA
This sequence comes from Leopardus geoffroyi, assembly GCF_018350155.1. Classification (NCBI taxonomy): domain Eukaryota; kingdom Metazoa; phylum Chordata; class Mammalia; order Carnivora; family Felidae; genus Leopardus; species Leopardus geoffroyi. The sequence goes on along the minus strand of NC_059331.1, from coordinate 142,601,806 downwards.
AAGTGTTGGTATTTTGTTAGGGATTGCATTAAATCTGTAAATTGTTTTAGGTAGTATGGACATTTAAAAATATTGGTTCTTCCAGTCCATGAGCATGGAATATCTTTTTCTTTGTGTCATCTTCAATTTCTTTCATCAATGTTTTATACTTTTCAGAGTATAGGTCTTTACCTCCTTGGCTAAGTTTATTCCTAGGTCTTTGTTTTTTGGTTGTTTGTTTGCTTTCAATTTAAAATGAAACATTTCCTGTTCTTGTAAAGCTGTTTTAGTGGCGACTAACTTTAAGTTTTGTTGGTAAATATAATTTAGAACACAAAGAGATACAGATTATCTTGTTGGGTAGAGTTCTTGGTTGCAGGTTTTATCCTTTCATTAGTTTTAATATATCATGCCACTCAATCTAGTCTGCAAAATTTCTATTGAGAAATTAGCTGATCTCCTTATGGAATCTCCCTTGTATGTAACTGGGTTTTTTTCTTGCTGCTTTTGAAATTCTCTTTATCACTACTTTTTGCCATTTTAATATCTGTCTTGGCATGACCTCGTTGGATTAATTTTTTGGTGGACCTTCTGTGCTTCTTGGATCTGGATGTCTGTTTCTTTCCCCAGATTAGGAAAATGTCCATCCATAAATGAATGGATACAAAAAATGTAAATTATATACAATGAAATATTACTCACCTATGAAAAAGAATGAGAATTTGTAATTTGCAACAATATGGATGGATGGATGAACCTAGAGGGTATAATGCTAAGTTAAATAAGAGAAAGACAAATATTGTATGATTCACTCATATGTGTAATTTATGAAACAAAACAAATGAACAACAAAGAAAAAGACAAACTGGTAGTTGCCAGAGGAGAGGTGTACACTTATCTTGATGAACACTGACAAATATATATAATTGTTGAATCACTACATTGTACATCTGAAATTAATAACACTGTATGTTAATTCAATAAAAAATTTAACTTAAAATTTGAAAAAAGAAAATTTTGCTCACAACTATGTTACCTTCTATATTTGCCTTTAACATCTTTTATTGTCATTTTAGTTAAATGGATAATTAAATAGGATCACAAATCATTATGAAACAACATTTAATCAAATATTCAAATAGATCATTTAATCAAATGTTCAAATAGATCAAATGTTGATCTATTTTTTACATACTTCCCCAAAACGAATTCTAAAGTGAAGTGTTTCATCCATAACCTAACTGAAATTTTCCAGAGGGCTTCTAGAAATTTAAAAAGCTTCAAAAAATATTTTTATGAAGAATTAGGCTTACTTGGTATGCTAAATTACATGAGAAGCATTGTTTACAAGTAAGCCTGTTCTCCTTATGACAAGACATAATTAGAAACATTGATTATATTCCCAAGGCTTTTCCTAGAATGTCATATATGAGAGAAACAGGCATAGACTCAGATATGATCAGATAGCTTTAAGGAACTAAGGTTGACTTTATGAAGCCTCTAAACAAATATCAGCCTGGTACCTTCCTACATAGCAGCCTGGCTAAGTTAATAAAGAACATCATTTCCTGGCAGAGTTTTTGGAAATCTTGAAAAGACAGAGATTCAGTCAGATCTATAAGTTTTGCAGGTAAAGTCTGATGTCAAGTATTTGGCTTCTGGCATCAAGAAGTTGTTAAAAGTTCAATGTAGAGATTCCTTATAAGAAGTTCCAGCAAAGAGCCTCTATGGTCAGCTGCTATTCTTGCTATGCTCTTGTAAATAATTGGGCTATGTTGTTGTTGTCATTTTTTAACTACATTTGTTTTAAATCAAATTGATGTTAACTTGACTATCTTTGTTAAAAATGAGAGTGATTATAGACAAAAAAAAAGTTTCAATAACACACCTTTGTAAATATTAGATTTTAATTCTTTTCATTATAAACTCGACTAGATCCTGATTTCTTCTAATGTCCACCAATGCCTGGCTACAACTCTCCAAACTAATATTTATTTTTTTGTTCCACCTTTCTGACTTAGAATCATTTGAGAACTAAAACTGCCCTTTTCCTGAAGCCCCTGAAAATTGAATATAAACAACTTGATGGAAACTTCTGAGAAATAACCACAATAACTCATGTATAGATAATTTTAATGCCTGTTAATCTGTGGGTCATTCAGGAAGATCAATATTTGAACTACATCTAGGAAGATCTGTCAGAGTGCCACAACCTGTCCTCAGTCTATCTGAAGAATACTCCAGCCTGACATCTAGAAATCTTCTTAACTGGCTGGTACTCTCAGAACTAAAAAACTGGCTTCTAATTTGATTCACTCACTAACCATTGTTTTCTCTTTTCTTTCTGTAGAAATGCCTTATTTAATGCCTGTTTAATTGAACCACAGGTCTAACTTTGAGATTACACCTGCATCACCACCTCCTAAAATCAGGTTTTCGGGACTAAAGGACTCTTCAATGAGGTGTAACCACCTACCAGCTCAACTTTTAATGTCTAAAAACTTCAGGGAAATTTCAGAGAAGGAAAGTACAGGGGTGGGGGACAGATCACCCCCAAGATGGGTCACTTTGGCATAAAGCTTAGTTTGAGCTAAAAGCAGTTGAGTTCCTGCAAGCTCAAGAGAAACTTTTGCCCCTCCCTTAACTACACAAAGAGTCTACATTGGGGGTCTTTTTCAGGATAAGAGTTATTACCAGAGCATCTGTATGGCAGGGCAAGACTCTAACTACCAAATATCAGCTTGTATTCTTTATTATTGCCTTGTGAATTGCATTCCTTCACTTTGAAGTCTCAAACCCCTACCTCCTTCTCCTTAGTTTAGGGTGGCATTTATTTATACCTCATTTTGCCTGACTTCTTTGGAATTTCCAAGTATGTATGGATTGTACAAAATTTTATTTTCTCCTGTCTCATGTCAATTTGATTCTTAGCACAGCTGGGAGGAACTCGAAGGGGACAGGAAATTCTTATTCTTTAACAGGTACAAAATGATTCTCCATAATGGCTCAAAGTTCATCACTTAGATTGTATCGGCATCTGGTGAAATACACTGGGACAGATACATTTTATTGACTAACCACTTTTCATTTCTTTCTCACCAACAGAAATCTCAATTTTTTAAAAAAAAATTTTTTTTCAACGTTTATTTTTTTATTTTTGGGACAGAGAGAGACAGAGCATGAACGGGGGAGGGGCAGAGGGAGAGGGAGACACAGAATCGGAAACAGGCTCCAGGCTCTGAGCCATCAGCCCAGAGCCTGATGCGGGGCTCGAACTCACCGACCGCTAGATCATGACCTGGCTGAAGTCGGACGCTTAACCGACTGCGCCACCCAGGCGCCCCTCAATTTTTTTTTAATGTTTGTTTATTTTTGAGAGACAGAGAATGAGCAGGGGAGGAGCAGAGAGAGAGAGAGGGAGACACAGAATCTGAAGCAGGCTCCAGGCTCTGAGCTGTCAGCACAGAGCCTGTCATGGGGCTCAAATTCATGAACCATGAGATCATTATCTGACCTGAAGTCAGACGCTTAACCAATGAGCCACCCAGGATCCCCAGAAATCCCAATTTTGTACAGAGGGTCAATAAACCCAGCTTCAGGATACTGACCATGGTGAGGAAAAGACACATTTTTTAAAAGTATATGTATTTAACCTGGCAATTACACTCCTAGGTATTTATCCAAGGACAATGAAAATATGAGTCCATGAGAATATGGATTGATATCAGGCATATGGATACATATATGAAGCAAGGGAATAGAATTGAGAATCCAGAAAGAACCCAGAAACCCATGGTCAATTACTTTTTGACAAAGAAGTCAAGACCACTTGGTGGGGAACAAAGAGAGATTTAGACAACTGCATGCAAAAGAATGAAATTGGAATGAAATCGGATCAACTCAAAATGGATCAATGACTTAAATGTATGAGCTAAAAGTCTTCGAAGAAAACATAGAGGTAATTCATGATCTCCTATTTGACAATGGATTGTTAGATTTAATTCCAAAAGCAAAAGCAACAAAAAACCCATATGCATAATGTGGGCTTTGTAAAAAATGTGCCTTAAAGAACATTATTAAGGAAGCAAAAAGGCAACATATAAAATGAAAGGAAATATTTTCAAATCCTAGATCAAGGTTTAGTATTCGGAATATGCAAAGAACATTTATAACTCAACAAAAAGACCAACAGCCAAATCTAAAAAATGGGAAAGGACTTGAATAGACATTTCTCCAGTTAAGAGAACCAACAAGCACACGAAAGATGTCTGCCATCGGTGGTCACTAATAAACTGTGAATCAAAACCACGAAGAGATAGCTCTTCCCCTCCATTAGGATGGGGACATGAAACAAATTAACAAGTGTTTGGTGAGGATATGGACAAGTTAGACCCCTAGTACATTAATCATGTAGCCATTGTGGAACACAGTTTCTAAAGAATGTTGAACAGTTACTGTATGTTCCAGCAGTTCTACTCCTAGGTATACGTCTGGGAGAAATGAAAGCACATGTTCCTACAGAAACTTGTACCCAAAAGCCATAGCAGTATTATTCACAATAGCTTAGAGGTGGAAATAACCCATATGTCCATCAATGAATGAATAAAAAAATTGTGGTATGTAGTGGGAAAATAACACCTAATTTAAAGGCTTACTATAAAGCTAATATTTGCAAAATGTAGATCTATAGATCAATGGAAAGATTCAACAAACCCAGCCATAAGTAGTTAATATCCATTTGGGAAAATAATATTGGCCATATCTACACTACACAAAAAAATAATAAAACATAGTTATTTGAAAAGAAACCCATAAAACTTATGAAGAGAACACACACAATTTTGTAAAATTTTGGGAGACCAAAAAATAGTAAACCTTTAAAAATTATAAATGGGTCTGTATCAAATTAAAATCTTTTTCTACTAAAAGAATACCCTCAAGAAAAGGAACTATCAATTCACAGAATAGGGAGAAATATTTGCAATATATCTGTATGACAAAATAAACAATAAGAAAGCAAGATTCAAGCAGAAAAATTAAAATTACATATGTTCACATTTGTGTCTCACATTATATTTCTATTGCACTATTTCTACATCACTTGAGAGTATACATTCAAAAAGTTTAAAAATCACCTTTTTAAAGCAGGATTTAGATTAAATGTCCACTAGTACCAGGATAAACTAGATCCAGATCCTCTTATTGGCAGAATCTGCATAAAACATCATATTCCAAATACATTCAATTTAACAACACTTTCATTATTTCAGGTAGATGTCAACTATCATTCTGTAGACTTACATGTATCTACAATGATTCAGAGAGAATTTTAATCATGCTTAAAGAGACTAAAAAAATAAAATCTCACGATCACATCGACCTACAACACAGTCACTTATAGTCTCTTTCAATAATTGTCATTGATTTTCTGGCTCCTAAGCATGTTCTTGATTTTAAACTACATATATTCCTTTGCTTCTCTAGATTTTATCTCCTATCTTTTTTTGTGTGTGGGGGGGTGGGGTAGCAGAGATAAATTTTAAATCCAGTTCATATCCATGACCCTGCCTTGCTTTCAACTTGGATTCTTTTCTCCATGGCTTTACTAGCTACAGTCCCGATCCCCACAGCCTTAGCCTTGGGACTAGGCAATTTTCATATTCTTTACCCTATGAATGTAACTATGGTAATTGAAGTAGTGAAAGGATGATGAAATATATTGCACTGTAAACCACTAATTACCAATACTTTTTGAAATATGGGACAATTTTCAGGAAATGTTCAAAACATATCAGGTTCTATAAATATCTCAGTAGAAAGACACAAACTAGAGAGAGATTCATTTATAATAAATGCATGAATAGGAGTTGTAGCTATTCTAATGAAATATCCTATTCAACTTACTATGAGAAATTGGGGCCATTTATTTCTTCCTACTTCTTTGTTCTTTAAATTCTGTATCTTGTACATCACAGAAAAGCTTCAGAGTTCTAAACACTGTATTTGTGCAATGAGAAAGGTAAAGTCTGTCTAAATGCCAGAGGGAGTGTACACTATGTTGATAAACTTAAAGTCCCTTTTAAAGTACCTAGGACTGCTCACTCTGAAAAGCAGAGTAATTTTAGAAATAGAGTAAATTAAGATAATAAAAGTATCTTTTTCTAGATCTGACTTCTATGTATAGCTGGCAAGGTACAGGATTTATAATAGGATATCCTACATACAAATGGCATTTCATTTGAATATACATTAGTTTGAGGAAATTTTCAAGAAAAAAGATTCCAAAGTATCTTTATAAAATTAAGGTATTCTTTTTACAAAAGTGATATGAAATTTCATGAATTAAACAACTTTTGAGAGGAAGTACTCTTAAAACTTACTGTTTGTTAAATGGACAGAATTTAGATTCACAGATATTTCTAATAAAATTAAGAAAATATGACTCACTAATGCCAAAACTAATTGTCTTTGAGAAACGCACAGAGAGCAATGTTTAGATACAATGAATCATTCACTGATAAAAACTATTATACAGCATAAAGAAAAAAATGTTAGAAACTCTTTATAATGACAATTACCCTTGATCATATGATTTCTCTAGTATAGAGAGCTGATAATGAAAATGGGGCACTCATTTGCTTTGCATAAAAATTGTGATTTATTGTAAGAGGGAACCATAAAATGAAATTAGAAGTGAACTAGTCAAGGCTTGATTGTAAAGTTCTAATATGGATTTATAAAATCAATCTCATTTATTACTTGAATACTTGAGTATCTTTCATGAACAAGGCATTTTGTAATGTGAATTATAAGTATTATTTCTGCCCTCAAACGCAATAGTCTAGAAAGCAATTTATAGGTAATCCTAAATAAAAGTCCTTTGAATTTCATTGAACAATTGAGCTGGGAAAGGCTGACATATTGGCAAAGATGATTCTAATAATGGTAGATAAGATGGAACAGAACATTGTCCTACTTGCCCTCCTATCCCTTTCTTGCCCTTCTCCTTTTTGCTCTGTGAAATTGGTGATCTGATCCCATAAACTGTGTTTTCAAAAATCCCTTGTCAGTTGGCTTACAATTGGGCTCTGCACATGGGAGGATGGAAAGGGGAAAGAGGGGAGGAAGCAAACTATTTGTTGTCTATCTTGGCCTTGTGCATCATCCTTTCCTGATCAAGCAGTGGTTGCATTCCCTTCAAGGCACTAGCTGCCAGTCACATGACTCTGGCCCCTCAGATTGCACATTACCATACCCCTTTGTGCCTAATGTCTACATAGTAGCTACAACCTGTCTCATCACAGCTTCCTACTCATTTTCTCAGCTTTTCTATCACCTGTGTAACAAGAAATGTACATTAAACTCCATTTTAAATATTTGGAGTATTTTCCACTTTTGTGGCTAGACCCTGAGTAGAAGAACACCATCAGAGGATTATGCCACAAAATTTTTTTTAAATGTTTATTTTTGAGAGAGTGTGAGCAGTGGTGGTGGAGTGGTGTGTGTGTGAAAGGCATCTGAAGTGGGCTCTGTGCTGACAGCAGTGAGCCTTATGTGGGGCTTGAACTGACAAATGGTGAGATCATGACCTGAGGTGAAGTCAGACACTCAACCGAGTCACCCAGGCACCCCTGAAATTCTTTACATAGGATTTTGCATATATTTCTTAAAGTGACCGTAAGAAATAGATATTATAGATTTGGCAGAAGAGGAAAGTTAAAATGGTTTAAATGTTTTCACAAGATTATACAAGAGCTAGAATTTAAATCCAGGCAATCTGACTCTAAAATTAATATTCTTGGGGCTCCTAGATGGCTCAGTCGGTTAAGCGTCCAACTTCGGCTCAGGTCATGATCTCACAGTTCATGAGTTCGAGTCCCACGTCAGGCCTTTTGCTGACAGCTGGGAGCCTGGAGCTTGTTTCAGAGTCTGTGTCTCCCTCCCTCTCTCTCTGCCCCTACCCCAGCTCATGCTCTCTTTCTCTCTCTCAAAAAAAAAATAATAACCGTTAAAAAAAATTTAATATTCTTAACCATTAGAATACTTGGTCAAATCTTATCACCTGCCATGTAGGGAATGTCTAATAGGAATGACTTTAAGGTGTCCAAAACACCAAAAGATGAACCTGGTTCACCTTCATATTAATATCCAAGGAGTAAGGCAAGGCATCATGGCTGCAATTAATTTGTATATTGTATACCAAGAGATTATTGTTCTTGGTGCTTGAATATAGCAGCTTAACAACAAAAACAAAAAAGACAAAAACCCTTGTCATCATGAGCTTAGAAACTATTAGATCTGTTAGAAGGTGAAAGATAATAGATACATGAATAATATAAACATATGATGATATTATCTAGTTCTATGATAGAAAATAAAGGAAGATGCATGAGGAATCTCAGGTTAAGTATTGGAATTTTAAGTATGAAAGTACTGCGTTAGATGCTCTCAATTATCTCCTGTCTTCTCTCTTGTCCACAACCACCTTTCAGGACCACCTCTCCTCTTTTAGAGGTGGATGAAATACAATGCCACAGAGTATGGGATATAGTTTAATGAATGGCCATCAAGGGACTGGGCATCATGACATGGAAATACAAGAGATCCCATCAAGTTATCCCCATGTCTCTGCTTCTCTAATCTCATGAGAAGCAGGAGACCTTCTATTATCTCCCCAGTGAACTACTTTGATGTAAAGTTCCTCCTTTCATCATAAAAAATATGTGCCCAGCGAATACATTTACTGAGAACCTGCTGCATTTCCCTTGGTGAACAAGTTCTCAGGTGGTAATGCATTGCATTACCTTGTTTGGTATCTCTCCTTGTTTTGTTTCCCTCACCCTTGCCCTGGGTATGTTTCTCTCAAGACAAGTATCACCATCTAAATCCTTTCTGCAGACTCTAAAGAAACTGAGTTTATTATATAATTAGAAATTTGAAGGAGGTCACTAATTAGCAATAGATTTGTGCCTCAGGTATGTCACACACACCATCTCTGATTCTATGTCAGCCTTTTACTTAGGTCCATATGAAGACTGCTGAATCTCCTCTCATTGCATTTCAGTTTGTGGCAAGAAGAAGGAAGAGGAAAGGAGAAACAGTAGTTGGATCTCCCTTTTCATCATGAAAGAACTTCCTCAGAATTGCTAACAACATAATTCCATTTACCATCTCTTCGGTTAAAACTGCCACTTGGCAAACCCTTATTCAAGAGAAACTTGTCAACTGAGTATTTGGCAACTTCAGTCTTTTCAGTAAAAGTAAAAAGTATAAGAAGGAAGCAGTCTGGGGATGTTACAGACTGACCAGGCAGTAGAGTGGGCTACATTCATTAAGAGGACTTCCAGGGGCGCCTGGGTGGCGCAGTCGGTTAAGCATCCGACTTCAGCCGGGTCACGATCTCGCGGTCCGTGAGTTCGAGCCCCGCGTCGGGCTCTGGGCTGATGGCTCAGAGCCTGGAGCCTGTCTTGGATTCTGTGTCTCCCTCTCTCTCTCTGCCCCTCCCCCGTTCATGCTCTGTCTCTCTCTGTCCCAAAAATAAATAAACGTTGAAAAAAAAAATTAAAAAAAAAAAAAAGAGGACTTCCAATAGAAGAAAATAGGGGGAATGTCACTGAAGCAATACTTGAAAATGGCTGAGATCATCTAGAATATAGTAAAGACATGATTCATCAAATTGAAATTGACCACTTATTCCCAAGGCAACTGAATCCAAGGAGGGCACTTGTTGGGATGAGCACTATGTGTTATATGTAAGTGATGAATCACAGGATTCTCCTGAAGCCAAGACTGAACTGTATGTTAACTAACTTGAGAACAAAAATAGACACCTTGTTAAAAGTTGACTTGCTCCCCACAAAATCTGAAGAAAAAGCAACTATAAAGAAAAGATGAGCTAGTTAAAAAGGACCAACAGTTTTCAGTAGCAAGGATAGAGGCTCAAAGACAATGGAATTATATCTTAAAAGTGCTAAGAAAAAATATGTCACCTAAGAATTTTGTGCCCAATTCAGCTATGATTCAAGAGTATGTATGATATAAAGACATTTCAAATGGTGGAAAAGTTTATCACTTCCACATACTTGGTGAAAGAATTAGAATATGTATCAATTATAATGAAATTGAAATCAGTGGGGAGTAGAATACAGGGAACAGTGGTATGGTCTGCCAATGACCAAATTTGGGGTGGGGATAATTGCAAAGAATCGGAAGAATATACAACATTGGATGATTACCTAATTTATTCTTCCTAACTGGAAAATTTTTGACAGTAAATGGAGTTAGTAAAAATTTTTAAATATAATTTCATAAAATATTTTCATTGACTACTTGTTTTATATTGGTAGACCTTTTTAAGTTATATCAAAAAATTATTTTAAAGTTAATATTTCTAAAATATGTATACATATCTATTTTAAGTTATAGTTTCATTTATATTCTTATTTTTTATTTACCCTTAAATAATAGGGGTGCCTGGGTGGCTCAGTTGGTTAAGCATCTGACTCTTGATTTCAGCTCAGGTCACGATCTCACCGTTCACATCCAGCCCCACATCTGGCTCTGTGCTGACAGCATGGAGCCTGCTTGAGATTCTCTCTCTCTCCTTCTCTTTCTAACCCTCCTTCCATTCATGCTTGTTCTCAAAATAAGCTTTAAAAAATTTTTAAATTAATCAATTACTCTTTGTATATATTCACATACTTTAGTATGTTTCTTAGCTGTATCTGTTTCTAAAACTATGTCAATAGACCTCTGTGAAATGTTTTTTTTCCAAATATGGTCTTGTTTTTAATTTTTATAAAGTTTACTACAATTTTCCTCAAAATTTCCTTTTATAGTCAACAAACTTGAAATTGTTAGATTCTACTGAAGATTAATGTATATTATAAAAATATTCACTCTAGATGCTTATGTCTCTTATAAGCTCAAAATAAGGTTTAACTAAACCCAGGATATTTTCAGTTATGGTCTTCTTGTTTCCAACCAGAGTTTCTTCTTTAATAAATATTTTCACAAGACAAAACTCATGAAATTAGCTGTTCTTACCTAAGGTTACTTTAAATTTTTCAATAAATATAAATTTTAAAAGATTAAAGATAGACATTGAAGGTAAAGTAAGAGGGCACAGACTATCAATTCATCCAATTAAAAGTAGAACTATCAAAAGATTGTTTCCACAGTTTGAGATATTCCAAAGCACAAATGTAGATTTTCTATATTAAATATTGTAAATAACTTGCACTTTCATTTGTTTAACTCTGTTCTTGCTTTTATAGGGATAAATTTTAGTGTGTTCCTGTTTGCAAGCTTTATTTCGATCTCAGCTAGCTAGCCTTTATATCAGATAGGAAAGCTATCAGATAGCTATCAGATAGCTAGCCTTTATATCAGATCCTTTCCTATCAGTTCATTTTTTAGATTAAAGATGTCATTTATTGTTAATACAAAGCAGTAAAAATTAGCATAGATATTTACAAAAAATACTTTTGTGCATTTAGATGGACTTAGAAAATTTTTACAAGTCAAACATTTCTGAAATGTAACAGAAAATGAAAAGCAAAGGCTACCTATGTGTGCTATTATTCTGAGTTTTTGTTTCTGTGCAATTCAACATTGGTTTTGCCATAAAATTTTTACTTTAGATACGTATGGGCAAAATTATAAACTTTGACAACTTCAAGCTTCTATTTCCATTAGCAGAAATACCAATCTTGTTTGGATATAATTACAATTTATGTGTGTAATCCCAAACCAATTCCAAGTAAGTTTCTGCTCTGTAGGTTTAATTTAGTGTGAATATTGCTTTATCATAAAGCTTTGCTTTACCAAAATTGGTTAAAATATTTGTGTCATTCATGTTAAATTTTAACTAAATTTCCAATAACATATTATTTGTTTCACTTTTAACAAAATAAAGTTCCAAGGCTGTATTTCTTCTCAATGAATAATAGAAACATTTGATGACATTAAAAATTAAAAAGGGGCGCCTGGGTGGCGCAGTCGGTTGGGCGTCCGACTTCAGCCAGGTCACGATCTCGCGGTCCGTGAGTTCGAGCCCCGCGTCGGGCTCTGGGCTGATGGCTCAGAGCCTGGAGCCTGTTTCCGATTCTGTGTCTCCCTCTCTCTCTGCCCCTCCCCCGTTCATGCTCTGTCTCTCTCTGTCCCAAAAATAAATAAACGTTGAAAAAAAAAATTAAAAAAAAAAAATAAAAAAATAAAAAATTAAAAAAAACTTTGGAAAAACTTAACTATATTTGAAGTTCTTGTACTAATAGAGTCAAGACATTAACATGTATCACTTAATTCTTCATAGTATAAAAGAAAACTAGAATCAGCAGGTCAATGAATATAGAAGAGACGTGATTATTATGAAAAGTCATGCTTTCCTGAAAGATACATAAATGCACCTTCTGCAGTTTTGAGTGTTCTTAACCAAAAATTTGAGGTAGATTAGGAGACTGTGACAGAAACTGGAAATAAAATATTTTTGAGTTTTATCATACCCATGCTATTTGTAAATACAACTCTTTATAAATGGTTAAGAAATTTAAAAATCTGGGACATACTAAATGGATGACAGGACAATAGACATAAACCAGAAATGTCCCAGGCAAACTGAATGTGCAGTCACCATGTTAAATACCACATTACACTGGTCATTTATGTATAGTGTGGTGGTATTTGGAGTACTGTGCTTTAAAAATCTGAATTTAATTTTGTAAAATGTGTATTCAGAATTATAGATTTAATCTAAAAGGTTTAGAATAATTTATCTGAAGCATGAAGAGGATTTTATAAAGCTTAATAACTATGATTATAAATTGTATATTGGGAAAATATTGGATACTTTTATTCAATAAAATGAAGCATATTATAAAATTTTGTGAATTTTGTGAATCTATAGTCATCATAATATTTAATATTATGTTACTTTTCAATGAATAAAATGACAGTGTTATTTTTAAGTATTGGTCTTCACTTTCTTTTTTTCCCCTCATGCCAAAAATGATGAACTATCATTTTTTCTCCTTGATTTCTTTTTATATAAAAGTCAGTGCATAATTATATCTCAACATAGAAACTGTAATTTAAGTTTTGAAACATCATAAAGAGGCTTGCTATGCAAATCATATCCCTTCTTGGTCTTTATCTGCTATACAACAGGATTCAAAATGAATTTTATATGACATGGGTTAAGGAATACATTGAGAAAATCTACAAAGGGTCATGGTCAACAAGCGATTTTTTTTTTTTTTAGGAGCCCTTGATACTCCCATGATCCCACGGAGAGGTGTGCAGAAGCATTGATTCTCTTGAAGCATTGAGCTCTCCATTCTTTTTTATATGACAAGCCTGGGAAATCAGCTCTATTATTGAGAATAAACACATTCCTAAATTTTGGGGCCATCTATTTTTAAAATTGTTCTGGAAACACTCATGTTTCAATACCTGGAGATCTTAAATTTGAAGGCCTATCCTTTGTTGGGGTGGTGGGGGTGGAGTACCAGTTCTATGGGAAAAAAACTTGGTTGAAGGAATCCATGGTCATAGCTAGCTACTATGCAGGCAACACAAAGTGAGCATTCAGAGTCACTTTCAGCAATTGTGCCTGTGGTACCACAAGTATCATAAAACTCATTGTGGAAAGTATCTTATTTACATACTATGACCATGATAATACGTTACACAAATGGTCATTTATGATTAACAAGTTTTACCTTATACATGACAAATTTTCTTGAGCTGTATAGACATGGCATTTTTGTAAGCATCATATGTATAAAAATAAAGTCACCTGGTGTTTAACAGTGTTAACTATTCCAACCATTCCTGAACTTAATATGAAGGACCTGAATGAAGACAGATTCAAGGCTTTAGTCCATAGTTGCCTTTTGCAAGCAGGGCATCACTCTAATACCCTTAAAGAAAAAGATGTTAAATTAATTATATTAAAAAGTTACTGTTTTTCTGGGACATATAGTATTGGAGTCTTATTGTCTATTCTTTTTGAGCAATTAAATATTAAATTTAACAGAATCAAAAGATGCCAATATAAGAATTTATTTTTATCTTAAAGGGATAATTTAGAAATCACTCAATTGTAACAAGACAGATACTTCAGTTCTGCAGAACACATAGGATGTTATCAGATTGTCAATTCTTTTAGAGTCTATAAATTATTACTGTTCAATATGCTATTCATTTTTTGTTCAATGTCACCACAAATTCATCACATCTCTAACTTATACAGAAAGTGCTATTTTGGGGTACTGGCGGGCACAAGTAAACCTTCAGAAGCACAATATGCCATTTCTCTGATCTCCCTGAAACATTTGCTCTAAGATAAAATGAATATGTCTTATATAATTTGAGAATTTTAGGATGACAAAGATTTCAAAATATCCGAAAAGCAAGATACCTTAACACACAGAGCATACACTAGTTTATTTCTATTCTATTTCCACCACTTTAAGGTAACTAAGGACAGGTTATGTAACATATCTAGCCTCAGTTTGTATACCTGTCAGATGGGGACGAGGCTAGAACTAATAGAAATTATTGGGCTCCATCACATTAATTTTAAGTGTCTTCCCAAAGTCAAAGTTGATTAATACATTATAATACCACTGGTTTTATAGAATAAATTTGATATTCATTTGCCTCAACATTTCCTTTGCAGTTAAGGAATGGGTCCCATATATTTTTAAAAAATTTTTAACGTTTACTTATTTTTGAGAGAGAGAGAGAGAGTGAACAGGGGAGGGGCAGAGAGAGGGAGATACAGAATCTGAAACAGGTTCCAGGCTCTGAGCTGTGGGCACAGAGCCTGAGGGGGGGGCTCAAACTCATGGACCAGACCATGAGATGACCTGACTGAGCCACCCAGGTGCCCCTGATGGGTACCATATTTAAATAGGGGAAAAGCCTAAATTTGATTATGATTGTTTACGGCAGGTCTTAGCAGTGACATAATATAGAAGTTGAAGAGGGCAAAGCCATAGTATGCACTGATTCCAAACAACCCCCCTTTTATTTTAGAGTGAGCTTCCTAGAACAGTTTCTCTTAGCATACTTTGGGAACACTCATCTGATTGCTTTTAAAAGAATCTGCTTTATTGCCGTGTGTTGTAAAGTTTTTAAAATCATTTAGTAAAAAATATTCTATTAGTTGCAATCTACTGTTTAGCTAAGCCAGAGAAAATACACATTTATAGTTATACCTTGTGTTCTTAAAAATTACTTTTGAGTTATTTTTTTAAATAAAGACACTTGTTTATTTTTCAGAAAACATGATATATCTGAAATAGATTTTACTTTTGTATTGTCAAATATGGGGAATGTTGTCATAGATCTATAAGGCCAATAGTTTACCACAAAAATTTGTCTTGTTTAAGTAGAAATATCCAAGAGGTAGGAACAAAGGCATCTTCTGGTAGTGTGGAGCATTCGCTGAGCGTCATATTATGAAATACAGAAACATTGCCTAAGCTTAGATCTCATATGCCAAAACTAGAAAATTCAAATGCACATAATGTATATTTCCCCACGTATTTCAATGCACTTCAGGACAATGATAACAAAGATAAGAGACAGACATTCTTTGTACAATAGCCAACAGTGGCCGTAAGGCAACAGACTGGATTAGTTTCTTAATGCTGTTTTAACAAATTACCACCAACTCAGTGGCTTAAAATGTTGCAAAAATAGGTTGGAAAATTGGTGGAGAAGGAGGACCCTAAGTTCCCCTCGTCCCACAGATACACCTAGATAACACTCAAATCAGTGTAAATAATCAGAAAATGACCCAAAGACTGGTAGAATAAACTCCATAACTAAAGGTAGAGAAGAGGCCACGTTGAGAAGGTAGGAAGGGCAATGACATGGACTGGGAGTGAAATAGATTGTGACCTTCCATTGTAGGGAGGGAACCAGTAGAACAGAGAAGGGTGAAAGACGGACTATCACACTGGGGACACCACACATGGAAGACAAATCCCCATAATATTTGGCTTTGAAAATGAAAGTGGCAAAATTTCATGAGTTCTTATAACCAGCAGGACTTAAAGCCTAGAATTTTAAAAATCAGCAGGCTTAGCTATGGGAGAGCCCAGATGGTATTAAGAAGCAGAGTTCCCACCCTTAATAAAAAGACATCACAACAAACAGCCCATGGAGATACAGCTTGGAAGCAGCAGTTTAAAAATGTCAGGTGCAGACAGGAGAGAGAGTTATTTACTCATCTCAGAGCTTGGCTGAAGAGGCAGGGATCACAGGAAGAGCCTTCAATGAATAAAGGATCTGACAGGCACCATTTCTCTATCCCAACCTCCAGCATAAACACACAGCCACCTATGGGAACCAGCAAAGTCCCAACACTCATTACCTAACTTGCTTATACCAAGCTTCTAATGCCCTTTGATGGATCTGCCTTTCCCAGTCACACTTGCCTCAGGCCTGGTGCTGTGGGCTCCATCCCAGAAAAGACCATCACAAACCTCACCAACACCTTATCTCCTGACTCCTGTGTTTGTGGGACCTTAGTTCTAGCAGCAGCAGGTCTCGTTTCGTAAGCAGACCCGTGCAAACTTTGTTAAAATACACCTCACTGGCCAGGAACCAAATACTTCCCACAACAGACATAGAGCCTCTGCAGACAACTGGATAGAAGGAAAAAGTGGCCAGGACACAACAGCAGGGCACATGCAACATGCATAGGAGACACTCTCTGAAGTGCCAGGTCCTGGGAAAAGGGCAACATGGCATTTCAGGACACTACAGAATCTCTCCTTCATAAAGCCATTACCTTCAAGAATAGGAGATGAAGGTGACTTTCCTAATACATGAAACAGAACAGAATGTTAGACAAAATGATGAGACAGAGGAACATGTTGCAAAAGAAAGAACAGGACAAAACCACAGCAAGAAACCTAAGCAAAACAGATATAAGTAATATGTCCAAGAAAGAATTTAAAGTAATGATCATAAAGATATCACAAAACTTGAAAAAAGAGTGGAAGACATCAGTGGAATTCTTAACAGAGAGATAAAAAAAAAACAATCAGAGATGGGCAACACAATAAATGAAATTAAAAATACACTTGATGGAATAAATGGCAGGTTAGAGGAAGCAGAGGAATGAATAATGACTTGGAAAACAGAGTAATGGAAAGTAATAAAGCTGAGCATATGAGAGAAAAAAGAATTATGTAAAATGAAAATAGAGAATTCAGCGACTCCACCAAGCATAATAAGATTCATATTATAGGGACCCCAGAACAGGAAGAGACAAAAAGGGGCAGAAAAGTTTTTGAAGAAATAATAGCTGTAAACTTTCCTAATCTGGGGAAGGAAACATATATCCAGATCTGGGAGGTACAGAGATCTCCCAACAAAATCATCCCAAGGAAGTCCACACCAAAAAATATAGTAATTAAAATGGCCAAAAAAAAAAGTGATAAAGTGAGAATTTTAAAAGCAGCAAGAGAAAAGGAAATGATTACATACAAGGGAAACCCCATAAGGCCACCAGCTAATTTCTAGCAGTAACTTTGCAGGCCAGAAGGGATTGGCATGATACATTCAAAGTTCTGAAAGAAAAAGAACCTGCATCTAAGAATACTCTATCCAGCAAAGCTATCATTCAGAACTGGAAAGATGCAAGTTTCTCAGACAAACAAAAACTAAAAGAGTTCATGATCACTAAACCAGTCTTACAAGAAATATTATAGGAGACTCTGTGAGTTGAAAGGAAAGACCAAAAGTAAGAATATAAAGAGTGGGAAGGACAAAAGCAGTAAAAATATGTATATCAATAAAAATCAAAGGATTCACAAAATAAAAGGATGTAAAATATGACACCATATACCTAAAGTGAGAGGGAGAGAGGAGTCAAGAATGTGTTCAAACTAAGAAACCACCAACTTGATATAGACTGCTATATGCAGCAGATGTTATGCACAAACCTAACGGTAACCACAAATGAAAAACCAGTAATAGATATACAAAGAATAAAAGGAAAGGAATCCAAGTATATCATTTAAGAAAGCCAATAAACCATGAAAGAAAGACAAGAAAGGATCAGAGAAAAAGTACAAAAACAACTACAAAACAAATAACAAAATGGCAATATATACATGTCTATCAATAATTACTTTGAATGTAAATGGACTAAATTGTTCCAATGAAAAGACATAGGGTGACAGAGTGCATAAAAAGAACAAAACCCATCTATATGCTGCCTACATGAGACTCAGTTCAGACCTAAAGACGTCTGGAGATAGAAAGTGAGGCAATGGAGAAATATTTATCATGCAATGGATGTCATGAGAAAGCCAGGGTATCAATACTTCTGTCAGAAAAAATAGACTTTGGGGACCCGTGGGTGGCTCAGTCAGTAGAGCATCTGACTCTTGATTTCAACTCACGTCATAATCCCACAGTTCATGGGATCGAACCCCATGTCAGGCTCTGTGCTGACAGTGTGAACCTTGCTTGGGATTCTCTCCCTCTCTCTCTCTCTCTCTCTTCCTCTCTCCACTCATACACACATTCTCTCTCTCTCTCTCTTTCAAAATAAATTTAAAAAAGTTTTAACGAAAAAATATACTTTTATACAAAGACTGTAACAGGAGACGTAGAAGGACACTATATAATACTAAAGGACACAGTCAGACAAGAAGATATAACAATTGTAAACATTTATGCACCCAACACAGAAACACCCAGATATATAAAGTAGTTAATAACAATCATAAAGAAAATAACTGACAGTCATACAATATTAGTAGGATACTTTAACACCCCACTTACATCAGTGAGCAGATGATTCAAACAGAAAATCTCTAAGGAAACAGTGGCTTTAAATGACACACTGGACCAGATGGATTTAACAGATATATTCAGAACATTCCACCCAGAAAGGACAGAATTCACATTCTTTACAAGTGCACACGAAACACTGTCCAGAGTAGACCACTCACTAGGCTACGAAACAAGTCTCAACAAATTCAAAAGAATCAAAGTCATACATCTTTTCTGACCACAATGCTATGAAACTAAAAATCAACCACAAGAAAAAAACCTGGAAAGAACACAAAAACATGGAGGTTAAGTAAAATAATACTAAACAATGAATGGGTCAACCAAGAAATCAAAGAGGAAATGAAAAATTACATGGAGACAAATAAAAAAGAAAACTGAAAAGTCCAAAAATCTTTGGGATGCAGCAAAAGCTGTTCAAAGAGGGAAATATATAGCAATACAGGTCCACTTCAAGAAGCAAAAAATATCAAATAAACAACCTAACCTTACACCTAAATGAACTAGAAAAAGAACAAACAAAACCCCAAATCAGTGGAAGGAAGAAAATAGTAAAGACTAGAGCATAGGTAAACAAAATAGAAACAAATAAAGAAAAATAGATCAATGAAACCAGAAGCTTGTTATTTGAAAAGATCAACAAAATTGATAAGCCTCTAATAATACTTACCAAAAAAAAAAAAAAGGGAGAGAGGACTAAAATAAATAAAACCACAAATGAAAGAAGAGAAATAACAACTGAAACCACATAAATACAAACATTTGAAAGAGATTATGAAAACTATATGCCAACAAACTGGACAGCCTAGAAGAAATGGATAAATTCCTAGAAAGTTGTAATCTCCCAAAACTCAAACAGGAAGAAATAGAAAATTTTAACAGACTGATTACTAGCTGTGAAATTGAATCAATAATTTAAAAACTCCCAACTAACAATGGTCTAGGACCACATGGCTTCACAGATGAATCCTACCAAACATTTCAAGAAGAGTTAATACCTACTCCTCTCAAATTATTCCACAAATACAAAAGGTAGGAAGACTTCCAAATTTATTCTAGGAGGTCAGCATTACCCTGATAATAAAGCCAGATAAAAATATCACACACACACATGCACGTGCACACATGTGCACGTGCACACACACACACACACACACACACACACACACCCCACAGGCCAACAGGCCAATATTTCTGATGAACACAGATGCAAAAATACTCAACAAAATACTAGCAAACCGAATCCCACAATACATTAAAAAAAACTATTCACCACGATCAAGTGGAGTTCATTCCCAGGATGCAAGATAGTTCAATATTCACAAATCAATCAACATGATATATCACATCAATAAGAGAAAGAATAAAAATCATATGATCATTTCCATAGATGCATAAAAAGCATTTGATAAAGTACAATATCCATTCATGATAAAAACCTCAACAAAGTAGGTTTAGAGGGGACCTACCTCAACATAATAAAAGCATTACATGAAAAACCTACAGCAAACATTATACTCAATGGGGAAAAACTGGAAGCTTTTCCCTTAGGTCAGGAACAAGACAAGGATGTCCACTCACACCACTTGTATTCAACATACTACTGGAAATCCTAGGCCTGACAATAAGAGAACAAAAATAAAAGGCATCCAAATCAGCAAGAGAGAAGTAAAACTTTTACTACTTGCAAATGACATGATAATATATATAGAAACCCTAAAACCTCTTCCAAAAAGCTACTAGAACTGATGAATGAATTCAGTATGTCTCAGGATACAAAATTAATGTGCAAAAATCCGTTACATCTATACACTAATAATGAAGCAGCAAAAGACAAAAATTAAAAAATAAATCCCATTTATAATTGCACCAAAATAATAAAATCCTAGGAATAAACTTAACATAGAGGTAAAAGACATGTGCTCTGAAAACTATAAAACACAGATGAAAGAAGTTGAAGATGACACAAAGAAATGGACAGACATGCCATGCTCATGGGTAGGAAGAACAAATATTGTTTAAATGTCTATATTTAGCATTCAACAAAGAAATCTACAGATGTAATGCAATCCCTATCAAAACATCATCAGCATTTTTCACAGAGCTAGAAAAAATAATCCTAATATTTGTATGGAACCAAAACGAATTTTGTATGGAATCAAGCAATATTGAAAAAGAAAAAATGGGAGGTGTCACAATCCCTGACTACAAATTATATTACAAAGCTAAAGTGATCAAAACAGTATGGTACTGGCACAAAAAAACCACACATACAGTCAATAGAACAGAACAGAAAACTCAGAACCAAACTCACAATTGTGTGGTCAGTTCATCTTTGATAAAAGAGGAAAGAATATCCAATAGGAAAAAGATGGTCTCTTCAACAAATGGTGCTTGGAAACCTGAACAATTGCATTCAAAATAATGAAAGCAGCCCACTTTCTTACACTATAAACAAAAATAAATTCAAAAAGGATTAAACACCTGAACGTGAGACTGAAACCATAAAAATCCTAGAAGAGAACATAGGCAGTAATTTCTCTGGTGTCAGCCATAGCCACATTTCTCTAGATATGTCTACTGAGGGAAGGGAAATAAAAGCAAAAATAATCTATTGGGACTACATCAAAATAAAAAGCTTCTGTACAGTGAAGGAAACAATTAACAAAATTAAAAGGCAACCTACAGAATGGGAGAGGATATTTACAAATTACATAAGCAATAAAAGGTTGGTATACAAAATATATAAAAAAGTTTTAGAGGGATCCTGGGAAGATGGCGGCATAGGAGGACGCTGGGCTCACCACGCATCCTACCGATCACTTAGATTCCACCTACACCTGCCTAAATAACCCAGAAAACCGCCAGAAGACTAGCAGAACGGAGTCTCCGGAGCCAAGCGCAGATGAGAGGTCCACGGAAGAGGGTAGGAAGGGCGGCGAGGCAGTGCGCACTCCACGGACTGGCGGGAGGGAGCCAGGGCGGAGGGGCAGCCTGCCAGCCAAGCAGAGCTCCTGAGTCTGGCTTGCAAAAGCGGAGGGGCCGGACGGAGTGTGTTCCGACAGCAAGCAGGACTTAACATCTGGGAGGTCATAAGTTAACAGCTCTGCTCAGAAAGCTGGAAGGATGGAGGACAAAGGGAGGGAGAGTTGCTGAGCCCCGGGACAGCAGAGGTCAGTTTGGCGGGGAACAAAGGCGCTCGCCAGCGCCATCTCCCTCGCCCATCCCCCAGCCAAAATCCCAAAGGCAACCAGTTCCTGCCAGGGAACCTGCTTGCACCACGCAAACACCCAAGGCT
This sequence comes from Leopardus geoffroyi, assembly GCF_018350155.1. NCBI lineage: Eukaryota > Metazoa > Chordata > Mammalia > Carnivora > Felidae > Leopardus > Leopardus geoffroyi. The sequence continues at coordinate 142,579,710 of NC_059331.1, read as the reverse complement.
GTGCTTCTGCGGATCTGTCCCTCTGGCGGGTCTGACTCCCTCCAGGTGCTGCAGGGCCCCTCCCAAAGCGGATCTCCAAAGGAAAAGCTAGCTGAGCCTGCCCCTCCCGCCCCTGTGCACCTTGCCTACCCATCCCAGCTAATACGCCAGATCCCCAGCACCACAATCCTGGCAGTGTGCAAGTAGCCCAGACAGGCCCCGCCACCCCACAGTGAATCCCACCCCTAGGAGAGGGGAAGAGAAGGCATACACAAGTCTGACTGTGGCCGCAGCAGTGGGCTGGGGGCAGACATCAGGTCGGACTGCAGCCCCGCCCACCAATGCAAGTTATTCAAGACAGCACAGGGGAAGTGCCCCCCAGTCCCGCACCACACCAGGGACTATCCAAAATGACGAAACGGAAGAATTCCCCTCAGAAAAACGTCCAGGAAATAACAACAGCTAACGAACTGATCAAAATGATTTAAACAATATAACAGAAAGTGAATTTAGAATAATAGTCATAAAATTAATCGCTAGGCTTGAAAACAGTATAGAGGACAGCAGAGAATCTCTTGCTACAGAGATCAAGGGACTAAGGAACAGTCATGAGGAGCTGAAAAGCGCTTTAAATGAAATGCAAAACAAAATGGAAACGACAACAGCTCGGATTGAAGAGGCAGAGGAGAGAATAGGTGAACTAGAAGATAAAATTATGGAAAAAGAAGAAGCTGAGAAAAAGAGAGAGAAAAAAATCCAGGAGTATGAGGGGAAAATTAGAGAACTAAGTGATGCACTAAAGAGAAATAATATACACATAATTGGTATTCCAGAGGAGGAAGAGAGAGGGAAAGGTGCTGAAGGTGTACTTGAAGAAATCATAGCTGAGAACTTTCCTGATCTGGGGAAGGAAAAAGGAACTGAAATCCAAGAGGCACAGAGAACTCCCTTCATTCCCTCCTCCTTCATCGACTCCCTTGAATCGATCTTCTGCATGACATATCATAGTGAAACTGGCAAAATACAAGGATAAAGAGAAAATTTTGAAAGCAGCTAGAGATAAACGTGCTCTAACATATAAAGGGAGACCTATAAGACTTGTGACCGATCTCTCTACTGAAACTTGGCAGGCCAGAAAGGAATGGCAGGAGATCTTGAATGTGATGAACAGAAAAAATATGCAGCCGAGAATCCTTTATCCAGCAAGTCTGTCATTTAGAATAGAAGGAGAGATAAAGGTCTTCCCAAACAAACAAAAACTGAAGGAAATTGTCACCACTAAACCAGCCCTACAAGAGATCCTAAGGGGGACCCTGTGAGACAAAGTACCAGAGACATCCCTACAAGCATGAAACCTACGGACATCACAATGACTCTAAACTCATATCTTTCTATAATAACACTGAATGTAAATGGACTAAATGCGCCAACCAAAAGACATAGGGTACCAGAATGGATAAAAAAACAAGACCCATCTATATGCTGTCTACAAGAGACTCATTTTAGACCTGAGGACACCTTCAGATTGAGAGTGAGGGGATGGAGAACTATTTATCATGCCACTGGAAGTCAAAAGAAAGCTGGAGTAGCCATACTTATATCAGACAAACTAGACTTTAAAGTAAAGGCTGTAACAAGAGATGAAGAAGGGCATTATATAAGAATCACAGGGTCTATCCATCAGGAAGAGCTAACAATTATAAATGTCTATGCACCGAATACGGAAGCCCCCAAATATATAAAACAATTACTCACAAACAAAAGCAACCTTATTGATAAGAATGTGGTAATTGCAGGGAACTTTAACACTCCACTTACAGAAATGGATAGATCATCTAGACACATGGTCAATAAAGACACAAGGGCCCTGAATGATAGATTGGATCAGATGGACTTGACAGATATATTTAGAACTCAACAGAATATACTTTCTTCTCGAGTGCACATGGAACATTCTCTAAGATAGATCACATACTGGGCCACAAAACAGCCCTTCATAAGTATACAAGAATTGAGATCATACCATGCATACTTTCAGACCACAATGCTATGAAGCTTGAAATCAACCACAGGAAAAAGTCTGGAAAACCTCCAAAAGCATGGAGGTTAAAGAACACCCTACTAGAGAATGAATAGGTCAACCAGGCAATTAGGGAAGAAATTAAAAAATATATGGAAACAAACGAAAATGAAAATACAACAATCCAAATGCTTTGGGATGCAGCGAAGGCAGTCCTGAGAGGAAAATACATTGCAATCCAGGCCTATCGAGAAAGTCGGAATAGAAGGAACATACTTAAGCATCATAAAAGCCATTTATGAAAAGCCCACAGCTAACATCATCCTCAATGGGGAAAAACTGAGAGCTTTTTCCCTGAGATCAGGAACACGACAGGGATGCCCACTCTCACCGCTGTTGTTGAACATAGTGTTGGAAGTTCTAGCCTCAGCAATCAGACAACAAAAGGAAAGCAAAGGCATCAAAATTGGCAAAGATGAAGTCAAGCTTTCCCTTTTTGCAGATGACATGATATTATACATGGAAAATATGATAGACTCCACCAGAAGTCCGCTAGAACTGATACATGAATTCAGCAAAGTTGCAGGATACAAAATCAATGTACAGAAATCAGTTGCATTCTTATACACTAATAATGAAGCAACAGAAAGACAAATAAAGAAACTGATCCCCTTCACAATTGCAACAAGAAGCATAAAATACCTAGGAATAAATCTAACCAAAGATGTAAAAGAACTGTATGCTGAAAACTATAGAAAGCTTATGAAGGAAATTGAAGAAGATATAAAGAAATGGAAAAACATTCCATGCTCATGGATTGGAAGAATAAATATTGTTAAAATGTCAATACTACCCAAAGCTATCTACACATTCAATGCAATCCCAATCAAAATTGCACCAGCATTCTTCTCAAAACTAGAACAAGCAATCCTAAAATTCATATGGAACCACAAAAGGCCTGAATAGCCAAAGTAATTTTGAAGAAGAAGACCAAAGCAGGAGGCATCACAACCCCAGACTTTAGCCTCTACTACAAAGCTGTAATCATCAAGGCAGCATGGTATTGGCACAAAAACAGACACATAGACCAATGGAATAGAATAGAAACCCCAGAACTAGACCCACAAACATATGGCCAACTCATCTTTGACAAAGCAGGAAAGAACATCCAATGGAAAAAAGACAGTCTCTTTAACAAATGGTGCTGGGAGAACTGGACAGCAACTGGCAGAAGGTTGAAACTAGACCACTTTCTCACACCATTCACAAAAATAAACTCAAAATGGATAAAGGACCCGAATGTGAGACAGGAAACCATCAAAACCCTAGAGGAGAAAAGACCTCTCTGACCGCAGCCATAGCAATTTCTTACTTGACACATCCCCAAAGGCAAGGGAATTGAAAGCAAAAATGAACTACTGGGACCTTATGAAGATAAAAAGCTTCTGCACAGCAAAGGAAACAACCAACAAAACTAAAAGGCAACCAACGGAATGGGAAAAGATATTTGCAAATGACATATCGGACAAAGGGCTAGTATCCAAAATCTATAAAGAGCTCACCAAACTCCACACCTGAAAAACAAATAACCCAGTGAAGAAATGGTCAGAAAACATGAATAGACACTTCTCTAAGAAGACATCTGGATGGCCAACAGGCACATGAAAAGATGCTCAACGTCGCTCCTCATCAGGGAAATACAAATCAAAACCACACTCAGATATCACCTCACGCCAGTCAGAGTGGCCGAAATGAACAAATCAGGAGACTATAGATGCTGGAGAGAATGTGGAGAAATGGGAACCTTCTTGCACTGTTTGTGCGAATGCAAATTGGTGCAGCCACTCTGGAAAACAGTGTGGAGGTTCCTCAAAAAATTAAATACAGACCTACCTATGACCCAGCAGTAGCACTGCTAGGAATTTACCCAAGGGATACAGGAGTACTGATGCATAGGGGCACTTGTACCCCAATGTTTATAGCAGCACTCTCAACAATAGCCAAATTATGGAAAGAGCCTAAATGTCCATCAACTGATGAATGGATAAAGAAATTGTGGTTTATATACACAGTGGAGTACTACGTGGCAATGAGAAAGAATGAAATATGGCCCTTTGTAGCAACATGGATGCAACTGGAGAGTGTTATGCTAAGTGAAATAAGCCATACATAGAAAGACAGATACCATATGTGTTCACTCTTAGGTGGATCCTGAGAAATTTAACAGAAACCCATGGGGGAGGGGAAGGAAAAAAAAGAAGAGGTTA